>NC_092045.1:63537568-64137568 GCF_003086295.3 Arachis hypogaea
TCAGAGTATACATCCTTTATAAATAAAAGAACAAGTGATCACAATTTCGTCCACCAGGGACTCTAGCAAAGCTGAGTCACAATCTGAAAAGGTTCACCCAATTATGTGTCTGTGGCATGTATGTATCCGGTGGTAATACTGGAAGACAGAGTGCTTTGGGCCACAGCCAAGACTCAATAAGTAGTTTTGTTCAAGAATCATCATACTTTACTAAGAGAATCATTAACACTATCTGGATTCTAAGTTCCTAAAGAAGCCAATCATTCTGAATTTCAAAGGATAGAGTGAGATGCCAAGACTGTTCAGAGGCAAAAAGCTAAAAGCCCCGCTCATCTAATTAATACTGATCTTTATAGATGTTTTTGGAATTCATTGCATATTCTCTTCTTTTTATCTTATTTGATTTTCAGTTGCTTGAGGACAAGCAACAATTTAAGTTTGGTGTTGTGATGAGCGGATAATTTGTATGCTTTTTGGCATTGTTTTTAGTATGTTTTTAGTATGATCTAGTTAGTTTTTAGTATATTTTTATTAGTTTTTAGTTAAAATTCACTTTTCTGGACTTTACTATGAGTTTGTGTGTTTTTCTGTGATTTCAGGTATTTTCTGGCTGAAATTGAGGGACCTGAGCAAAAATCTGATTCAGAGACTAAAAAGGACTGCAGATGCTGTTGGACTCTGACCTCCCTGCACTCGAAGTGGATTTTCTGGAGCTACAGAAGCCCAATTGGCGCGCTCTCAACGGCGTTGGAAAGTAGACATCCTGGGCTTTCCAGAAATATATGATAGTCCATACTTTGCCCAAGATTTGATGGCCCAAACCGGCGTTCAAAGTCACCCTCAGAATTTCCAGCGTTAAACGCCGGAACTGGCACCAAAATGGGAGTTAAACGCCCAAACTGGCATAAAAGCTGGCGTTTAACTCCAGGAAGAGTCTCTACACAAAAATGCTTCATTGCTCAGCCCAAGCACACACCAAGTGGGCCCGGAAGTGGATTTTTTATGTCATTTACTCATCTCTGTACACCCTAGGCTACTAGTTTTCTATAAGTAGGACCTTTTACTATGGTATTCATATCTTTTGATCTTTGGAACCTTTTTCTTTAGATCTTTTGATCACTTTGGGAGGCTGGCCTCACGGCCATGCCTAGACCTTATGCTTATGTATTTTCAACGGTGGAGCTTCTACACACCATAGATTAAGGTGTGGAGCTCTGCTGTACCTCGAGTATTAATGCAATTACTATTGTTCTTCCATTCAATTCCGCTTGTTCTTGTTCTAAGATATCACTTGTTCTTCAACTTGATGAATGTGATGATCCGTGACACTCATCATCATTCTCACCCATGAACAAGGTGACTGACAACCACTTTTGTTCTACAAGCAATCAAGGCTCTAGTGAATATCTCTTGGATTCCTGATTGCACGATGCATGGTTGATCGCCTGACAACCGAGTGCTTGTCTGACAAACGAGCCAGCCATTCCGTGAGATCAGAGTCTTCGTGGTATAGGCAAGAACTGACGGCGGCATTCAAGAGAATCCGGAAGGTCTAACCTTGTCTGTGGTATTCTGAGTAGGATTCAATGATTGAATGACTGTGACGTGCTTCAAACTCCTGAAGGCGGGGCGTTAGTGACAGACGCAAAAGAATCAATGGATTCTATTCCGGCCTGATTGAGAACCGACAGATGAATTCTGCTATGCTGTGACAGAGCATATGCAATCGCTTTCACTGAGAGGATGGGAGGTAGCCATTGACAACGGTGAAACCCTACACAAGCTTGCCATGGAAAGGAATAAGAAGGATTGGATGAAGACAGTAGGAAAGCAGAGAGACGGAAGGGAAGGCATCTTCATGCGCTTATCTGAAGTTCCTACCAATGAATTACATAAGTATCTCTATCTTTACCTTTGTGTTATTTTCGTTTATCACCATTACCATTTGAGTTTGCCTGACTAAGATTTACAAGATGACCATAGCTTGCTTCAATACTAACAATCTCCGTGGGATCGACCCTTACTCGCGTAAGGTTTATTACTTGGACGACCCAGTGCACTTGCTGGTTAGTTGTGCGAAGTTGTGTAATGCCATGGTATTGAGCTACCAAGTTTTTGGGGTTCATGACCGGGGATTATGAGAGTTGTGAAAAGTATTGTTCACAATTTCACGCACCAGCCTTCCATGTGTTTGATGAAATGCTTGGTGGGATTTTAGTGTAGGTTTTGTTCCTCTTGGCCTAGGTAGAGTAATTAGTGACTCTTGAGTTGTCTAATTCCTTTGTTGATCGATAATTAGAAGTTGCTAATTGATTTGGATGCCTCTAAAGCTAGTCTTTCCTTTAGGAGTTGATTAGGACTTGAGGAATCAAATTGATTCATCCACTTGACTTTCCTCCATGGTTAGAGGTTAACTAAGTGGGAGCAATACACAATTCTCATCACAATTGAGAAGGATAACTAGGATAGGACTTCTAGTTCACATATCTTGCCAAGAGCTTTGTTAGTTGTTAGTTTATTTTCTTTGCCATTTATATTTCTTGTCTAAAATCTCAAAAACCCCAAAATAACTCACAACCAATAACAAGACACTTCATTACAATTCCTAGGGAGAACGACCCGAGGTTTGATACTTCGGTTTATAAATTTAGGGGTTTGTACTTGTGACAAACAACTTTTTGTATGAAAGGATTATTGTTTGGTTTAGAAACTATACTTTACAACGAGATTTCATTAGTGAAATTCTAAACCGTCAAAAATCCTAATCATCACAAATCTGCTGAAGATGTGCTTCTGGAGGAATTTTAGCACTGTTTTAGTGTCATTAGTGGGTGTTGCAATAGCTTCCACCCATTTGGATATGTAATCCACTGCCACCAGAATATAAGTGTTTGAGTATGATAGTGGGAAAGGCCCCATGAAGTCAATACCCCATATATCAAACAACTCAATCTCTAAGATCCCTTGTTGAGGCATGGCATAACTGTGAGGCAGATTGCCAGATCTTTGGCAACTGTCACAATTAAGTACAAACACTTGGGAATCCTTATAGAGAGTAGGCTAGTAGAAGCCACATTGGAGAACTCTTGTGGCTGTTCGCTCACTTCCCAAATGTCCTCCATACTGTGATCCATGGCAGTGCCAAAGGATTTTCTGTGCTTCTTCTTTAGGCACACATCTACGGATTACTCCGTCTGCACATCTCTTGAAGAGATATGGTTCATCCCAAAGGTAGTACTTTGCATCCGTGATCAATTTCTTTGTTTGCTGCCTACTGTACTCTTTGGGTATGAATCTCACTGCCTTGTAGTTTGTAATATCTGCAAACCATGGCACTTCCTGGATGGCAAAGAGTTGCTCATCCGGAAAGGTTTTAGAGATCTCAGTAAGAGGGAGGGACGTCCCTTCTACTGGTTCTGTTCAGGACAGGTGATCTGCTACTTGGTTCTCTGTCCCTTTTCTGTCTCTTATTTCTATATCAAACTCTTGCAGAAGCAACACCCATCTGATGAGTTTGGGTTTTGAATCCTGCTTTGTGAGTAGATATTTAAGAGCAGCATGGTCAGTGTACATAATCACTTTTGATCCTACTAAACAGGATCTAAACTTGTCAATGGCATAAACCACTGCAAGTAATTCTTTTTCTGTGGTTGTGTAGTTCTTCTGTGCGTCATTTAAAACACAGCTAGCATAATAAATGACATGCAGAAGCTTGTCATGCCTTTGTCCCAACACTGCACCAATAGCATGATCACTGGCATCACACATCAATTCAAATGGTAATGTCCAGTCTGGTGCAGAGATGACTGGTGCTGTGACCAGCTTAGCTTTTAGGGTCTCAAACGCCTGCAGACACTCCTTATGAAAGATAAATGGCATGTCAGCAGCTAGTAGATTACTCAGAGGTTTGGCAATTTTTGAAAAATCTTTTATAAACCTCCTATAGAATCCTGCATGCCCCAGAAAGCTTCTGATTGCCTTAACATTGGCAGGTGGTGGTAATTTTTCAATTACCTCTACCTTAGCTTGATCCACCTCTATACCCTTGTTCGAAATTTTGTGCCCAAGGACAATTCCTTCAGTCACCATAAAGTGACATTTTTCCCAGTTTAAAACCAGGTTGGTCTCTTGGCACCTCTTTAGAACAAGTGCTAGATGGTCAAGACAGGAGCTGAATGAGTCTCCAAATACTGAAAAGTCATCCATGAAGACTTCCAGAAATTTTTCCACCATATCAGAGAAAATAGAGAGCATGCATCTTTGAAAGGTTGCAGGTGCATTGCATAGACCAAATGACATCCTTCTGTATTGGTGCACGAAATTGTGATCAATACTTTTCATAAATCAAATAATCCCCGGTAATGAATCCAAAAACTTGGTGTTCAATACCATGGCATAAACACAACTTCGCACAACTAACCAGCAAGTGTACTGGGTCGTCCAAGTAATAAACCTTACGCGAGTAAGGGTCGATCCCACAGAGATTGTTGGTATGAAGCAAGCTATGGTCACCTTGTAAATCTTAGTCAGGCAAACTCAAATGGGTATAGTGGTAAACGCATAAAACATAAAGATAAAGATAGAGATACTTATGTAATTCATTGGTAGGAATTTCAGATAAGCGTATGAAGATGCCTTCCCTTCCGTCTCTCTGCTTTCCTACTGTCTTCATCCAATCCTTCTTCCTCCTTTCCATGGCAAGCTCAAGCAAGGGTTTCACCGTTGTCAGTGGCTACCTCCCATCCTCTCAGTGGAAATGTTCAACGCACCCTGTCACGGCACGGCTATCCATCTGTCGGTTCTCGATCAGGCCGGAATAGAATCCAGTGATTCTTTTGCGTCTGTCACTAACGCCCCGCCCTCAGGAGTTTGAAGCACGTCACAGTCATTCAATCATTGAATCCTACTCAGAATACCACAGACAAGGTTAGACCTTCCGGATTCTCTTGAATGCCGCCATCAGTTCTAGCCTATACCACGAAGACTCTGATCTCACGGAATGGCTGGCTCGTTTGTCAGGCGAGCACTCGGTTGTCAGGCGATCAACCATGCATCGTGTATCAGGAATCCAAGAGATATTCACCCAATCGAAGGTAGAACGGAGGTGGTTGTCAGTCACACGTTCATAGGTGAGAATGATGATGAGTGTCACGGATCATCACATTCATCAAGTTGAAGAACAAATGATATCTTAGAACAAGAACAAGCGGAATTGAATAGAAGAACAATAGTAATTGCATTAATACTCGAGGTACAGCAGAACTCCACACCTTAATCTATGGTGTGTAGAAACTCCACCATTGAAAATACATAAGAACAAGGTCTAGGCATGGCCGAATGGCCAGCCTCTCAATGATCTAAGATAGCATCAAAACAAAGATAACTACCCAGATATCTCAATACAATAGTAAAAGGTCCTACTTATAGAAAACTAGTAGCCTAAGGTTTACAGAGATGAGTAAATGACATAAAAATCCACTTCCGGGCCCACTTGGTGTGTGCTTGGGCTGAGCAATGAAGCATTTTCGTGTAGAGACTCCTTCTGGAGTTAAACGCCAGCTTTAGTGCCAGTTTGGGCGTTTAACTCCCATTTTGGTGCCAGTTCCGGCGTTTAACGCTAGAATTCCTGAGGGTGACTTTGAACGCCGGTTTGGGCCATCAAATATTGGGCAAAGTATGGACTATCATATATTGCAGGAAAGCCCAGGATGTCTACTTTCCAACGCCGTTGAGAGCGCGCCAATTGGGTTTCTGTAGCTCTAGAAAATCCGCTTCGAGTGCAGGGAGGTCAGAATCCAACAGCATCTGCAGTCCTTTTTAGTCTCTGAATCAGATTTTTGCTCAGGTCCCTCAATTTCAGCCAGAAAATACCTGAAATCACAGAAAAACACACAAACTCATAGTAAAGTCCAGAAAAGTAAATTTTAACTAAAAACTAATAAAAATATACTAAAAACTAACTAGATCATACTAAAAACATACTAAAAACAATGCCAAAAAGCGTATAAATTATCCGCTCATCACAACACCAAACTTAAATTGTTGCTTGTCCTCAAGCAACTGAAAATCAAATAAGATAAAAAGAATAGAATATGCAATGAATTCCAAAAACATCTATGAAGATCAGTATTAATTAGATGAGCGGGGCTTTTAGCTTTTTGCCTCTGAATAGTTTTGGCATCTCACTCTATCCTTTGAAATTCAGAATGATTGGCTTCTTTAGGAACTCAGAATCCAGATAGTGTTATTGATTCTCCTAGTTAAGTATGATGATTCTTGAACATAGCTACTTATTGAGTCTTGGCCGTGGCCCAAAGCACTCTGTCTTTCAGTATTACCACCGGATACATACATACCACAGACACATAATTGGGTGAACCTTTTCAGATTGTGACTCAGCTTTGCTAGAGTCCCCAATTAGAGGTGTCCAGGGTTCTTAAGCACACTCTTTTTGCCTTGGATCACAACTTTATTTTTTTTTCGAATTTTTTTTCTTTTTTCTCTTTTTTTTTCGAAAATATATATATATATATATATATATATATATATTTTCACTGCTTTTTCTTGCTTCAAGAATCATTTTAATGATTTTTCAGATCCTCAGTAGCATGTCTCCTTTTTCATCATTCTTTCAAGAGCCAACATTCATGAACCACAAATTCAAAAGACATATGCACTGTTTAAGCATACATTCAGAAGACAAAAGTAATGCCACCACATCAAAATAATTAAACTGTTATAAAATTCAAAATTCATGCAATTCTTCTCTTTTTCAATTAAGAACATTTTTCATTTAAGAAAGGTGATGGATTCATAGGACATTCATAACTTTAAGGCATAGACACTAAGACACTAATGATCACAAGACACAAACATGGACAAACATAAGCATTAATTTTTGAAAAACAGGAAAATAAAGAACAAGGAAATTAAAGAACGGGTCCACCTTAGTGATGGCGGCTCTTTCTTCCTCTTGAAGATCCTATGGAGTGCTTGAGCTCCTCAATATCTCTTCCTTGTCTTTGTTGCTCCTCTCTCATGATTCTTCTCTAATTTCATGGAGGATGATGGAGTGTTCTTGATGCTCCACCCTTAGTTGTCCCATGTTGGAACTCAATTCTCCTAGGGAGGTGTTTAGTTGCTCCCAATAGTTTTGTGGAGGAAAGTGCATCCCTTGAGGTATCTCAGGGATCTCATGATGAGTGGGGTCTCTTGTGTGCTCCATCCTCTTCTTAGTGATGGGCTTGTCCTCATCAATAGGGGTGTCTCCCTCTATGTCAACTCCAACTGAATAACAGAGGTGACAAATGAGATGAGGGAAGGCTAACCTTGCCAAGGTAGAGGACTTGTCCGCCACCTTATAAAGCTCTTGAGCTATAACCTCATGAACTTCTATTCTTTCTCCAATCATGATGCTATGAATCATGATAGCCCGGTCTATGGTAACTTCGGACCGGTTGCTAGTGGGGATGATTGAGCGTTGGATAAACTCCAACCATCCTCTAGCCACGGGTTTGAGGTCATGCCTTCTCAATTGAACCGGCTTCCCTCTTGAATCTCTCTTCCATTGGGCGCCCTCTTCACATATGACTGTGAGGACTTGGTCCAACCTTTGATCAAAGTTGACCCTTCTAGTGTAAGGATGTTCATCTCCTTGCATCATGGGCAAATTGAATGCCAACCTTACACTTTCCGGACTAAAATCCAAGTATTTCCCCCGAACCATAGTAAGATAATTCTTTGGATCCGGGTTCACACTTTGATCATGGTTCTTGGTGATCCATGCATTGGCATAGAACTCTTGAACCATCAAGATTCCGACTTGTTGAATGGGGTTGGTAAGGACTTCCCAACCTCTTCTTCGGATCTCATGTCGGATCTCCGGATATTCACTCTTTTTGAGTGAAAAAGGGACCTCAAGGATCACCTTCTTCAAGGCCACAACTTCATAGAAGTGGTCTTGATGCACCCTTGAGATGAATCTCTCCATCTCCCATGACTCGGAGGCAGAAGCTTTTGCCTTCCCTTTCCTCTTTCTAGAGGTTTCTCCGGCCTTGGATGCCATAAATGGTTATGGAAAAACAAAAAGCAATGCTTTTACCACACCAAAATTAAAAGGTTTGCTCGTCCTCGAGCAAATTAAGAAAGGAGAGAGTAGAAGAAGAAGAAATGAAGGAGAGGGGAATGGCTTTTGTTTTCGGCCAAGAAGGGGAGAAGTGGTGTGTATGTTGTGTGAAAATGAAGGAGTGAAGGAGGGTTTATATAGGAGTGGGGGAAGGGTAGGGTTCGGTCATGTATGGGTGGGTTTGGGTGGGAAAGTGGTTTAAATTTGAATGGTGAAGTAGGTGGGGTTTTATGAAGGATGGATGTGAGTGGTGAAGAGAAAGATGGGATTTGATAGGTGAAGGGCTTTTGGGGAAGAGGTGTTGAGGTGATTGGTGAATGGGTGAAGAAGAGAGAGAATGGTGGGGTAGGTGGGGATCCTGTGGGGTCCACAGATCCTGAGGTGTCAAGAAAAAGTCATCCCTGCACCAAATGGCAAGCAAAATTGCGTTTTTAGCCCTTTCTGGCGTTAAACGCCGGGCTGGTGCCCATTTCTGGCGTTTAACGCCAGCTTCTTGCCCTTTTCTGGCGTTTAACGCCAGTCTGGTGCCCCTTTCTGGCGTTAAACGCCCAGAATGGTGCCAGACTGGGCGTTAAACGCCCAACAGCTAGCCTCACTGGCGTTTAAATGCCAGTGGGTTCTTCCTCCAGGGTGTGATGTTTTTCTTTCTGTTTTTCATTCTGTTTTTGCTTTTTTCATTGATTTTGTGACTTCTCATGATCATCAACCTACAAAAGACATAAAATAACAAAGGAAAATAGTCAAAATATAATATTGGGTTGCCTCCCAACAAGCGCTTCTTTAATGTCAGTAGCTTGACAGTGGGCTCTCATGGAGCCTCAGAAATGCTCAGAGCCATGTTGGAACCTCCCAACACCAAACTTAGAGTTTGAATGTGGGGGTTCAACACCAAACTTAGAAGTTGGTTGTGGCCTCCCAACACCAAACTTAGAGTTTGACTGTGGGGGCTCTGTTTGGCTCTGTTTTGAGAGAAGCTCTTCATGCTTCCTCTCCATGATGACAGAGGGATATCCTTGAGCCTCAAACACCAAGGATTCTTCATTCACTTGAATGATCAACTCTCCTCTATCAACATCAATCACAGCCCTTGCTGTGGCTAGGAAGGGTCTGCCAAGGATGATGGATTCATCCATGCACTTCCCAGTCTCTAGGACTATGAAATCAGTAGGGATGTAATGGTCTTTAACTTTAACCAGAACATCCTCTACAAGTCCATAGGCTTGTTTTCTTGAATTGTCTGCCATCTCTAGTGAGATTTTTGCAGTTTGCACCTCAGAGATCCCTAATTTCTCCATTACAGAGAGAGGCATGAGGTTTACACTTGACCCTAAGTCACACAAGGCCTTCTTGAAGGTCATGGTGCCTATGGTACAAGGTATTGAAAACTTCCCAGGATCCTGTCTCTTTTGAGGCAGTTTCTGCCTAGACAAGTCATCCAGTTCTTTGGTGAGCAAAGTGGGTTCATCCTCCCAAGTCTCATTTCCAAATAACTTGTCATTCAACTTCATGATTGCTCCAAGGTATTTAGCAACTTGCTCTTCAGTGACATACTCATCCTCTTCAGAGGAAGAATACTCATCAGATCTCATGAATGGCAGAAGTATGTCCAATGGAATCTCTATGGTCTCATTTTGAGCCTCAGATTCCCATGGTTCCTCATTGGGGAACTCATTGGAGGCCAGTGGATGTCCATTGAGGTCTTCCTCAGTGGCGTTCACTACCTCTCCTTCCTCCCAAAATTTGGCCATGTTGATGGCCTTGCACTCTCCTTTTGGATTTTCTTCTGTATTGCTTGGAAGAGTACTAGGAGGGAGTTCAGTAATTCTCTTGCTCAGCTGACCCACTTGTCCCTCCAAATTTCTAATGGAAGACCTTGTTTTAGTCATGAAACTTTGAGTGGTTTTGATTAGATCAGAGACCATGGTTGCTAAGTCAGAGTTATTCTGCTTAGAACTCTCTGTCTGTTGCTGAGAAGATGATGGAAAAGGCTTGCTATTGCTAAACCTGTTTCTTCCACCATTATTATTGTTGAAACCTTGTTGAGGTCTCTGTTGATCCTTCCATGAGAAATTTGGATGATTTCTCCATGACGGATTATAGGTGTTTCCCTAGGATTCTCCCATGTAATTCACCTCTTCCATTGAAGGGTTCTCAGGATCATAAGCTTCTTCCTCAGATGAAGCTTCCTTAGTACTGCTTGGTCCATTTTGCATTCCAGACAGACTTTGAGAAATCATATTGACTTGTTGGGTCAATATTTTGTTCTGAGCCAATATGGCATTCAGAGTGTCAATTTCAAGAACTCCTTTCTTCTGACTAGTCCCATTGTTCACAGGATTTCTTTCAGAAGTGTACATGAATTGGTTATTTGCAACCATTTCAATCAGCTCTTAAGCTTCTGTAGGCGTCTTCTTTAGATGAAGAGATCCTCCAGCAGAGCTATCCAAATACATCTTGGATAGTTCAGACAGACCATCATGGAAAATACCTATGATGCTCCATTCAGAAAGCATATCAGATGGACACTTTCTGATTAATTGTTTGTATCTTTCCCAAGCTTCATAGAGGGATTCTCCTTCCTTCTGTCTGAAGGTTTGGACTTCTACTCTAAGCTTACTCAATTTTTGAGGTGGAAAGAACTTTGCCAAGAAGGCATTGACTAGCTTTTCCCAAGAGTCCAGGCTTTCTTTAGGTTGTGAGTCCAACCATGTCCTAGCTCTGTCCCTTACAGCAAAAGGGAATAGCATAAGTCTATAGACCTCAGGGTCAACCCCATTAGTCTTGACTGTGTCACAGATTTGCAAGAATTCAGCTAAAAACTGATGAGGATCTTCCAATGGAAGTCCATGGAACTTGCAATTCTGTTGCATTAGAGAAACTAATTGAGGCTTAAGCTCAAAGTTGTTTGCTCCAATGGCAGGGATAGAGATGCTTCTCCCATAGAAGTCGGGAGTAGGTGCAGTAAAGTCACCCAGCACCTTCCTTGTATTGTTGGCATTGTTGTTGTTTTCGGCTGCCATGGGTTCTTCTTCTTTGAAGATTTCTGTTAGGTCCTCTACAGAGAGTTGTGCTTTGGCTTCTCTTAGCTTTCTCTTCGAGGTCCTTTCAGGTTCCAGATCAGCCTCAACAAGAATGCTGTTGTCCTTGCTCCTGCTCATAAGAAGGAGAAGGGAACAAGAAAATGTGGAATCCTCTATGTCACAGTATAGAGATTCCTTTAGGTGTCAGAGGAGAAGAAAAGTAGAAGACAGCAATAGAAAATTCAAACTTATCAAAGAAGATGGAGTTCGAATTTTGCATTAAGGGATAGTGTTAGTCCATAAATAGAAGGATGTGAGAAGAAGGGAAGTAATTTTTGAAAATTAAGTAAAAGAGTTTGAAAACATTTTTGAAAAACACTAATTGATTTTCGAAAATGAAAGTGGAAAAGAAATCAAGTGATTTTTGAAAAGGATTTTGAAATTAGAAATCAGAAAGATTTGATTGAAAACTATTTTGAAAAAGATGTGGTTAAGAAGATATAATTAGTTTTAAAAAGATGTGATTGAGAAGATATGATTTGAAAAACATTTTAAAAAAGATTTGATTTTGAAAATTAAAAACTTGGCTAACAAGAAAAGATATGATTCAAACATTAAACCTTTCTCAACAGAAAAGGCAACATACTTGAAATGTTGAATCAAATCATTAATTGATAGCAAGTATCTTTGAAAATAGAGAGAAATCAATTTTGAAAACATATGATTGAAAAGATTTGATTTGAAAAAGATTTGATTTTGAAAAACTTTGAAAACTTGAAAAAAAATTGCATTGAAAACAGAATCTTCCCTCTTGTGCCATCCTGGCGTTAAACGCCCAGAATGGTGCACATTCTGGCATTTAACGCCCAAAACTATACCCTTTTGGGCGTTAAACGCCCAACCAGGTACCCTGGCTGGCGTTTAAACGCCAGTCTGTCCTTCTTCACTGGGCGTTTTGAACGCCCAGCTTTTTCTGTGTAATTCCTCTACTGTATGTTCTGAATCTTCAATTCTCTGTATTATTGACTTGGAAAGACACAAATTAAAAATATTTTTGGATTTTTAATAATAAGGAAAAATCAAAATGCAACAAGAATCAAATAACAATGCATGCAAGACACCAAACTTAGCAGTTTGTATACTACTGACACTAATGGGAATGCATATAAGACACATAAAACACTCAAGTCAAGAGAATTTAAAGATTAGAGTAAGAAATCATCAAGAACATCTTGAAGATCACTAAGACACATGAATGAATGCATGCAATTGACACCAAACTTAACATGAGACTAGTGTCTCAACAAGAAACATAGCATAATTTTTTTTTTGTTTTTATGATTTTGTAAATTTTTTTTGTGCTTTTTCGAAAATTAAGTAGAAAAAGGTATCAAAGTTCTTAATGAGAATTCCAGGAATCAGTGCAATGCTAGTCTAAGACTCCGGTCCAGGAATTAGACATGGCTTCACCGCCAGCCAAGCTTTCAAGGAAAGCTTCGGTCCAAAACACTAGACATGGCCAATGGCCAGCCAAGCCTTAGCAGATCACTGCTCCAAAAGCAAGATTGATAGAGATCAACAAGCTTTTGTGATGATAAGTTGAAACCTCGGTCCAATGAAATTAGACATGGCTTCACAGCCAGCCAGATTTCAACAGATCATCATGAAACTCTAGAATTCATTCTCAAGAACTCTGAAGAAAAAATACCTAATCTAAGCAACAAGATGAACCGTCAGTTGTCCAAACTCAACAATCCCCGGAAACGGCGCCAAAAACATGGTGCACGAAATTGTGATCAATACTTTTCATAAATCAAATAATCCCCGGTAATGAATCCAAAAACTTGGTGTTCAATACCATGGCATAAACACAACTTCGCACAACTAACCAGCAAGTGTACTGGGTTGTCCAAGTAATAAACCTTACGCGAGTAAGGGTCGATCCCACAGAGATTGTTGGTATGAAGCAAGCTATGGTCACCTTGTAAATCTTAGTCAGGCAAACTCAAATGGGTATAGTGGTAAACGCATAAAACATAAAGATAAAGATAGAGATACTTATGTAATTCATTGGTAGGAATTTCAGATAAGCGTATGAAGATGCCTTCCCTTCCATCTCTCTGCTTTCCTACTGTCTTCATCCAATCCTTCTTCCTCCTTTCCATGGCAAGCTCAAGCAAGGGTTTCACCGTTGTCAGTGGCTACCTCCCATCCTCTCAGTGGAAATGTTCAACACACTCTGTCACGGCACGGCTATCCATCTGTCGGTTCTCGATCAGGCCGGAATAGAATCCAGTGATTCTTTTGCGTCTGTCCCTAACGCCCCGCCCTCAGGAGTTTGAAGCACGTCACAGTCATTCAATCATTGAATCCTACTCAGAATACCACAGACAAGGTTAGACCTTCCGGATTCTCTTGAATGCCGCCATCAGTTCTAGCCTATACCACGAAAACTCCGATCTCACGGAATGGCTGGCTCGTTTGTCAGGCGAGCACTCGGTTGCCAGGCGATCGACCATGCATCATGTATCAGGAATCCAAGAGATATTCACCCAATCGAAGGTAGAACGGAGGTGGTTGTCAGTCATACGTTCATAGGTGAGAATGATGATGAGTGTCACGGATCATCACATTCATCAAGTTGAAGAACAAGTGATATCTTAGAACAAGAACAAGCGGAATTGAATAGAAGAACAATAGTAATTGCATTAATACTCGAGGTACAGCAGAGCTCCACACCTTAATCTATGGTGTGTAGAAACTCCACCGTTGAAAATACATAAGAACAAGGTCTAGGCATGGCCGAATGGCCAGCCTCCCAATGATCTAAGATAGCATCAAAACAAAGATAACTACCCAGATATCTCAATACAATAGTAAAAGGTCCTACTTATAGAAAACTAGTAGCCTAAGGTTTACAGAGATGAGTAAATGACATAAAAATCCACTTCCGGGCCCACTTGGTGTGTGCTTGGGCTGAGCAATGAAGCATTTTCGTGTAGAGACTCCTTCTGGAGTTAAACGCCAGCTATAGTGCCAGTTTGGGCGTTTAACTCCCATTTTGGTGCCAGTTCCGGCGTTTAACGCTGGAATTCCTGAGGGTGACTTTGAACGCCGGTTTGGGCCATCAAATCTTGGGCAAAGTATGAACTATCATCTATTGCTGGAAAGCCCAGGATGTCTACTTTCCAACGCCGTTGAGAGCGCGCCAATTGGGCTTCTGTAGCTCCAGAAAATCCGCTTCGAGTGCAGGGAGGTCAGAATCCAACAGCATCTGCAGTCCTTTTTAGTCTCTGAATCAGATTTTTGCTCAGGTCCCTCAATTTCAGCCAGAAAATACCTGAAATCACAGAAAAACACACAAACTCATAGTAAAGTCCTGAAAAGTAAATTTTAACTAAAAACTAATAAAAATATACTAAAAACTAACTAGATCATACTAAAAACATTCTAAAAACAATGCCATAAAGCGTATAAATTATCCGCTCATCACAACACCAAACTTAAATTGTTGCTTGTCCTCAAGCAACTGAAAATCAAATAAGATAAAAAGAATAGAATATACAATGAATTCCAAAAATATCTATGAAGATCAGTATTAATTAGATGAGCGGGGCTTTTAGCTTTTTGCCTCTGAATAGTTTTGGCATCTCACTCTATCCTTTGAAATTCAGAATGATTGGCTTCTTTAGGAACTCAGAATCCAGATAGTGTTATTGATTCTCCTAGTTAAGTATGATGATTCTTGAACATAGCTACTTATTGAGTCTTGGCCGTGGCCCAAAGCACTCTGTCTTCCAGTATTACCACCGGATACATACATGCCACAGACACATAATTGGGTGAACCTTTTCAGATTGTGACTCAGCTTTGCTAGAGTCCCCAATTAGCGGTGTCCAGCGTTCTTAAGCACACTCTTTTTGCCTTGGATCACAACTTTATTTTTTTTTCGAATTTTTTTCTTTTTTCTCTTTTTTTTTTCGAATATATATATATATATATATATATATATATATATATATATTTTCACTGCTTTTTCTTGCTTCAAGAATCATTTTAATGATTTTTCAGATCCTCAGTAGCATGTCTCCTTTTTCATCATTCTTTCAAGAGCCAACATTCATGAACCACAAATTCAAAAGACATATGCACTGTTTAAGCATACATTCAGAAGACAAAAGTAATGCCACCACATCAAAATAATTAAACTGTTATAAAATTCAAAATTCATGCAATTCTTCTCTTTTTCAATTAAGAACATTTTTCATTTAAGAAAGGTGATGGATTCATAGGACATTCATAACTTTAAGGCATAGACACTAAGACACTAATGATCACAAGACACAAACATGGACAAACATAAGCATTAATTTTCGAAAAACAGGAAAATAAAGAACAAGGAAATTAAAGAACGGGTCCACCTTAGTGATGGCGGCTCTTTCTTCCTCTTGAAGATCCTATGGAGTGCTTGAGCTCCTCAATATCTCTTCCTTGTCTTTGTTGCTCCTCTCTCATGATTCTTCTCTAATTTCATGGAGGATGATGGAGTGTTCTTGATGCTCCACCCTTAGTTGTCCCATGTTGGAACTCAATTCTCCTAGGGAGGTGTTTAGTTGCTCCCAATAGTTTTGTGGAGGAAAGTGCATCCCTTGAGGTATCTCAGGGATCTCATGATGAGTGGGGTCTCTTGTGTGCTCCATCCTCTTCTTAGTGATGGGCTTGTCCTCATCAATAGGGGTGTCTCCCTCTATGTCAACTCCAACTGAATAACAGAGGTGACAAATGAGATGAGGGAAGGCTAACCTTGCCAAGGTAGAGGACTTGTCCGCCACCTTATAAAGCTCTTGAGCTATAACCTCATGAACTTCTATTCTTTCTCCAATCATGATGCTATGAATCATGATAGCCCGGTCTATGGTAACTTCGGACCGGTTGCTAGTGGGGATGATTGAGCGTTGGATAAACTCCAACCATCCTCTAGCCACGGGTTTGAGGTCATGCCTTCTCAATTGAACCGGCTTCCCTCTTGAATCTCTCTTCCATTGGGCGCCCTCTTCACATATGACTGTGAGGACTTGGTCCAACCTTTGATCAAAGTTGACCCTTCTAGTGTAAGGATGTTCATCTCCTTGCATCATGGGCAAATTGAATGCCAACCTTACACTTTCCGGACTAAAATCCAAGTATTTCCCCCGAACCATAGTAAGATAATTCTTTGGATCCGGGTTCACACTTTGATCATGGTTCTTGGTGATCCATGCATTGGCATAGAACTCTTGAACCATCAAGATTCCGACTTGTTGAATGGGGTTGGTAAGGACTTCCCAACCTCTTCTTCGGATCTCATGTCGGATCTCCGGATATTCACTCTTTTTGAGTGAAAAAGGGACCTCGGGGATCACCTTCTTCAAGGCCACAACTTCATAGAAGTGGTCTTGATGCACCCTTGAGATGAATCTCTCCATCTCCCATGACTCGGAGGCGGAAGCTTTTGCCTTCCCTTTCCTCTTTCTAGAGGTTTCTCCGGCCTTGGATGCCATAAATGGTTATGGAAAAACAAAAAGCAATGCTTTTACCACACCAAACTTAAAAGGTTTGCTCGTCCTCGAGCAAATTAAGAAAGGAGAGAGTAGAAGAAGAAGAAATGAAGGAGAGGGGAATGGCTTTTGTTTTCGGCCAAGAAGGGGAGAAGTGGTGTGTATGTTGTGTGAAAATGAAGGAGTGAAGGAGGGTTTATATAGGAGTGGGGGAAGGGTAGGGTTCGGTCATGTATGGGTGGGTTTGGGTGGGAAAGTGGTTTGAATTTGAATGGTGAAGTAGGTGGGATTTTATGAAGGATGGATGTGAGTGGTGAAGAGAAAGATGGGATTTGGTAGGTGAAGGGCTTTTGGGGAAGAGGTGTTGAGGTGATTGGTGAATGGGTGAAGAAGAGAGAGAATGGTGGGGTAGGTGGGGATCCTGTGGGGTCCACAGATCCTGAGGTGTCAAGGAAAAGTCATCCCTGCACCAAATGGCAAGCAAAATTGCGTTTTTAGCCCTTTCTGGCGTTAAACGCCGGGCTGGTGCCCATTTCTGGCGTTTAACGCCAGCTTCTTGCCCTTTTCTGGCGTTTAACGCCAGTCTGGTGCCCCTTTCTGGCGTTAAACGCCCAGAATGGTGCCAGACTGGGCGTTAAACACCCAACAGCTTGCCTCACTGGCGTTTAAACGCCAGTGGGTTCTTCCTCCAGGGTGTGCTGTTTTTCTTTCTATTTTTCATTCTGTTTTTGCTTTTTTCATTGATTTTGTGACTTCTCATGATCATCAACCTACAAAAGACATAAAATAACAAAGGAAAATAGTCAAAATATAATATTGGGTTGCCTCCCAACAAACGCTTCTTTAATGTCAGTAGCTTGACAGTGGGCTCTCATGGAGCCTCAGAAATGCTCAGAGCCATGTTGGAACCTCCCAACACCAAACTTAGAGTTTGAATGTGGGGGTTCAACACCAAACTTAGAAGTTGGTTGTGGCCTCCCAACACCAAACTTAGAGTTTGACTGTGGGGGCTCTGTTTGGCTCTGTTTTGAGAGAAGTTCTTCATGCTTCCTCTCCATGATGACAGAGGGATATCCTTGAGCCTCAAACACCAAGGATTCTTCATTCACTTGAATGATCAACTCTCCTCTATCAACATCAATCACAGCCCTTGCTGTGGCTAGGAAGGGTCTGCCAAGGATGATGGATTCATCCATGCACTTCCCAGTCTCTAGGACTATGAAATCAGTAGGGATGTAATGGTCTTTAACGTTAACCAGAACATCCTCTACAAGTCCATAGGCTTGTTTTCTTGAATTGTCTGCCATCTCTAGTGAGATTTTTGCAGTTTGCACCTCAGAGATCCCTAATTTCTCCATTACAGAGAGAGGCATGAGGTTTACACTTGACCCTAAGTCACACAAGGCCTTCTTGAAGGTCATGGTGCCTATGGTACAAGGTATTGAAAACTTCCCAGGATCCTGTCTCTTTTGAGGCAGTTTCTGCCTAGACAAGTCATCCAGTTCTTTGGTGAGCAAAGGGGGTTCATCCTCCCAAGTCTCATTTCCAAATAACTTGTCATTCAACTACATGATTGCTCCAAGGTATTTAGCAACTTGCTCTTCAGTGACATACTCATCCTCTTCAGAGGAAGAATACTCATCAGAGCTCATGAATGGCAGAAGTAAGTCCAATGGAATCTCTATGGTCTCATTTTGAGCCTCAGATTCCCATGGTTCCTCATTGGGGAACTCATTGGAGGCCAGTGGACGTCCATTGAGGTCTTCCTCAGTGGCGTTCACTGCCTCTCCTTCCTCCCAAAATTTGGCCATGTTGATGGCCTTGCACTCTCCTTTTGGATTTTCTTCTGTATTGCTTGGAAGAGTACTAGGAGGGAGTTCAGTAATTTTCTTGCTCAGCTGACCCACTTGTCCCTCCAAATTTCTAATGGAAGACCTTGTTTTAGTCATGAAACGTTGAGTGGTTTTGATTAGATCAGAGACCATGGTTGCTAAGTCAGAGTTATTCTGCTTAGAACTCTCTGTCTGTTGCTGAGAAGATGATGGAAAAGGCTTGCTATTGCTAAACCTGTTTCTTCCACCATTATTATTGTTGAAACCTTGTTGAGGTCTCTGTTGATCCTTCCATGAGAAATTTGGATGATTTCTCCATGAAGGATTATAGGTGTTTCCATAGGATTCTCCCATGTAATTCACCTCTTCCATTGAAGGGTTCTCAGGATCATAAGCTTCTTCCTCAGATGAAGCTTCCTTAGTACTGCTTGGTGCATTTTGCATTCCAGACAGACTTTGAGAAATCATATTGACTTGTTGGGTCAATATTTTGTTCTGAGCCAATATGGCATTCAGAGTGTCAATCTCAAGAACTCCTTTCTTCTGACTAGTCCCATTGTTCACAGGATTTCTTTCAGAAGTGTACATGAATTGGTTATTTGCAACCATTTCAATCAGCTCTTAAGCTTCTGTAGGCGTCTTCTTCAGATGAAGAGATCCTCCAGCAGAGCTATCCAAAGACATCTTGGATAGTTCAGACAGACCATCATGGAAAATACCTATGATGCTCCATTCAGAAAGCATATCAGATGGACACTTTCTGATTAATTGTTTGTATCTTTCCCAAGTTTCATAGAGGGATTCTCCTTCCTTCTGTCTAAAGGTTTGGACTTCCACTCTAAGCTTACTCAATTTTTGAGGTGGAAAGAACTTTGCCAAGAAGGCATTGACTAGCTTTTCCCAAGAGTTCAGGCTTTCTTTAGGTTGTGAGTCCAACCATGTCCTAGCTCTGTCTCTTACAGCAAAAGGGAATAGCATAAGTCTGTAGACCTCAGGGTCAACCCCATTAGTCTTGACTGTGTCACAGATTTGCAAGAATTCAGCTAAAAACTGATGAGGATCTTCCAATGGAAGTCCATGGAACTTGCAATTCTGTTGCATTAGAGAAACTAATTGAGGCTTAAGCTCAAAGTTGTTTGCTCCAATGGCAGGGATAGAGATGCTTCTCCCATAGAAGTCGGGAGTAGGTGCAGTAAAGTCACCCAGCACCTTCCTTGCATTGTCGGCATTGTTGTTGTTTTCGGCTGCCATGGGTTCTTCTTCTTTGAAGATTTCTGTTAGGTCCTCTACAGAGAGTTGTGCTTTGGCTTCTCTTAGCTTTCTCTTCAAGGTCCTTTCAGGTTCAGGATCAGCCTCAACAATAATGCTGTTGTCCTTGCTCCTGCTCATAAGAAGGAGAAGGGAACAAGAAAATGTGGAATCCTCTATGTCACAGTATAGAGATTCCTTTAGGTGTCAGAGGAGAAGAAAAGTAGAAGACAGCAATAGAAAATTCGAACTTATCAAAGAAGATGGAGTTCGAATTTTGCATTAAGGGATAGTGTTAGTCCATAAATAGAAGGATGTGAGAAGAAGGGAAGTAATTTTCGAAAATTAAGTAAAAGATTTTGAAAACATTTTTGAAAAACACTAATTGATTTTCGAAAATGAAAGTGGAAAAGAAATCAAGTGATTTTTGAAAAAGATTTTAAAATTAGAAATCAGAAAGATTTAATTGAAAACTATTGTGAAAAAGATGTGGTTAAGAAGATATAATTAGTTTTAAAAAGATGTGATTGAGAAGATATGATTTGAAAAACATTTTAAAAAAGATTTGATTTTGAAAATAAAAAACTTGGCTAACAAGAAAAGATATGATTCAAACATTAAACCTTTCTCAATAGAAAAGGCAACATACTTGAAATGTTGAATCAAATCATTAATTGATAGCAAGTATCTTTGAAAATAGAAAGAAATCAATTTTGAAAACATATGATTGAAAAGATTTGATTTGAAAAAGATTTGATTTTGAAAAACGTTGAAAACTTGAAAAAAAATTGCATTGAAAACAGAATCTTCCCTCTTGTGCCATCCTGGCGTTAAACGCCCAGAATGGTGCACATTTTGGCGTTTAACTCCCAAAACTATACCCTTTTGGGCGTTAAACGCCCAACCAGGTACCCTGGCTAGCGTTTAAACGCCACTCTGTCCTTCTTCACTGGGCGTTTTGAACGCCCAGCTTTTTCTGTGTAATTCCTCTGCTGTATGTTCTGAATCTTCAATTCTCTGTATTATTGACTTGAGAAGACACAAATTAAAAATATTTTTGGATTTTTAATAATAAGGAAAAATCAAAATGCAACAAGAATCAAATAACAATGCATGCAAGACACCAAACTTAGCAGTTTGTATACTACTGACACTAATGGGAATGCATATGAGACACATAAAACACTCAAGTCAAGAGAATTTAAAGATTAGAGTAAGAAATCATCAAGAACATCTTGAAGATCACTAAGACACATGAATGAATGCATGCAATTGACACCAAACTTAACATGAGACTAGTGTCACAACAAGAAACATAGCATAATTTTTATTTTGTTTTTATGATTTTGTAAATTTTTTTTGTGCTTTTTCGAAAATTAAGTAGAAAAAGGTATCAAAGTTCTTAATGAGAATTCCAGGAATCAGTGCAATGCTAGTCTAAGACTCCGGTCCAGGAATTAGACATGGCTTCACAGCCAGCCAAGCTTTCAAGGAAAGCTTCGGTCCAAAACACTAGACATGGCCAATGGCCAGCCAAGCCTTAGCAGATCACTGCTCCAAAAGCAAGATTGATAGAGATCAACAAGCTTTTGTGATGATAAGTTAAAACCTCGGTCCAATGAAATTAGACATGGCTTCACAGCCAGCCAGATTTCAACAGATCATCATGAAACTCTAGAATTCATTCTCAAGAACTCTGAAGAAAAAATACCTAATCTAAGCAACAAGATGAACCGTCAGTTGTCCAAACTCAACAATCCCCGGCAACGGCGCCAAAAACTTGGTGCACGAAATTGTGATCAATACTTTTCATAAATCAAATAATCCCCGGTAATGAATCCAAAAACTTGGTGTTCAATACCATGGCATAAACACAACTTCGCACAACTAACCAGCAAGTGTATTGCGTCGTCCAAGTAATAAACCTTACGCCAGTAAGGGTCGATCCCACAGAGATTGTTGGTATGAAGCAAGCTATGGTCACCTTGTAAATCTTAGTCAGGCAAACTCAAATGGGTATAGTGGTAAACGCATAAAACATAAAGATAAAGATAGAGATACTTATGTAATTCATTGGTAGGAATTTCAGATAAGCGTATGAAGATGCCTTCCCTTCCGTCTCTCTGCTTTCCTACTGTCTTCATCCAATCCTTCTTCCTCCTTTCCAAGGCAAGCTCAAGCAAGGGTTTCACCGTTGTCAGTGGCTACCTCCCATCCTCTCAGTGGAAATGTTCAACGCACCCTGTCACGGCACGGCTATCCATCTGTCGGTTCTCGATCAGGCCGGAATAGAATCCAGTGATTCTTTTGCGTCTGTCACTAACGCCCCGCCCTCAGGAGTTTGAAGCACGTCACAGTCATTCAATCATTGAATCCTACTCAGAATACCACAGACAAGGTTAGACCTTCCGGATTCTCTTGAATGCTGCCATAAGTTCTAGCCTATACCACGAAGACTCTGATCTCACGGAATGGCTGGCTCGTTTGTCAGGCGAGCACTCGGTTGTCAGGCGATCAACCATGCATCGTGTATCAGGAATCCAAGAGATATTCACCCAATCGAAGTTAGAACGGAGGTTGTTGTCAGTCACACGTTCATAGGTGAGAATGATGATGAGTGTCACGGATCATCACATTCATCAAGTTGAAGAACAAGTGATATCTTAGAACAAGAACAAGCGGAATTGAATAGAAGAACAATAGTAATTGCATTAATACTCGAGGTACAGCAGAGCTCCACACCTTAATCTATGGTGTGTAGAAACTCCACCGTTGAAAATACATACGAACAAGGTCTAGGCATGGCCGAATGGCCAGCCTCCCAATGATCTAAGATAGCATCAAAACAAAGATAACTACCCAGATATCTCAATACAATAGTAAAAGGTCCTACTTATAGAAAACTAGTAGCCTAAGGTTTACAGAGATGAGTAAATGACATAAAAATCTACTTCCGGGCCCACTTGGTGTGTTCCTGGGCTGAGCAATGAAGCATTTTCGTGTAGAGACTCCTTCTGGAGTTAAACGCCAGCTTTAGTGCCAGTTTGGGCGTTTAACTCCCATTTTGGTGCCAGTTCCGGCGTCTAACGCTGGAATTCCTGAGGGTGACTTTGAACGCCGGTTTGGGCCATTAAATCTTGGGCAAAGTATGGACTATCATATATTGCTGGAAAGCCCAGGATGTCTACTTTCCAACGCCGTTGAGAGCGCGCCAATTGGGTTTCTGTAGCTCTAGAAAATTCGCTTCGAGTGCAGGGAGGTCAGAATCCAACAGCATCTGTAGTCCTTTTTAGTCTCTGAATCAGATTTTTGCTCAAGTCCCTCAATTTCAGCCAGAAAATACCTGAAATTACAGAAAAACACACAAACTCATAGTAAAGTCCAGAAAAGTAAATTTTAACTAAAAACTAATAAAAATATACTAAAAACTAACTAGATCATACTAAAAACATACTAAAAACAATGCCAAAAAGCGTATAAATTATCCGCTCATCATGTATGCAAATACTCCGGATGGACATGTGAATGCTGTTTTCTCTTGATCCTGGGGATCTACTGCAATTTGATTATAACCTGAGTATCCATCCAGGAAGCAGTAGTATTGATGACCTGCCAGTCTTTCTAGCATCTGGTCTATGAATGGTAAAGGAAAATGATCCTTTCTGGTGGCTGTATTGAGCCTTCTGTAATCAATACACATACGCCACCCTGTAACTGTTCTTGTAGGAACCAGTTTATTTTTTTCATTATGGACCACTGTCATGCCACCTTTCTTAGGGACGACTTGGACAGGGCTTACCTAGGGGATATCAGAAATAGGATAAATAATCCCAGCCTCTAGTAATTTAGTGACCTCTTTCTGCACCACCTCCTTCATGGCTGGATTCAGCCACCTTTGTGGTTGAACCACTGGCTTAGCGTCACCCTCCAATAGGATCTTGTGCATGCATCTGGCTGGGCTAATGCCCTTAAGATCACTGATGGACCACCCAAGAGATGTCTTGTGTGTCCTTAGCACCTGAATTTGTGCTTCCTCTTCCTGTGGCTCTAAGGTAGAGCTTTTGATTACAGGAAAGGTATCACCTTCTCCTAGAAATGCATATTTCAGGGATGGTGGTAATAGTTTGAGCTCGGGTTTGGGAGGTTTTTTCTCTTCCTGAGGGATTTTCAGAGGTTCTATTATTCTCTCTAGTTTCTCCAAATCAGGCTGAACATCTTTAAAGATATCCTCTAGCTCTGATTCGAGACTCTCAGCCATGTTAACCTCTTTTACCAGAGAGTCAATAATATCAACGCTCATGCAGTCATTTTGGGTGTCTGGATGCTGCATGGCTTTGACAACATTCAACTTGAACTCGTCCTCATTGACTCTCAGGGTTACTTCCCCTTTTTGAACATCAATGAGGGTTCGGCCAGTTGCTAGGAAAGGTCTTCCCAGAATGAGAGTTGCACTCTTGTGCTCCTCCATTTCTAGCACCACAAAGTCAGTGGGAAAGGCAAATGGCCCAACCTTGACAATCATGTCTTTAATCACGCCTGATGGGTATTTAATGGAGCCATCAGCAAGTTGGAGACATATCCGGGTTGGTTTAACTTCATCAGTCAACCCAAGCCTTTTGATAGTAGCTGCAGGTATTAGATTAATACTTGCCCCAAGATCACATAGAGCTTGCTTGGTACAAGTACCTTCTAATGTGCATGGTATCATAAAGCTTCTCAGATTTTTAAGCTTCTCAGGTAAGCTTTTCAGAATGACTGCACTGCATTCTTCAGTGAGGTAAACTTTCTCAGTTTCTCTCCAATCCTTCTTATGACTTAAGATCTCTTTCATGAACTTAGCATAAGAGGGTATTTGCTCAAGTGCCTCTACAAACGGAATCTTTATTTCAAGAGTCCTGAGATAGTCTGCAAAGCGGGCAAATTGCTTATCCTGTTCTGCTTGGCAGAGTTTCTGAGGATAAGGCATTTTGGCTTTATATTCCTCAACCTTAGTTGCTGTAGTTTTATTGCCTACAGATGTGGGTTGAGAAGCCTTTTTAGAGGGGTTGCTATCAGCACTTGTATATGTTTGATCTCCCACTGGTGTTTGAATGCCAGGGGTGGAAGCTGGAGTGGCGTTAGACGCCAGCTCCTTACCTGTTTCTGGCGTTTGAACGCCAGAACTGTGCTTCCTTTGGGCGTTCAATGCCGATTCATTGCTTGTTTCTGGCGTTGAACGCCATGACTGAGCATGGTCTGGGCGTTCAGCGCCAGCTTTCCACCCATTTTCTGGCGTTTGAGCGCCAGAGTTATTCCTCTCTGGGCTCTGACTGTCCTCAGATGGATTTTGGGTGGTTTGCTCATTTCTTGGCTTCTTGCTACCTTGAAGTGTGGTATTTAGTGTTTTTCCACTTCTTAATTGAACTGTTTGGCATTCTTCTGTTATTTGTTTTGATAACTGCTGTTCTGTTTGCTTCAAATGTGCTTCCATATTTATATTAGCCATTCTTGTTTCTTGTAGTATCTCCTTGAATTCGGCTAACTGTTTTGTTAGAAAATCTAATTGCTGATTGAATTCAGCAGCTTGATCTACAGGACTGAGTTCAGCAGTTACTGTTTTTGCCTCTTCGTTGATGGAAGATTCACTACTTAGGTATAGATGCTGATTTCTGGCAACTGTATCAATAAGCTCTTGAGCTTCTTCTATTATCTTTCTCATGTGTATAGATCCACCAGCTGAGTAGTCTAGAGAAATCTGAGCTCTTTCTGTAAGCCCATAGTAGAAGATGTCTAACTGCACCCACTCTGAAAATATTTCAGAGGGGCATTTTCTTAGCATCTCTCTGTATCTCTCCCAGGCCATAAAGGGATTCATTATCTCCTTGTTTGAAGCCTTGGATGCTTAGCCTTAGCTATGTCATCCGTTTTGGAGGAAAATAGTGATTCAGGAATTTTTCTGACAGCTGTTTCCATGTCTTTATGCTGTCCTTAGGTTGGTTATTTAACCACCTTTTAGCTTGGTCCTTTACAGCAAGTGGAAACAGTAATAATCTGTAGACATCCTGATCTATTTCCTTATCATGTACTGTGTCAGCAATTTGTAAAATTGTGCCAGAAACTCTGTAGGTTCTTCCTGTGGAAGACCGGAATACTGGCAATTTTGCTGCACCATGATGATGAGCTGAGGATTCAACTCAAAACTACTGACTCCGATGGAGGGTATACAGATACTACTCCCATATGAAGCAGTAGTGGGGTTAGCATATGACCCCAGAGTCCTTTTGGACTGTTCATTTCCACTTAGTTCCATGATGGAGCAAGGGAGATGATATGGATGTTGATATTATTTATTTTATTAAATATAAAAATTTATTTTCGGAATAATAAAATAAAATAAGATAAAATAAAATGAAATAAAATAAAAAAATGAAATAAAAATAAAAATAAAAATTGAAAATATTTTATGAAGATTTTCGAAAAAGATGAGGAGAGAGAAATTGGTTAGGATATTTTCGAAAATTTTGAGAAAAGACAAGATAGAAGATATGATTTATAAAAGATAAATATGATAGGAAAAAGATGTAATTGAAAATTGAAAAGATATAAAAGATATTTGAAAAAGATAAATTTGTTTTGAAAAAGATATTATGAAGATTTGAAAAAGATATTTATGAGTTGAAAATATTTTAAGAAGGAAAAGATATAGATTTGTTTTGAAAAAGATAATTTTTTTTTAAATCTTAAAAGGATAAGATTTGAAAAATTTTGAAATTGAAATCTGAATTTTTTAAAAAAAAAATTCGAAAAAGTAGCTTAAAAATAGTTAGAAAAGATATTTTTTTTTGAATTTTGAATTTTATAATGAAAGGGAAAAACACATAAAAGATACAAGATTTAAAATTTTTAAATCTAATGCTCCTTGTTTTTGAAAATTTTGGAGGGAAAACACCAAGGAACACCAAACTTAAAAATTTTAAGATCAAAACACAAGAAAGACTCGAGAACACTTTGAAGATCCACAAGAACACCAAGAACAAAAGAAAGAACACCAAACTTAAAATTTTTAGAAAGCTTCAATAAAATTTTCGAAAATTATAAAAAGATTAACAACAAAACACCAAACTTAAAGTTTGGCGCAAGATTCAATCAAAGAAAAATTATTTTTGAAAAAGATTTTAAAAAGAAGATACCCAATTGCCAAGAACATAAGCCAACGCTCTAGCCAACTGAGCTATAAATGTAACGTGTTTTAAAGATGTATGATTTTTATAGATAAGAATAAAGTTTTTGAAAACTAATGTTTTGAAAAAGCACAAGAAAAATAAGAAAAGACACAGAACAAGATAAACCAAAGATCAAACAAGAAAAATTGACAAGAACAATTTGAAGATCAAGGAAAAAGAAAGAACACTAATTCGAAAATTTAAAGGAAAATACAGGATATGCAATTGACACCAAACTTAGAACAAGACACTAAACTCACGAAAAAAATTAAAATTTGATAAAGAAAAATAATATTTTTGAAAAATTTTTGAAAAGGGAATAAAGGACTTAGAATTTAATGACTCTATAGCAACAAAAATAAATTATTCCTAATCTAAGCAACAAAATAAACCTTTAGTTGTTCAAACTCGAACAATCCCCGGCAACGGCGGCAAAAACTTGGTGCATGAAATTGTGTATGCCAATATTAATGGACTATTTAACAGAGCTTCGCACAACTAACCAGCAAGTGCACTGGGTCATCCAAGTAATACCTTACGTGAGTAAGGGTCGAATCCCACGGAGATTGTTGGCTTGAAGCAAGCTATGGTTATTTTATTATTCTTAGTCAGGATACCAATAGGGTTTTTTAGTTTCGTATTAAGTAAAAAGGGCATAAAATAAATACTTATTGTGCAATAATGGAGAATATGTTGGAATTTTGGAGATGCTTTGTCTGCTGAATTCCTGTAACATAATGCTTCCTCACTTTCAAAAGTGCAAAGTCCCTTCCATGGCAAGCTGTATGTAGGGTGTCACCGTTGTCAAAGGCTACTTCCCATCCTCTCAGTGAAAACGGTCCAAATGCTCTGTCACAGCACGACTAATCATCTGTTGGTTCTCGATCATGTCGGAATAAGATCCATTGATCCTTTTGCGTATGTCACTATGCCCAACACTCGTGAGTTTGAAGCTCATCACAGCCATTCAATCCTTGAATCCTACTCGGAATACCACAGACAAGGTTTATACTTTTCGGATTCTCATGAATGCCGCCATCAGTTCTATCTTATACCACGAAGATTCTGATTAGGAAATCTAAGAGATACTCATTCAATCTGATGTAGAACGGAGGTGGTTGTTAGGCACACGTTCATGGATTGAGGAAGGTGATGAGTGTCACGGATCATCACCTTCTTCATATTGAAGCGCGAATGAACATCTTAGATAGGAACAAGCATGTTTAAATGGGAAACAGAAATAATTGCATTAATTCATCGAGACACTGTAGAGCTCCTCACCCCCGACAATGGAGTTTAGAGACTCATGCCGTCAAAGAGTATAAAATTCAGATCTGAAAAATGTCATGAGATACAAAATAAATCTCTAAAAGTTGTTTAAATACTAAACTAGTAACCTATGTTTACAGAGAATGAGTAAACTAAGATAATTAGTGCAGAAATCCACTTCTGGGGCCCACTTGGTGTGTGCTGGGGCTGAGACTAAAGCTTCTCACGTGCCTGGGCTATTTCTGGAGTTGAACGCCAGGTTGTAACGTGTTTTTGGCGTTGAACCCCAACTTGTAACCTGTTTCTGGCGCTGGACGCTAGACTGCAACATGAAACTGGCGTTGAACGCTAGTTTACGTCATCTATCTTCGTGAAAAGTATAGACTATTATATATTGCTGGAAAGCCCTGGATGTCTACTTTCCAACCCAATTAAAAGCGCGCCAATTGGATTCCTGTAGCTCCAAAAAATCCATTCCGAGTGCAGGGAGGTCAGAATCCAACAGCATCAGCAGTCCTTTTCTCAGCCTAAATCAGATTTTTGCTCAGCTCCCTCAATTTCAGCCAGAAAATACCTGAAATCAAAGAAAAATACACAAACTCATAGTAAAGTCCAGAAATGTGATTTTTACTTAAAAACTAATAAAATTCTATTAAAAACTAATTAAAACATACTAAAATCTACATGAAATTACCCCCAAAAAGCGTATAAAATATCCGCTCATCAGGGGCATCATAAGTTCTGGTTGACGTTGGAGGGTGAGCAGCGGTTCCTTACATAATGGAATTTTGGTGCGGGACCATCCGTTCTTACTCGGGTGACGCAGGAGTTTTTGACTGGGGAGAGTCCTCTTAATCCTAGGGATGTGATGGGTAACCCGGTTGCTTGTTGGGCCTATGTTGGTATGTGATCTGTTTTTTTTTGTGGTTCATGAGTTGGATACTTATGTTTTTTTCCTCTTTTGATCTTTCTCGCAGTTGAGATGGCTGGGGGCTTGACGACTCTAGCCAGGTTGAAGGCTCAATTGTCACAAGGGACTCTTTCTGGCAGCTCTCCCTCGACTCCAACTTCCCGGCCTGCTGATGATACGAGGGCTGCCTCTGAGGATTTGGTGTTGACCGAAGGTGGCTGATGAATGAGATTTTGCTCGATGGTCTAGATTTTCTTCTTATAGAAAGAATTACTTCGTTGTAAGCATAGCTCCAAACCAACAAATAATTCTCACATAAAAAATATTGAGTTATCACATGTACAAACCCCAATAAAAATTAACCGAAGTATTTAGACTCTGGGTCGTCTCACAAGGAATTACAATGAAGTGCTCAATTATTGGCTATGAAGTATATTTTTGGTGTTGACTGAAGGTGGCTGATGAATGAGATTTTGCTCGATGGTCTAGATTTTCTTCTTATAAAAAGAATTACTTTGTTGTAAGCATAGCTCCAAACCAACAAATAATTTTCACATAAAAAATATTGAGTTGTGAAATGTACAAACCCCAATAAAAATTAACCGAAGTATTTAGACTCCGGGTCATCTCACAAGGAATTGCAATGAAGTGCTCAATTATTGGCTATGAAGTATATTTTTGGGGTTTTTGGGATAAGAGACATGGAATGTAAATAGTAATGAAAATAAACTAACAACTAACAAAGCTCTTGGCTAGAAATGAGAACTAGAAGTCCTATCCTAGTTATCCTCCTTAATTGTGATCACAAATTGTCCATTGCTACCACTTAGTTAACCTCTAACCATGGAGGAAAGTCAAGTGGATGAATCAACTTGATTCCACAAGTTCTAGCCAAATCCCAAGGGAAAGACTAGTGTTAGTGGTATCCAAATCAATTAGCAACTTCCAATTATCAATCAATCAAAGGAATTAGATAACTCAAGCATCACTAATTACTCCACCTAGGCCAAGAGTAAAGAGAACTACTCAAAAAACTAGAGGAAATATTTTATCAAACACCTAGTGTGCAAGAAAAGTAAACATAACAAAATGCAAGAATTAAATGAAACCCATAACTATTGGTGCACGAAATTGTGATCACTACAACTTCGCACAACTAACCAGCAAGTGCACTGGGTCGTCCAAGTAATACCTTACGTGAGTAAGGGTCGATCCCACGGAGATTGGTGGTATGAAGCAAGCTATGGTCACCTTGTAAATCTCAGTCAGGCAGACTCAAATGGTTATAGTGATAAACGAATAAAGCATAAAGATAAAGATAGAGATACTTATGTATATCATTGGTGAGAGCTTCAGATAAGCGAATGAAGATGCCTTCCCTTCCGTCTCTCTGCTTTCCTACTGTCTTCATCCAATCCTTCCTACTCCTTTCCATGGCAAGCGTAAGCAAGGGTTTCACCGTTGTCAGTGGCTACCTCCCATCCTCTCAGTGAAAGCGATTGCATATGCTCTGTCACAGCATAGCGGAATTCATCTGTCGGTTCTCAATCAGGCTGGAATAGAATCCAGTGATTCTTTTGCGTCTGTCACTAACGCCCCGCCTTCAGGAGTTTGAAGCACGTCACAGTCATTCAATCATTGAATCCTACTCAGAATACCACAGACAAGGTTAGACCTTCCGGATTCTCTTGAATGCTGCCATCAGTTCTCGCCTATACCACGAAGATTCCGGTTAAAGAACCCAAGAGATATTCACTGGAGCCTTGGTTGCTTGTAGAACAAGAGTGGTTGTCAGTCACCTTGTTCATGGGTGAGAATGATGATGAGTGTTACGGATTATCACATTCATCAAGTTGAAGAACAAGTGATATCTTAGAACAAGAACAAGCAGAATTGAATGGAAGAACAATAGTAATTGCATTAATACTCGAGGTACAGCAGAGCTCCACACCTTAATCTATGGTGTGTAGAAACTCCACCGTTGAAAATACATAAGAACAAGGTCTAGGCATGGCCGTGAGGCCAGCCGCCCAATGATCTAAGAACTAGATGTCCAAAAGATAAAAATACAATAGTAAAAGGTCTTATTTATATAGAACTAGTAGCCTAGGGTTTACAGAGATGAGTAAATGACATAAAAATCCACTTCCGGGCCCACTTGGTGTGTGCTTGGGCTGAGCATTGATGCATTTTCGTGTAGAGACTCTCCTTGGAGTTAAACGCCAGCTTTTATGCCAGTTTGGGCGTTTAACTCCCATTTTGGTGCCAGTTCCGGCGTTTAACGCTGGAAATTCTGTAGGTGACTTTGAACGCCGGTTTGGGCCATCAAATCTTGGGCAAAGTATGGACTATCATATATTGCTGGAAAGCCCAGGATGTCTACTTTCCAACGCCGTTGAGAGCGCGCCAATTGGGCTTCTGTAGCTCCAGAAAATCCACTTCGAGTGCAGGGAGGTCAGAATCCAACAGCATCTGCAGTCCTTTTCAGTCTCTGAATCAGATTTTTGCTCAGGTCCCTCAATTTCAGCCAGAAAATACCTGAAATCACAGAAAAACACACAAACTCATAGTAAAGTCCAGAAAAGTGAATTTTAACTAAAAACTAATAAAAATATACTAAAAACTAACTAGATCATACTAAAAACATACTAAAAACAATGCCAAAAAGCATACAAATTATCCGCTCATCAACTATCAATTTCAAGAAATCAATAGTAGTAAGCAAGATTAACATAAAAGAACATGGAAACATAAAATTGCATTAGAGAAATTTAAGATCCAACAATTGTTCATAAACATAAAAAATGGCAAAATAAAGGAATTGACAAGTAAAACTAGAAGAATAGATATGTAATAACAAGAAATTAAAAGGAAGAACTAAATCAAAACAAGAATTATAACTTGGATCCAAGAAGAATTAACTAAAATTATCCTAAAATCTAGAGAGAGGTGAAAGCCTCTCTCTCTAGAATTCTCCGTAAAACATTATGAAAAGTAAACTATGGCTACTTGGTTCATTCTCCCTTCAATCCTTGGGTTCAATAGCATCAGAAATGAGTTGGATTGGGTTCAAAATGAGCTGCAAATTCGCTGGCCACGATTTCACTAAAGTGATCCACGTGCTCCATCGGCGCGCACGCATACATTGTACGTGCGCGCCCCTATACGCGAAGCAACATATGGCACATTTTATATTATTTCAAAGCCCCAGATGTTAGCTTTCCAACGCAACTAGAACCGCTTCATTTAGACCTCTGTAGCTCAAGTTATGGTTGTTTGAGTGCGAAGAGGTTAGGCTTGACAGCTTTACGGTTCGTTCATTTCTTCATGAGTCCTCCCACTTGCATGCTTTTCTCCTCACTTCTTCCATTCAATACTTGCCTTATGAACCTGAAATCAATAAACAAACATATCAAGGCATCGAATGGAATTAAAGTGAATTGAATTTTTCTATTTTAGGGCCTGAAAAGTATGTTTTCACATTTAAGCATAAATCAAGGGAGAGTTGCAAAACCATGCTATTTCATTGAATAAATGTGAGAAAAGTTGATAAAATTCCCCAAAATAAGCACAAGATAAATCACAAAATCGGGGTTTATCAAATCTCCCCACACTTAAACCAAGCATGTCCTCATGCTAAGAATAAAGAAGGACAAGAAAAGGGATATGAACATTTATTCAATGCAAAGAAACTATATGCACCTATCTATATGAATGCAACTAAATGCAAAATGACTCTATCTACGTGGTCAAAAGCAAATCAATCTCCAAGAGCATGTATGAACAAGTTGGGTAAAGGTCATATGACGACTCACAAACTCTACCAATTCAAATATCAAAATGAAGTTCAAATAGACTTGCAAGAAGAACGCTCATGAAAACCGGGAACAAGGAATTGGGCATCGAACCCTCACCGGAAGTGTATCCGCTCTAGTCACTCTAGTGTATAGGGTCGATTCACTCAATTCTCTTCTAATCATGCTTTCCAAGATTTTTTTTATCTAACAATCAACAATTATTCAATGCATGCATACATTCATCATGAGGACTTATTCATAGGTTGTAATGGGGCTAGGGTAAAGGTGAGGATGCATATGGTCAAGTGAGCTTGGAATTTGAATCTTTGATTAACCTAAGCTCTCACAAAACACATATATCAACCTATACAATTTTAATACACAACCTAGCTACCCCTGATTCCCACTTTATCCACATACTCATGCATTCCTTTTAATTCACATTCCATATGCATTGATTTTTATTGAACTTTACTTTGGGGTATTTTTGTTTCCTTTTTATTTCTTTTTCTCTCTTTTTTTTCTATATATATATTTTTTTTCTTTATCATTTTTTTTCACATTTTTTCGTTTTTTTTCAAAAGTATATACAAACGTATCAATGCATATGGTTTTACATATAGTGCATGAATATGTACCCAATTCCTAATATTTTCAACAAAAATACAAAAATTACACTTTTACCTCAACCAATGTCCCAAGTTTCCCATATTCAAATGATAAACACTTTCACTTGTCTAAGCTAATCAAAGATCCAAATTAAGGGACATTATTATTTTTCACTTAGGGGTTGTGATGTGCTAAAATTAAGAACAAAAGAGATTAAATAGGCTCAAATTGGCTAACAATAGTTGATGAAAGGTAGGCTATTTGGGTAAGTGAGCTAAATGAAATGATGGCCTCAATCATATAAATGCATGTATACATGGAATAATGGACATAAAGAATCAAACAAATCAAAGATTACAACCATAGAAAGAGAACAATGCACACAAGAATCGAAACAAGTGGTTATATGATGTAACTACATAATTTGGCTCAAAACTCACATGCTTGTGTTCTTATCTCAAAAACCATGTTCCAAAATAAATTCTTCAAGCAAGTTCAACAGAAAAAATTTTTCAAATTGGTAGGGTGCCCTAAAAAGAAATGATAGAATATGTACAAATTATAAATAACATGCAACCTATCATGCAATGCAACAACTAACAAAAAAATTTAGTGTTGAAAAAGGAAGTTGTTACCCATGGAGGTCGCTCAGACGACCTCCCCACACTTAGAAATTTGCACCGTCCTTGGTGCATGCAAAGAAGAGCAAGGTGGATGGGTTGCTACAATTGGTGAGCTTCTCCAAAAGGTTGTGCGGGTGAACTTGTTTGTTGCCCCCATTTAGAAGCTTTTCCATTCCTTTCCTTCTTGGTGGCCAACCTAAAAGGAGAAAAAAGAAATAAAATTAAGCCTACAACAAAGATAATAAAGCAATTAGAGCATAGGCGTGGGCTAATGCCAACTAAGAGTAGCGTTCTCACTACATGTTAGCTACGCATGTGAGTGAAAAAAAACAATATAGACAAAGGACATATCAATTAATACTTGATGCAAGAGTAAAGTCAAAGCATGAAGAGCACTCAAAAGCATCAAGTTCAAACAAGAAAGAGTGGGCCATGAAAGACATGTGAGCTCATATCAATGCACAAAGGATACAAGGATCATCAAGGTTAAGCATTGCTTTAAAAGTTTCATCACCCAACAATATCAAATAAGTCAAGAAGCACCAAAATAATGCAAGAAATTCTCAACAGTTGAGTGGAAAAATGCAACACCATTATTAAAAGAAGAGACTTAGAAAAAACTGAAAACAGGCTACAGAAACAAAATTGAAATGTAAAGAATAGAAATATACGAATGCGATAAACAAAAGAAAATGGCAGAGGAGAAAAAAAACTCTTTTTTTTACCAGCGCAGACGCGTCATGCACGCTTACGTGCCGATGTGCAGTTTGGCAGAAGGACGCGTACACGCCAGGTGCGCGCATGCATGGGTTGCAGGCATAGAATAGGCACAAACGAGGCTTAACTCTCTGGAACATGTACCAGGAGGGCAGGTGGTGCTATCGGCACGCACGCGCACAACGTGCGTGCGCGCGTGTTGCACATTTAACATCAAGGACGCGTATGCGCCAGGTGCATGCACGCGTGGGTTTGTGCCTCAGGCATGGTGCTAGCGCAGTGTAGGCACAACTCTCAGGTCAATGTATAGAGGGATGAAATTTTGCATCCATGCGTACGCGTACATGGCGCGTCCGGGTGGATGGTCAAAAATGCTTGAGGCGCGCGTACGCGCCAGATGCGCGCACGCGCGGGTTGGTGCTCTGTTTTTCAAAATTTTTCATGTTCTTACACTAATCCAAGCATTTTAAACCTCCAAACAGCTAGTCAAACACCATAAAACCTTATTTAACATATTAGACTACCAAATAGACTCAACAAACTACTCTAAATATGAATTTAAACTAATTTTACCAATATTTACAAAAGAGAAAATGGAAAGATATTACCATGGTGGGGTGTCTCCCACCTAGCACTTTTGTTTATTATCCTTAAGTTGGACTTATGGGAAGCTCCTTGTCATGGTGGCTTATGCTTGTATTCATCCTTGAATCTCCAAGGATGCTTGCTCTTCAATTGGTTGTCAGAATTTCCAACCATCCTCACCAAGCTTGGGGGAAGTTCTTCCCAAGATATGAGCTCCCAAAATTAGTCTTCATGTTGTGATCTGGGATCCCATATCTTATTTTCACACCAATCTTCTAGTTGATCATTACAATTCCAATTGGGTGAGAAGTGATCCGAATTCTCAAGTAAACACCAAAGCATCTTCCTAGACCCCTTTAATTGAGAACTATACTAACCATTACACTTAGACTTTGAGTTTCCAACCATAAGGAACCTTGATCGGCAATTCCACCTATCAACCAATTCTCTCTTGCTCTTAACTCCACAAAGAGCTCTAAGTTGACCATCATTTTCAATCAAACCATATTCAAGTGAGAAAGCAATGCTTAGTTGTAAGAATTTTACCCACTTGAATGTTGTATTGGATAGTGGTGACTTAGGAAGGGGGACCTCCCCACACTTAGCCAATGTGAGATCCATTCCCTTGTGCTCTTCCCTTGTAACTTCCACCTCTTTACAACTTTCCTCAACTTCAACCTCTTCATCTTGGTGGCTCTCTTCCAATTCAATCTCTTCTTCATTGCTCACCAAGGGTATGGAAGGTGAGGAATCTTCTTCTTTAATCTCCATGTCAAGCTGATGAGCGGATAATTTGTACGCTTTTTGGCATTGTTTTTAGTATGTTTTTAGTATGTTTTAGTTAGTTTTTAGTATATTTTTATTAGTTTTTAGTTAAAATTCACTTTTCTGGACTTTACTATGAGTTTGTGTGTTTTGCTGTGATTTCAGGTATTTTCTGGCTGAAATTGAGGGACCTGAGCAAAAATCTGATTCAGAGACTAAAAAGGACTGCAGATGCTGTTGGATTCTGACCTCCCTGCACTCGAAGTGGATTTTCTGGAGCTACAGAAGCCCAATTGGTGCGCTCTCAACGGCGTTAGAAAGTATACATCCTGGGCTTTCCAGCAATATATGATAGTCCATACTTTGCCCAAGAATTGATGGCCCAAACCAGCGTTCAAAGTCACCATCAGAATTTCCAGCGTTAAACGCCGGAACTGGCACAAGGATGGGAGTTAAACGCCCAAACTGGCATAAAAGCTGGCGTTTAACTCCAAGAAGAGTCTCTACACGAAAATGCTTCAATGCTCAGCCCAAGCACACACCAAGTGGGCCCGGAAGTGGATTTTTATGTCAGTTACTCATTTTTGTAAACCCTATGCTACTAGTTCTCTATAAGTAGGACCTTTTACTATTGTATTTTCATCTTTTGATCATGTTTTTATGATTGAACCCTCTTTGGGAGGCTGGCCATTCGGCCATGCCTAGACCTTGTTCTTATGTATTTTCAACGGTGGAGTTTCTACACACCATAGATTAAGGTGTGGAGCTCTGCTGTACCTCGAGTATTAATGCAATTACTATTGTTCTGCTATTCAATTCCGCTTGTTCTTGTTCTAAGATATCACTTGTTCTTCAACTTGATGAATGTGATGATCCGTGACACTCATCATCATTCTCACCTATGAACGTGTGCCTGACAACCACCTCTGTTCTACCTTAGATTGGGTGGATATCTCTTGGATTCTTTAACCGGAATCTTCGTGGTATAAGCTAGAACTGATGGCGGCATTCAAGAGAATCCGGAAGGTCTAAACCTTGTCTGTGGTATTCTGAGTAGGATTCAATGATTGAATGACTGTGACGAGCTTCAAACTCCTGAGGGCTGGGCGTTAGTGACAGACACAAAAGAATCACTGGATTTTATTCCAACCTGATTGAGAACCGACAGATGATTAGCCATGCCGTGACAGGGTGCGTTGAACATTTTCACTGAGAGGATGGGAGGCAGCCCCTGACAACGGTGAAACCCTACATACAGCTTGCCATGGAAAGGAGTAAGAAGGATTGGATGAAGACCGTAGGAAAGCAGAGAGACGGAAGGGACCAAGCATCTTCATACGCTTGTCTGAAATTCCCACCAATGAATTACATAAGTATCTCTATCTTTATCTTTATGTTTTATTCATCATTTATAACCATTTGAGTTTGCCTGACTAAGATTTACAAGGTGACCATAGCTTGCTTCATACCAACAATCTCTGTGGGATCGACCCTTACTCGCGTAAGGTTTATTACTTGGACGACCCAGTACACTTGCTGGTTAGTTGTGTGAAGTTGTGTTTATGCCATGGTATTGAACACCAAGTTTTTGGATTCATTACCGGGGATTATTGGAGTTGTAGTGATAACAATTTCGTCCACCAAGTTTTTGGCGCCGTTGCCGGGGATTGTTCGAGTATGGACAACTGACGGTTCATCTTGTTGCTTAGATTAGGTATTTTTCTTCAGAGTTCTTAAGAATGAATTCTAGTGTTTCATGATGATCTGTTGAAGTCTGGCTGGCTCTGAAGCCATGTCTAATTTTATTGGACCGAGGTTTCAACTTATCATCATAAGAGCTTGTTGATTTCTATCAATCTTGCTGTTGGAGCAATGATCTGCTAAGGCTTGGCTGGCCATTGGCCATGTCTAGTGTTTTGGACCGAAGCTTTATTTGAAAGCTTGGCTGGCTATGAAGCCATGTCTAATTCCTGGACCGGAGTCTTAGACTAGCATTGCAATGATTCCTGGAATTCTCATTAAGAATTTTGATACCTTTATTTTCTTTTTCCACTTAATTTTTGAAAAAACAAAAAAAAATTTACAAAATCATAAAATCCAAAAATATGTCTTGTTTGAGTCTAGTGTTTCATGTTAAGTTTTGGTGTCAATTGCATGTTTCTGTTCTTTTTGCATTCATGCATGTGTCTTCATTAATCTTCAAGTTGTTCTTGATGATTTCATTGCTCTGATTTTTAAATTCTCTTGACTTGAGAGTTTTGTGTTTCTCATATGCATTCTCATTTTGTTAGTGTCAGTAGTATACAAACTGCCAAGTTTGGTGTCTTGCATGCATTGTTATTTGATTTTAGTTGCATTTTGATTATTCCTTGTTATTAAAAATCCAAAAATATTTTTAATTTGTGTCTTTTCAAGTCAATAATACAGAGGATTGAAGATTCAGAACATACAGCAGAGGAATTACACAGAAAAAGCTGGGCGTTCAAAACACCCAGTAAGGAAGGCAAACTGGCGTTTAAACGCCAGCCAGGGTGCCTGGTTGGGCGTTTAATGCCCAAAAGGGTAGAGCTTTGGGCGTTAAACGCCAGAATGTGCACCATTCTGGGCGTTTAACGCCAGGATGGCACAAGAGGAAAGATTCTGTTTTTAATTCAGATTTTTTTTTAGTTTTCAAAATCTTTTCAAAATCAAATCTTTTTCAAATCAAATCTTTTCAATCAAATCTTTTTCAAAATCAATTTCTTTCCACTTTCAAAGATACTTGCTATCAATTAATGATTTGATTCAACATTTCAAGTATGTTGCCTTTTCTGTTGAGAAAGGTTTAATGTTTGAATCATATCTTTTCTTGTTATCCAAGTTATTAATTTTTTTCAAAATCAAATCTTTTTAAAATGCTTTTCAATCATATCTTCTTAATCACATCTTTTTCAAAATAGTTTTCAATCAAATCTTTTTGATTTCTAATTTCAAAATCTTTTTCAAAAATCACTTGATTTCTTTTCCACTCTTGGTTTTCGAAAATCAATTAGTGTTTTTCAAAATGTTTTCAAAATCTTTTACTTAATTTTCGAAAATTACTTTCCCTCTCCTCACATCCTTCTATTTATGGACTAACACTATTCCTTAATGCACAATTCGAACTCCATCTTTCTTGATAAGTTCGAATTTTCTACCTCTTCCTTCTATTTTTCTTTCCCTCTGACACCTCAAGGAATCTCTATACTGTGACATAGAGGATTCCATATTTTCTTGTTCTCTTCTCTTTCATATGAGCAGGAGCAAAGACAAAAGCATTCTTGTTGAGGCTGATCCTGAACCTGAAAGGACCTTGAAGCGAAAGCTAAGGGAAGCTAAGGCACAATACTTTGTAGAGGACCTAACAGAAATCTTCAAAGAAGAAGAACTCATGGCAGCCGAAAACAACAACAATGCCAACAATGCAAGGAAGGTGCCGGGTGACTTTACTGCACCTACTCCCGACTTCTATGGGAGAAGCATCTCTATCCCTGCCATTGGAGCAAACAACTTTGAGCTTAAGCCTCAATTAGTTTCTCTAATGCAACAGAATTACAAGTTCCATGGACTTCCATTGGAAGATCCTCATCAGTTTTTAGCTAAATTCTTGCAAATCTGTGACACTGTCAAGACTAATGGGGTTGACCCTGGGGTCTACAGACTTATGCTCTTCCCTTTTGCTATAAGAGACAAAGCTAGAATATGGTTGGACTCACAACCTAAAGAAAGCCTGAACTCTTGGGAAAAGCTAGTCAATGCCTTCTTGGCAAAGTTCTTTCCACCTCAAAAATTGAGTAAGCTTAGAGTGGAAGTCCAAACCTTCAGACAGAAGGAAGGAGAATCCCTCTATGAAGCTTGGGAAAGATACAAACAATTAATCAGAAAGTGTCCTTCTGACATGCTTTCTGAATAGAGCATCATAGGTATTTTCTATGATGGTCTGTCTGAATTGTCCAAGATGTCTTTGGATAGCTCTGCTGGAGGATCTCTTCATCTGAAGAAGACGCCTACAGAAGCTCAAGAACTAATTGAAATGGTTGCAAATAACCAATTCATGTACACTTCTGAAAGAAATCCTGTGAACAATGGGACAAATCAGAAGAAAGGAGTTCTTGAGATTGATACTCTGAATGCCATATTGGCTCAGAACAAAATATTGACTCAGCAAGTCAATATGATTTCTCAAAGTCTGTCTGGAATGCAAAATGCACCAAGCAGTACTAAGGAAGCTTCATCTGAAGAAGAAGCTTATGATCCTGAGAACCCTTCAATGGAAGATGTGAATTACATGGGAGACCCCTATGGAAACACCTATAATCCTTCATGGAGAAATCATCCAAATCTCTCATGGAAGGATCAACAGAGACCTTAACAAGGTTTCAACAACAATAATGGTGGAAGAAACAGGTTTAGCAATAGCAAGCCTTTTCCATCATCTTCTCAGCAACAGACAGAGAGTTCTAAGCAGAACAACTTTGACTTAGCAACCATGGTCTCTGATCTAATCAAAACCACTCAAAGTTTCATGACTGAAACAAGGTCCTCCATTAGAAAATTGGAGGGACAAGTGGGTCAGCTGAGCAAGAAAATTACTGAACTCCCTCCTAGTACTCTTCCAAGCAATACAGAAGAAAATCTGAAAGGAAAGTGCAAAGCCATCAACATGGCTGAATTTAGAGAGGAGGAAGAGGCAGTGAACGCCACTGAGGAAGACCTCCATGGACGTCCACTGGCCTCCAATGAGTTATCTAATGAGGAATCATGGGAATCTGAGGCTCAAAATGAGACCATAGAGATTCCATTTGACTTACTCTGCCATTCATGAGCTCTGATGAGTATTCTTCCTCTGAAGAGGATGAGTATGTCACTGAAGAGCAAGTTGCTAAATACCTTGGAGCAATCATAAAGCTAAACGACAAGTTATTTGGAAATGAGACTTGGGAGGATGAACCCCCTTTGCTCACCAAAGAACTGGATGACTTGTCTAGGCAGAAATTACCTCAAACGAGACAGGATCCTGGGAAGTTCTCAATACCCTGTGCCATAGGCACCATGACCTTCAAGAAGGCCTTGTGTGACCTAAGGTCAAGTGTAAACCTCATGCCTCTCTCTCTAATAGAGAAGCTAGGGATCTTTGAGGTGCAAGCTGCAAAAATCTCACTAGAGATGGCAGACAACTCAAGAAAACAAGCTTATGGACTTGTAGAGGATGTTCTGGTAAAAGTTGAAGACCATTACATCCCTGCTGATTTCATAGTCCTAGAGACTGGGAAGTGCATGGATGAATCCATCATCCTTGGCAGACCCTTCCTAGCCACAGCAAAGGCTGTGATTGATGTTGATAGAGGAGAATTGATCATTTAAGTGAATGAAGAATCCTTGGTGTTTAAGGCTCAAGGATATCCCTCTGTCGCCATGGAGAGGAAGCATGAAGAGCTTCTCTCAAAACAGAGCCAAACAGAGCCCCCACAGTCAAACTCTAAGTTTGGTGTTGGGAGGCCACAACCAAATTCTAAGTTTGGTGTTGGAAGGTTCCAACATTGCTCTGAGCATCTGTGAGGCTCCATGAGAGCCCTCTGTCAAGCTACTGACGTTAAAGAAGCGCTTGTTGGGAGGCAACCCAATGTTATATTTTATCTATTTTCCTTTGTTATTTTATGCTTTCTGTAGGTTGATGATCATGAGAAGTCACAAAATCAATTGAAAAAGCAAAAACAGAATGAAAAACAGAAAGAAAAATAGCACACCCTGGAGGAAGATCTTGCTGGCGTTTAAACGCCAGTAAGGCTAGCAGATGGGCGTTTAACGCCCAGTTTGGCACCATTCTGGGCGTTTAACGCCAGAAAGGGGCACCAGACTGGCGTTAAACGCCAGGAAAGGGCAAGAAGTTGCGTTAAACGCCAGAAATGGGCACCAGCCCGGCGTTTAACGCCAGAATTAGCACAGGGAGCAATTTTGCTCACCACTTGGTGCAGGGATGACTTTTCCTTGACACTTCAGGATCTGTGGACCCCACAAGATCCCCACCCACCCCACCACTCTCTCTCTTCTTCACCCATTCACCAATCACCTCAACACCTCTTCCCCAAAAACCCTTCACCTATCGAATCCCATCTTTCTCTTCACCACTCACATCCATCCTTTATAAAACCACACCTACCCCACCATTCAAATTCAAACCACTTTCCCACCCAAACCCACCCATACATGACCAAACCCTACCCCTCTCTCCACTCCTATATAAACCCATCTTCACTCCTTCATTTTCACACAACCTAAACACTACTTCTCTCCCTTTGGCCGAACCACAAAGCCATCCCCATCTCCTTCATTTCTTCTTCTTCTACTCTCTTCTTTCTTCTTTTGCTCGAGGACGAGCAACCTTTTAAGTTTGGTATGGTAAAAGCATTGCTTTTGTTTTTCCATAACCATTTATGGCATCCAAGGCTGAAGAAACCTCTAGAAAGAGGAAAGGGAAGGCAAAAGCTTCCACCTCCGAGTCATGGGAGATGGAAAGATTCATCTCAAGGGTGCATCAAGACCACTTCTATGAAATTGTGGCCTTGAAGAAAGTGATCCCCGAGGTCCCTTTCAAACTCAAAAAGAGTGAATATCTGGAGATCCGACATGAGATCCGAAGAAGAGGTTGGGAAGTTCTTACCAACCCCATTCAACAAGTCGGAATCTTAATGGTTCAAGAGTTCTATGCCATTGCATGGATCACCAAGAACCATGATCAAAGTGTGAACCCGGACCCAAAGAATTGGCTTACTATGGTTTGGGGGAAATACTTGGATTTTAGTTCGGAAAATGTAAGGTTGGCATTCAACTTGCCCATGATGCAAGGAGATGAACATCCTTACACTAGAAGGGTCAACTTTGATCAAAGGTTGGACCAAGTCCTCACAGTCATTTGTGAAGAGGGCGCCCAATGGAAGAGAGATTCAAGAGGGAAGTCGGTTCAATTGAGAAGGCATGACCTCAAGCCCGTGGCTAGGGGATGGTTGGAGTTTATCCAACGCTCAATCATTCCCACTAGCAACCGGTCCGAAGTTACTATAGACTGGGCTATCATGATTCATAGCATCATGATTGGAGAAGAAATAGAAGTTCACGAGGTGATATCCCAAGAACTTTATAAGGTGGCGGACAAGTCCTCTACCTTGGCAAGGTTAGCCTTTCCTCATCTCATTTGTCACCTCTGTTATTCAGTTGGAGTTGACATAGAGGGAGACATCCCCATTGATGAGGACAAGCCCATTACTAAGAAGATGATGGAGCACACAAGAGACCTCTCTCATCATCAAATCCCTGAGATGCCTCAAGGGATGCACTTTCCTCCACAAAACTATTGGGAGCAACTGAACACCTCCCTAGGAGAATTGAGTTCTAATATAGGACAACTAAGGGTGGAGCACCAAGAACATTCCATCCTCCTCCATGAAATTAGAGAAGATCAAAGAATCATGAGAGAGAAGCAACAAAGGCAAGGAAGAGACATTGAGGAGCTCAAACACTCCATAGGATCTTCAAGAGGAAAAACAAGCCGCCATCACTAAGGTGGACCCGTTCTTTAATTTCCTTGTTCTTTATTTTTCTGTTTTTCGAAAATTATGCTTATGTTTAGCTATGTTTGTGTCTTGTGATCATTAGTGTCTTAGTGTCTATGCCTTAAAGTTATGAATGTCCTATGAATCCATCACCTTTCTTGAATGAAAATGTTCTTAATTGAAAAAGAGAAGAATTGCATGAATTTTAAATTTTATAACAGTTTAATTATTTTGATGTGGTGGCAATACTTTTGTTTTCTGAATGTATGCTTGAACAGTGCATATGTCTTTTGAATTTGTGGTTCATGAATGTTGGCTCTTGAAAGAATGATGAAAAAGGAGACATGTTACTGAGGATATGAAAAATCATTAAAAATGATTCTTGAAACAAGAAAAGGCAGTGAATACAAAAAAAAAAAGAAGAAAGAAGAAGGGAGAAAAGAAAAACGAAAAAAAAAAGAAAGAAAAAGAAAGAAAAAGAAAGAAATAAAGTTGTGATCCAAGGCAAAAAGAGTGTGCTTAAGAATCCTGGACACCTCTAATTGGGGACTCTAGCAAAGCTGAGTCACAATCTGAAAAGGTTCACCCAATTATGTGTCTGTGGCATGTATGTATCCGGTGGTAATACTGGAAGACAGAGTGCTTTGGGCCACGGCCAAGACTCAATAAGTAGCTGTGTTCAAGAATCATCATACTTAACTAGGAGAATCAATGACACTATCTGGTCTGGATTCTGAGTTCCTAAAGAAGCCAATCATTCTGAATTTCAAAGGATAGAGTGAGATGCCAAAACTATTCAGAGGCAAAAAGCTAAAAGCCCCGCTCATCTAATTAATACTGATCTTCATAGATGTTTTTGAAATTCATTGCATATTCTCTTCTTTTTATCTTATTTGATTTTCAGTTGCTTGGGGACAAGCAACAATTTAAGTTTGGTGTTGTGATGAGCGGATAATTTGTACGCTTTTTGGCATTGTTTTTAGTATGTTTTTAGTATGTTTTAGTTAGTTTTTAGTATATTTTTATTAGTTTTTAGTTAAAATTCACTTTTCTGGACTTTACTATGAGTTTGTGTGTTTTTCTGTGATTTCAGGTATTTTCTGGCTGAAATTGAGGGACCTGAGCAAAAATCTGATTCAGAGACTAAAAAGGACTGCAGATGCTGTTGGATTCTGACCTCTCTGCACTCGAAGTGGATTTTCTGGAGCTACAGAAGCCCAATTGGCGCGCTCTCAACGGCATTGGAAAGTAAACATCCTGGGCTTTCCAGCAATATATGATAGCCCATACTTTGCCCAAGAATTGATGGCCCAAACCGGCGTTCAAAGTCACCATCAGAATTCCCAGCGTTAAACGCCGGAACTGGCACAAGGATGGGAGTTAAACGCCCAAACTGGCATAAAAGCTGGCGTTTAACTCCAAGAAGAGTCTCTACACGAAAATGCTTCAATGCTCAGCCCACGTACACACCAAGTGGGCCCGGAAGTGGATTTTTATGTCATTTACTCATTTCTGTAAACCCTAGGCTACTAGTTCTCTATAAGTAGGACCTTTTACTATTGTATTTTCATCTTTTGATCATGTTTTTATGATTGAACCCTCTTTGGGAGGCTGGCCATTCGGCCATGCCTAGACCTTGTTCTTATGTATTTTCAACGGTGGAGTTTCTACACACCATAGATTAAGGTGTGGAGCTCTGCTGTACCTCGAGTATTAATGCAATTACTATTGTTCTGCTGTTCAATTCCGCTTGTTCTTGTTCTAAGATATCACTTGTTCTTCAACTTGATGAATGTGATGATCCGTGACACTCATCATCATTCTCACCTATGAACGTGTGCCTGACAACCACCTCCGTTCTACCTTAGATTGGGTGGAAATCTCTTGGATTCTTTAACCGGAATCTTCGTGGTATAAGCTAGAACTGATGGCGGCATTCAAGAGAATCCGGAAGGTCTAAACCTTGTCTGTGGTATTCTGAGTAGGATTCAATGATTGAATGACTGTGACGAGCTTCAAACTCTTGAGGGCTGGGCGTTAGTGACAGACGCAAAAGAATCACTGGATTCTATTCCAACCTGATTGAGAACCGACAGATGATTAGCCGTGCCGTGACAGGGTGCGTTGAACATTTTCACTGAGAGGATGGGAGGTAGCCACTGACAACGGTGAAACCCTACATACAGCTTGCCATGGAAAGGAGTAAGAAGGATTGAATGAAGACAGTAGGAAAGCAGAGAGACAGAAGGGACCAAGCATCTTTATACGCTTGTCTGAAATTTCCACCAATGAATTACATAAGTATCTCTATCTTTATCTTTATGTTTTATTCATCATTCATAACCATTTGAGTTTGCGTGACTAAGATTTACAAGGTGATCATAGCTTGCTTCATACCAACAATCTCTGTGGGATCGACCCTTACTCGCGTAAGGTTTATTACTTGGACGACCCAGTGCACTTGCTGGTTAGTTGTGCGAAGTTGTGTTTATGCCATGGTATTGAACACCAAGTTTTTGGATTCATTACCGGGGATTATTGGAGTTGTAGTGATCACAATTTCGTCTACCACAAGTCCAATGGGAGAGGATTCAATTGTAGATAGGAACTCCTCAATGATTGAATCCATCTCTTGATTAACCTCTTCAAAGTCTTCAATCATAATATGCTTTGGAGGTTGTACACCCTCCTCAACATCAACATCAAGTATCTCAGAAGAGGGCTCTCTAATGCTACATTTCCATGGACTTCTAACATTTCCTAGGTCTTCAACCACTCCATCCAGCTCAATTGTTTCATCTTCCTCCCCTTGTGGAAATTCTTTCTTCAACTCCTCTTCTTTACCTTGAAGCTCTAAACTCATTCCCTTATTATGCTCCTTGGTTGCTTCTTCACATTCGTCAATGGGAGTGCCTTGGTTGCTTAGGCTTAGTCGGAAGGAGGCCATATTGCTAACGACTTCTACTAGGATAGCCATCTTGTCTCCTAGCTCCTTAAACTCCTTTTCCATCCCCTCTTGTTGCCTTTCGATATGAGAGTCAAGATCTCTTAGTTGTAGCGTGAGGGCTTCATCGGAGGTGGTGGTGGAAGAGAGGGTTCATTGTTTGAGGGGAAGGCATTATAGTTGGAAGGTGGTTCATTTTGGTAAGGGTATGGAGATGGTGTTGACGTTGGGATTTTTGCCAGTAAAGAATTTCATAAAAACAGTCGCGTTGTAGATATAGTCTCTAAACCCATAGAAATCCCTTTGTACAAACGTTTTGGTTGTCACAAGTAACAAACCCCTTAAAAATTGTTAACCGAGTATTTAAACCTCGGGTCGTCTTCTCAAGGAATTGCAGGGAGGTATGTTTTTATTATTGGTTATGAGTTGTAAATTGGGGTTTAGGAGGTAAGGAGGGAATATGTTGAATGACAAATAAAATAAAATAAAATAATAACAATAAAATCTCTTGGCAAGGTATAAGAAATTGGAAGTCCAGACCGAATTATCCTTATCAATGATAATAAAAATTGAATCTTAATTTCACTTAGTTAACCCTTACTTAAAGCAGAGGAAGGTCAAGTGACTAATTAGTTTGATCTTCAAATCCGAGTTAATTCCTAAGAAAAAATTGGGATTATTGAAGTTCAATTCAATTAGAGGAGATAACAATTATCAATTATGCTGTTGAGTTGGATAACTTCCTGAGTTACTGATTTCTTAACCAAAACAAAAAGGAAAGGAAATTGAAGCTACTGGAATAAAAATGCCTTCAGATGGGAAGCAATAATCATGTAAATAAAAGAAAGCAATAATAACTGAAATACCTCAAATAATATTAATTCAAAGAAAATCATAACATGAAAGCCATAATCCAATTGAGATGTAAATAAGAAATGGAGTAATAAAATAAAATAAATAAAAGTAGAAAATACTTTAAGGGAACATTAAACCTGGGATTTAGAGTCACTCCTAAAACTAAGAGAAGTCCTAAATCCTAATCCTAAGAGAGAGGAGAGAACCTCTCTCTCTAAAACTACATCTAAAACATGAAAAGTGAATTATGAGAGCTTCATGAGTCTCTGCAAGTTCCCTAACTTTAATCTGTGTTTCTGGACCGAAAACTGGGTTGAAATGTGGCCCAGAATCTCTGCCAGCGACTTTCGTAATTCTGCAGATCGCGCATGTCACGCGTCCGCGTCGTCAACGCGACCGCGTCACTCAGTGTTTTTTGTATCACGCATCCGTGTCGTCCACGCATTCGCGTCGTATATGCAGCTTCCAATCCGCGCGGTCGCGTCAGGCACGCGATCGCGTCAGTCCGATTTCTTCCATTTTACGCGGTCACATGAGCCATGCGACCGCGTGACTTCTCGCTGGTCACCTCCTCGATTCCTTGTGTTCCTTCCATTTTTACACACTTCTTCTTTATCCTCTAATCCATTCCTGCCCTATGAAGCCTGAAACACTTAACACACAGATCAAGGCATCGAATAGTAATAATAGAGAATTAAGATTAGCTAAATTAAGACCAAAGAAGCATGTTTTCAATCATGTAATAATTTTAGGAAGGAAATATAAATACATGCTAAATACATGAATAAGTGAGTAAAGATCATGATAAAACCACACAATTAAACACATTGTAAACCATAAAATAGTGGTTTATCAGGTGTATATAGAGGTGGTTCTTGGGAGTAGTTGTGTTGGAATTGTGGTAGTTCTATGTATGGTTCATATGTCTCATAAGGTGGTTGGTATGGTGGATAAGGATTAGGGTCATAATGAGGTGTTTGGTGGTAGGGGACTTGTGAGTAAGGTGGTTCAAAATCATGTTGAGGGGGTGGTTCATAGGCATGTGGTGGTGGTTGATGACAATCACAATAAGGGTCACCACATCCATTAGATTGATATGAATTAGGATTAGAATTATACCCATAAGAATCCGGAGGTAGTTGCCAATAAGGTTGATCAATCCCTTGAGGCTCCTGCCACCTTTGATTGTTCCATCCTTGATGCATATTGCCATTATAGTTCCCATTCCCTCAACATAATTTGAGCCAAACTCATAGCCAAAGTGAGGATGTGAATTCATAATAGCAAATAAAAATAAAAGTGGTAAAAATGAGAACAAAGTCCTAAACCTAACAAAAACTAACAAACAAACAAAAGGCAAACATATTCACATATTCACAATAGGCAACAATATAACACTATTTCAACTCCCCGGCAATGGCGCCATTTTGATGAATGAGATTTTGCTCGATGGTCTAGAGTTTCTTCTTATAGAAAGAATTACTTCGTTGTAAGCATAGCTCCAAACCAACAAACAATTCTAACACAAAAAAATATTGAGTTGTCACATGTACAAACCCTAATAAAAATTAACCGAAGTATTTAGACTCCGGGTCGTCTCACAAGGAATTGCAATGAAGTGCTCAATTATTGGCTATGAAGTATATTTTTGGGGTTTTTGGGATAAGAGACACGGAATGTAAATAGTAATGAAAATAAACTAACAACTAACAAAGCTCTTGGCTAGATATGAGAACTAGAAGTTCTATCCTAGTTATCCTCCTTAATTGTGATCACAAATTATCCATTGCTACCACTTAGTTAACCTCTAACCATGGAGGAAAGTCAAGTGGATGAATCAACTTGATTCCACAAGTCCTAGCCAAATTCCAAGGGAAAGACTAGTGTTAGTGGTATCCAAATCAATTAGAAACTTCCAATTGTCAATCAATCAAAGGAATTAGATAACTCAAGCATCACTAATTACTCCACCTAGGCCAAGAGTAAAGAGAACTACTCAAAAAACTAGAGGAAACATTTTATCAAACACCTAGTGTGCAAGAAAAGTAAACATAACAAAATGCAAGAACTAAATGAAACCCATAACTATCAATAGCAAGAAATCAATAATAGTAAGCAAGATTAACATAAAAGAACATGGAAACATAAAATTGCATTAAAGAAATTTGAGATCCAACAATTGTTCATAAACATAAAAATGGCAAAATAAAGGAATTGACAAGTAAAACTAGAAGAATAGATATGTAATAACAAGAAATTAAAAGGAAGAACTAAATCAAAACAAGAATTATAACTTAGATCCAAGAAGAATTAACTAAAACTACCCTAAAATCTAGAGAGAGGAGAGAGCCTCTCTCTCTAGAATTCTCCCTAAAACATGATGAAAACTAAACTATGGATACTTGGTTCATTCCTCCTTCAATCCTTGGGTTCGATAGCATAAGAAATAGGTTGGATTGGGCCCAAAATGAGCTGCAAATTCACTGGCCACGATTTCACTAAAGTGATCCACGTGCTCCATCGGCGTGCATGCGTACATGGCGCATGCGCACTCCTATACGCGAAGCAACATATGAAAAATTTTATATCATTTTGAAGCCCTAGATGTTAGCTTTCCAACGCAACTGAAACCGCCTCATTTGGATCTCTGTAGCTCAAGTTATGGTCGTTTGAGTGCGAAGAGGTCAGGCTTGACAGCTTTACGGTTCCTTCATTTCTTCATGAGTCCTCCCACTTGCATGCTTTTCTCCTCACTTCTTCCATTCAATACTTGCCTTATGAACTTGAAATCACTAAACAAACATATCAAGGCATCGAATAGAATTAAAGTGAATTGAATTTAGCTATTTTAGGTCCTAAAAAAGTATGTTTTCACATTTAAGCACAAATCAAGGGAGAGTTGTAAAACCATGCTATTTCATTGAATAAATGTGAGAAACGTTGATAAAATTCCCCAAAATAAGCACAAGATAAACCACAAAAATGGGGTTTATCAGTGGCACCCAGGGGTCAGGTCAGGGTGTGGAGGTTGAGATGATGTGGTGGTCGTGTCGCCGGAGGGTGCTTCCCGGAAGCAAAGGCGATCGGAGGATGTTGACAGTGAGAATTTGGTGGAGGGGGAGGGTGCGGTCCCGTCAGTGATGGATCGTCATTTTAACGCTCCGGCTTTTATCGACGAGCATTGACGTTAGGATTTTTGCTAGTAAAGAATTTTATAAAAATAGTCGCGTTGTAGATATAGATTCTAAACCAACAGAAATCCCTTCGTGCAAACGTTTTGGTTGTCACAAGTAACAAACCCCTTAAAATTGATAACCGAGTATTTAAACCTCGGATCGTCTTCTCAAGGAATTGCAGGGAGGTATGTTCTTATTATTGGTTATGAAAAAGTGTGTTTTGGGGTTTTGGATTAAGGTAAAAGGTTAGTTGAATGACAAGTAAAATAAAATAATAATAACTGTAAAATAAACCTTTGGCAAGGTACAAGAAATTGGAAGTCCAGACTTAGTTATTCTTATCAATAATAATGAAAGTTGAATCTTAATTCCACTTAGTTAACCTTTGCTAAAGCAAAGGAAAGTCAAGGGATTAATTAGTTTGACCTTCGAATCCTATTTATTTCCTAAGAAAAGGTTGGGATTATTGAAGTTCAGTTCAATTAGCAAAGATAACAGTTATCAATTATGTTAAGTTAAGATAACTCCTGAGTTACTGATTTCTTAACCAAGACCAAAAGGATAAGAAATTGAAATCATAAATCTAAAAACATCTCAATAATATATAATCCTAACATGAAAAGTTCACAAACCAATTGGGCAACATAAATCAAATACCAATAAAAGCATAGTATCTAAAATAAGAGATAAATATAAAGTAAAGGAAATATTGAACCTGATGAAGAGTCGAATTAAATCCTAATTTCTAAAAATCCTACCTTAAATCCTAAGAGAGAGGAGAGAACCTCTCTCCCTAAAAACTACATCTAAAACTAAAATTATGAATTATGAGAGCATCATTATGAATGGATGCATTCCCCCACTTTATAGCCTCTAACCTGTGTTCTCTGGGCCGAAAACTGGGTCAGAAACAGCCCAGAAATCGCTAGAGAAGAAATCTGCCACGCTGGTTTTTCGTCACTTGCTACGCGGCCGCATGGAGCACGCGGTCGCGTCGCCTAGCGTCAGGGCAACTATAACATATTATATATCAAATCGAAGCCCCGGACATTAGCTTTCCAACGCAACTGGAACCGCGTCGTTTGGACCTCTGTAGCTAAAGTTATAGCCATTTGAGTGCGAAGAGGTCAGGCTGGACAGCTTTGCAGTTCCTTCAACTTCTTGTATTCCTTCCACTTTTGCATGGTTTCTTTCCATCCTCTAAACCATTCCTGCCCTGTAATCCCTGAAATCACTTAACACACATATCAAGGCATCTAATGGTAATAAGAGAGGATTAAACATAGGGAACTTAAGGCCAAAGAAATATGTTTTCAATCAAAGCACATAATTAGGAAGGCAAATGTAAAACCATGCAAATAGTATGAATAAGTGAGTAAAGAGTTGATAAAATCCACTCAATTGAGCACAAGATAAACCATGAAATATTGGTTTATCAACCTCCCCACACTTAAACATTAGCATGTCCTCATGATAAGCTCAAGAGAAGCTATAAAGATGAAGAGGAATGGTAGAAAGTATGAAATGCAATCCAATCTATATGAATGCAACTAAATGTGAAATGCTTCTACTTACTTGGTTAAAAATAAATAAGTTCTCCAAGACAAACATAAATCATATTTCACTAATTCAATTATACAATAAAAGACAAGTAAACTTGTAAGAAGATAGCTCATGAAAGCAGGGAACATAGAATCAAGCATTGAACCCTCACTGGAAGTGTATATCACTATAATCTCTCAAGTGTATAGGGTTATTCACTCTACTCTTCTCTAATCATGCTTTCTAAAAGTGATACAGGTATGAAAGATTGGCATTGATCTAAATAATATTACCTACATGAATAAAACAAGTTACTAAGCACTCAAAATAATTCAAGAGAAGATGCAACGGTTAAATAAGAAAATTCAACACCAAAGGAAAAATAATGAATTTAGAAAAGAAGGAAGAATATACACTAAAATAAAATGCAATGAATGGAATATGCAAATAAATAAAATGAAAGATAAGAAGAATGAGAAGGGAAAGAAGTGAGTAAGAAAGGAGGGAGGGAAAAATTAGGATGGGGGAAAAAAGAAAAGATATATGGTAAATTAGTATAAGCTGTGCGGCGCAAGCGACGCGGACGCATGAGGCACGCGGTCGCGTGACTTGCGTTTGAAGTTAATCGACGCGGTCGCGTCGGTCACGCGGTCGTGTGACACGTTTTATGCTATTGGCGCGAGGGCAGCCTCGCGCTCGCACAACTTCCTGTTCAAAATCTTGTTTTGCCAGATTTTGGGTGACGCGATCGCGTGGGTGACGTGATCGCGTGGATAGCCATTTTTGAAAGACGACGCGGCCATGTGGGGCACGCGTTCGCGTGGGAGGGCTCGGGCTTCTAGCACGAGTCCAGCCCAATTCCAGCACAACTTTCGGCCATGCACATTTTTGACGTCGATTTTCATGGCACGTGACCGCGTGGGTGACGCGGTCGCGTGGGAGGCCAAAGTTCCACATGACGCGGTCGCGTGGGGTCAAATTATGCTAAAGGCGCGCCTCCAGCCACGCTCTCGCGTGACTCTCTGTTCAATTCTTTTCTTCATAACGCACTGGTGACGCGGACGCGTCAGTGACGCTGTCGCATCCCGTGCGTGTTTTTTTTTATGCAGTATGCAGAATGCAAAATGCAATGAATGTCATGCAAAAATTGCAGGTTCAATAAAAATTCAAAAATAGACTAAAATTAAAACTAAAAAAAGAACGATCATACCATGGTGGGTTGTCTCCCACCTAGCACTTTTAGTTAAAGTCCTTAAGTTGGACATTTGACGAGCTCCTTGTTATGGTGGCTTATGCTTGTACTGATCCAGGAATCCCCACCAATGTTTGTACGTCCAATATCCTCCGGGATCCCAAACTTTGCTTGTGCACCGGTCTTCTTGTTGATCATCATGATTCCATCCAGGTAGCAAATAATCTGAATCCTCAGGGGAGCTGTCAAATAACTTTCTAGAATCCTCAGGGGAGCTACCAAATAACTTCCTAGACCCATTCAACTGAGCTCTACACCAACCTTTACGTTTAAACTTTGAGAACATAACCATGTTGAACCTTGTAGGACAATACTTACCCCTAACCATCTTCCTCTTACTCTTAATGTCACAAAGAGCTCTAAGTTGACCATCCGTCTCCAGTAGTCCATATTCAAGTGGGATTAGAAAGCTAAGGGATATGAATTTTACCCAATTGAATGTTGTGAAGGATGATGGCAACTTAGGGGGAGGTGTTTCTAATGAACGTGCAAGCTCCACTCCCTTGTGCTCTTCTTCGACATCTTCCACCTCTTTGTAATCTTCAATATCAACCTCTTCCTTTTGGTGAATTTCTTCCAATTTAATCTCTTCTTCATTGTTCACCAAGGGCATGGGATGTTGTGTTTCATCTTCTTTAAACTCCATATCAAGTCCAATGGAAGAGGATTCAAATGTAGATAAGAATTCGTCAATGATTGAATCCATCTCTTGATTGTCTCCTTCAAAGTCTTCAACTGTGATATGCTTTGGAGGTTGTACACCCTCCTCAACATCAGCTTCAAACGTCTTTGAAGGATGCTCTATAACTTGACTTTCCCATGGAGGTTCAGTATCTCCTAAGTCTTCAACCACTGCCTCCTCTTTTTCTTCAATAATTCCTGCTTCCTCCACTTGTTCCAATATCAAATCGTGCTGCTCACTATCCACCGGAGTGCCCAATTTCTCCTTCCTGCTACATTCTTCAGTAGATTTCCCACATGAAACCATAGGGGTTCTTTGAATGTCCGAACATTGGAAAGGTAGTCTATTTCTTTCTTGATCCAGGTATTTAAGTATGCAATCGTATTCGTCCTCGATGATTTTCTTTTCAACTATTTCTTCACCTTTAAGCATAAAATTCTCCTTGTTGTCTTCTTTCACTAGTTCTTTAACCGCGCTGTCAACTTCAAGGGTGTCTACTACCTTCACCTTTAGTGCCTCCTCTAGCTCCTTATGAAGTATGGATTCGCGAAGATGATCCTTTCTCTCTTGTTCTATGTCAATAGTATCAGTGGGATCATGTTGCTCTTGGATTGATGGATGTTGGTGCTCTTCCACAGATGGTGGTGATGGGATGGGTGGATCATTATGTGGTTGAGATGGAAGTGCATTGGAGTTTGAGGGTTGTATATTGAAGGTATTTGGTGGTCCGATTTGGGCGGCGAGAGCTTGTATAGCGGAGTTTAGGTTGGCAAATGCTTTCTCCACGGAGGTTTGGGGTGGATAGGAGGGTTCATTTGTTGGGAGAAAATGTTCATAACACGGAAGTGGTTCCTCTTGATAAGGATATGGAGATGGTGTATATTGAGGTGGTGGTTCTGGGTATGGTTCATATGGTGGTTGGTGTAGTGAATAGGGATTGGGGTCATATGGAGGTGAATGGTAGAAAGGGGCTTGTGAGTGTGGTGGTTCAAAGTTATGTTGTGAGGATGGTCTATAGGCATGGGGTGGGGCTTGTTGGTAGTTACAAGGATGTCCACCATATCTTTCAGCTGGGTATGCAATGTAGAATGGTTGTTGTCCATGATATCTTGGAGGGTGTTGTTGCCTAAAGGGTTGATTAGATCCTCTTGGCTCCATCCATCCTTGATTGGTCTGACCTTGATGCATATTCCAGCTGTGGTTTCTATTTCCTTCAACAAAGTTAGAACCAAACTCAAAGCGAGAGGGGTGAGAATTCATAGTAGATATCAGAAATAAGAGGGAAGGGGAAAACAAATAAACAAGTAAAAGAAAAATATTTATTTTTTTTAATATTTACAATAACCAATAATAAGGCACACGTTTGCAATTCCCCGGCAACGGCGCCATTTTGACGTTAGGATTTTTGCTAGTAAAGAATTTTATAAAAATAGTCGCGTTGTAGATATAGATTCTAAACCAACAGAAATCCCTTCGTGCAAATGTTTTGGTTGTCACAAGTAACAAACCCCTTAAAATTGATAACCGAGTATTTAAACCTCGGGTCGTCTTCTCAAGGAATTGTAGGGAGGTATGTTCTTATTATTGGTTATGAAAAAGTGTGTTTTGGGGTTTTGGATTAAGGTAAAAGGTTAGTTGAATGACAAGTAAAATAAAATAATAATAACTGTAAAATAAACCTTTGGCAAGGTACAAGAAATTGGAAGTCCAGACTTAGTTATTCTTATCAATAATAATGAAAGTTGAATCTTAATTCCACTTAGTTAACCTTTGCTAAAGCAAAGGAAAGTCAAGGGACTAATTAGTTTGACCTTCGAATCCTATTTATTTCCTAAGAAAAGGTTGGCATTATTGAAGTTCAGTTCAATTAGCAAAGATAACAGCTGAGGCGTTCAGGTAGGTTTAGCTCTTCCTGATTCCTCTCTTGTAATGTGGTTCCAGACCTTAGGGTAATAGCATTATTACCACCCTTTGGATTGGGTAATGGTTGAGAGGGGAGTCCACCAGAGCTTGAGGACTGGTTGTTGGAGTTGTTCATTGATCCAATCTATAAGACAAGGGCTTGCAAAGTAGAAGTCAGACCATTCAGAGTGGCAGTAAAGTTGTTTTCTATGGCCTGTTGTCTCTGATCAATAGATTGTAGTAACTCATCATTAGGAGATGAAGAGGGATAAGTGATCTGAGAGGGCTGCTGAGATGCTTGAGGCTGTCTTAGATGAGGTGCTCTGTAGGCCTGATTCTGATTCTACTGCCTGAAGTTGTTATTGTTATTCCACCTCTGATTTCCATTGTTATCTCTGTCTCTTCTGTTATGATTGTCCCTCCAACCCTGGTTAGAATTATCTCTCCAGCCTTGGTTAGAGTTATCCTGCCATCCATGGTTATAGCTGCCACCTTGATTGTACCCTTGATTGGGGCGGTCATAGAGGTTATGAGTGGCTGCCACGGTGTGGTCCTCCGGTTGGAGTTGTGGACACTCATTAGTGTAATGACTGTAATCTGCACATAGTCCACATACCCTTTGTGGAACCAACTGCTGGTTGTGCTGTGGTGGAGAAGGCTGAACTTGCTGTAGTTGTTGTTGATTTAGCTGCATCTGCTTCAGCAAGTTAGTCATTTCACATAAGTTCTGAGCTATAGCAGCAGTCTCTTTGCCAGTGGATACCTCTGCAATAGCTCTTGACCGACCTTGTTTCTGCCTGTGATTTCTGGTAGAGTCAGCTAAGTCGCTAATCAATTGCCATACTTCTTTCGTAGTCTTGTACTTTTTCATAGACCCATTGCTGGCACCTTCCAATGTGGTCCTATCTTGAGATTTCAAACCCTATGTAAAGTAGCTGAGCAACACTATCTTGTCAATCATATAGTGCGGACATGCTTCTCGAAGATTATTGAAGCGTTCCAAGTATTCATAGAGGGTCTCAGATTCATCCTGAACGATCATAGACATGTCCTTCCTCAGCTTATCGGCAACTTCAGCTGGAAAGAATTTCTCCAGAAATTCTCTTCTAAGTGTATCCCAGTTGGAAACAGTTGTTCCGGGTTGAGTGTAGTACCACTCTCTTGCCTTTTCCTCAAGAGAAAATGGGAAGGCTTTTAACAGAATGGAGATTTCATCAGTGCCATCACGCTTAACAGTAGAACAGGCAGTCTGAAAATCCCTAAGGTGCTTGATAGGCTCTTGAGCAGGCAAGCCATGAAACTTGGGCATCAAGTTGAGTAGTGAAGACTTTATTTCGAAATCCACAGCCACTGCTGGGTGGTGTGCTTGAAATGGTTGGAGTGTAAAATCAGGGGCTCCTTCCTCCTGGATAGTGACTCTCTTAGGTGCTGCCATGTCACCTGCACGTAAATCAACTGGATCAGTAGAGAGGGAGCTTGCTTCTTCCTTAAATGACGTTTCAGGTTCATCCTTAGAGAGGACTCGCCGACGCCGAGCTTGCCTTATACGTGAAAGAATTCTTTCAATCTCAGGGTCAAATACTGGCAAGCTTGGATCAGGAAGTGAACGCGTCATTTAACGAAAGAAATGTACAGCTCATAGTGACAAAATAAAAAAAAGAAAAATTGCAATTAAATAAATGCCAATCAATAAATTAGCACACTGTTGCAACTCCCCGGCAACGGTGCCAAAAATTGACGTAGCGGAAATTTGCGAGTTAAGAATTTATTAATAGAAATACGTTGCAAGTACAATCCTTAACCAGCCGAAAATTCGCTTATCAATTTAAAAGGGTTGTCACAATATTGAAATTAAAATACTGGGAGTATGAATCCCAGGTCGTCTCCCAACGAGTTGCAGAGAAATGTGCTATTTTATCAATCAGATGTTTTCAAAAATTGGTTGAGTTGAGAACTAGAAAATTAAATTAGGGAATTTAATTAATCTTAAATAAAAGCCTTGACTGGGAGTAGATTAGTTGGAAGCCCTATTCTTGTTGAAGTACTCTCAAGATTAATTAATAGTTAGAAGTTGCTCTGCTTAGTTATCCCTTACTAGGTAAAGGAAAGTCAAGCAAGTTGAAAAGCTGTTTCTAATCACAAGTCCTAATCCTCTCCCTTGGGAAGGACTAGTGTCAATGGTTAGAGGTTGATTCAACAATAATTCCAATTATAATTTCTCTCTTGAGTAATTCAACTCAAGGTTTCCTTTCAATCATCTCCCAATTAAGTTATGGAACTACTCACTCATCATAATTATAAACATCACAGAATTAATGGTGAAAATAAAAGAAGACATGATAAATAATAATGAAAAGGATTAATTGAAAATAAAAATAGTCTATATTAATGACTTGTAAAAATAATCCAATGTCAACTCTAGGGGGATTAAGAATATGGAATGATAAATGAAAAGTAATTGACAGAATATAATGACTAGTACCAGAGGTAGACTCTTCTCAAAAGCAAAAGCCAAAATCTTCGAAATCCTAACTATGAATGTTCAAGTGAGTAAAACCTAGGGGAGGAGCAATTTCCAGATCTAAAAATTGAAAATTATGCGGAATGAATTTCTCTTTTGTTTTTGCATGTTCCCTAGCTCTAGTCTGTGTTTTTGGGCCAAAAAATGGGTTGAAATCCGGCCCAGAAACACTGCCAGCGACTTCTGCGATTCTGCAGATCGCGTACGTCACGCAGTCGCGTCATTCATGCGGACGCATTATTTGGCGTTTCGTTTTTCCACGCGGGCGCATCATCCATGTTTCTGCGTCGCTTATGTTTTTCCAATCCGCGCGGTCGCGTCACTGCGATTTCCTCTCTTTCGCGCGGTAGCGTGAGTCATGCGGCCGCGTCACTTCTCGCTGGTCTTCTCCTCAATTTCTTGTATTCCTTTCATTTTTGCAAGCTTCCTTTCCAACCTCCTACTCATTCATGCCCTATAAAGCGTGAAACACTTAACACACAGATCACGGCATCGAATGGAATAAAGGAGAATTAAAATACCTAATTAAAAGTCTCTAGGAAGTAAGTTTTCAATCATGTAATAATTTTGAGAAGGAAATATAAATGCATGCTAATTATATGAATAAGTGGGTAAAGATCATGATAAAACCACACAATTAAACACATTGTAAACCATAAAATAGTGGTTTATCACGGGCATACAGGTCGGCTAAGAATATGCCGGCCACATCACGAGACTTCTTCCGTAGAGCTAGGCTGGTACCTATGGATGGTAACTATGGAGCCGTCTTCTGTTGTTAACTTCATGAGGAGGTATTTGGTGAAGATGACGGCGGAGAGGTCGTTGATTGTTTTTCTTCCGAGGATGACGTTGTAGGCGGTGGAGTCTTTGAGGACCACGAACTTGGATAGGATTGTCTTCCTCAGTTTTCCCGTTCCTATGGTGAAGGGGAGGGCGATGGAGCCGTCTTGTTTAAGGAAGTTGTCATCGAGTCACATGATGCCGTTGCGGTGTGTTTGGAGATTATCGTTGCAGAGTCCGAGCTTATCGAAGGCTCCTTTGAAGAGGATGTTGGAGTCTGCTCTGGTGTCCACCAATATCCTTCGTACTAGCCCTGTTCCGATCCTTGCCGAGATGATGAAAGGGTCATCTTCGGCCGAGGTGCCGTGTTGGCAGTCCTCGGGTAGGAATGTTACCGTGTTGTCGGTGGTGGTGGCTGGGGTTTGGTTCTGGACTTCTAGGACTTTGAGGTCCTTTTTTAGTGTTGATTTTGATTTGCCCGATATGTCTTTGCCTGTGATGACGTTTACTATTATGGTTGCGTCCATTTCCGGGCTCTTGATCGGAGCGAGAATTGCGTCAGAAGAGAATTTCTCAATGAAGTTGCGTTGCAAGTATAGCTCTACCAACAACAATCCTCGAGGATCAAATTTAGAAAGGAATTGGTTATCACAAGTTTAACCCCAATAAAGTAACTGAAGTATTCAAATCTCGGGTCGTCTCACAAGGAATGGGCAAACATGTGCTTCAACATTGGTTAGAAATCTGAGGTTGTAAGTCATGAGCAAGAAAGTAAACCAAGAATCTTAGCAAACAAGTAATCTTAAAGTGCAAAGTACTAATTCAAATAACTAAGCAAAATGTGAGCAATTTCAAACTAAGAAGACAACATTCAATTCGATTCTACTCTCAACCAAACAATAACTATAACTAAGGCAAGGCAATAAAGATTTTGGGTTTTCCAAATAAGAATGATAAAACAACTCTTGGCTAGACATGGGAATTGGGGTCACTATCCTTGTCTAATAACCATATCTTGACAATTATGAGGAGCCAAACTCATTAAATCTACTTCCATACTTGAAGTAAGTTAAATAGTTTGGTCAACATCCACCCATATTGTCTAACCTCACTACTAATTGACCTAGTAGTAGGCTAGTGTCAATGGCTATCAAATTGACCACTAAGGATTTCCAAATCATCAAATCCATTAGACCCATTGACTCAAGTTTACCCAATTCCCTTAGCCTAAGCCAAGAGTAAAAAGGACTACTCCATAATCAAGGTAAACAATTCATCAAACACATGGTAAGCATTAACAAAAGACATGTTCGAATTGCAATTGGATTGAAATTAACAAATACCCACTAACAAATATCAACTTATAATCACTCAAACAACACAATTAATCATAGGAATCATCAATATAACATCAACAAGTCAAGATTCACAACATTCATGCAATGGGTATAAAGTGACAATTGAAAAGAATCCATAAACTAACACAAGATCTAAGCAAAATTATACTAAGGAATCCAAATTAAACAATCAAAACTAGTAATTAACAAGATCCAATTCAGAGTTCAACAAGGGAAAATCAAATTAAAGCTAGATCTAGAGAAGAACAAGGGTTTCTCTCTCTCTAGAAGAATAAAGAACCCAAAAAATTAGAAAAAATGTGTCTTAGTGTAAAATGATTAATCCACATTCTCCATAGCATCCTTGGGTCTTTTTCCATGCAGAAATAGCTTGAAATTTTGCCTAATGAGCCTCAGAAATCGCCAGGCACGATTTCCTTTAATGAGGTCACGTGCAGCTTCCCGCGTGTGCGCGCCATGCGTTCGCGCGCGCCGATTGCTTTTGTGATCCACGCGTGTGCGCCAAGTGCGCGTGCGCGTCAGTTGGAATTCTCTGGCATGCGTGGATGCGTTCATCCTTGCGCGCCGCTTCCAGCTATCCTTATCCACGCGTGCGCGTGATGTGCGCGCGCGTCGGTGGTGCAGTTCCCAAAATCCAAATCTTTATGTTCCTTCCTCTTGTGCATGCTTTCCTTCTCTCTTCTAGGCCATTCTTACCCTATTAATTCTGAAATCACTCAAAAAATACGTCACGGCATCGAATGGCAATAAAGAGGATCAAAATATAGCAATTCTAAGGCAAAATAAGCATGTTTTCTATCATGGAGAAATATTAGGAAGTGAACACAAAACCATGCATTTCTTGTGAATAAATGCGAGAAATATTGACAAAAACCCCCAAATTAAGCACATGATATACCACAAAATTGGAGTTTATCAAATCTCCCCACACTTAAACTAAGCATGTCCTCATGCTTAAAATAAAAAGACCAAAGATCATGGTGAGAAGGGGTTTATGAAATGCAAACTACTTAATTGAATGCATGCAACTAATGTAAAATTGTCTATCTACTTGGTCAAGGGTAAATCCATCCTCCAAGAATACATGTGAGCATATAGCGTGAAAATGATGTGTAGTTCTTGAATTCTACCAAACTGAATATCACTATGAAGTGCATATAACTTGTTAAATGAACGCTTGTGAAAGCCGGGAACAAGGAGTTGAGACTCGAACCCTCGCCGGACGTGTATTCACTCTATGCGCTCAAGTGTATAGGGTTCGTCACTCAATCCTCTCCTAATCATGCTTTCCAAGATTTATCTTTCATCTAACAATCAACAATTACTTAATGCATGCTTACAAGTATCATGAGGTCTTATCATGGGGTGTAACTTGGCTAGGGTGAAGGTAAGGATGCATATGGTCAAGTGAGCTTAAAATTTGAGTCATTGATTAACCTAGAATCCCACTAGACACATCTATAATACATTACCTAGCTACCCTTGAGTTTCACTTTTTGCACACTCATGCATTCCTTTCAATTCACATCCCATATGCGTTGTTTTTACTACTTTGTCTTAGGGCATTTTTGTCCCCTTTCATTGCCTTTATTTTTTTTCCATATATATATATATATATATGAAATTCATAGATTCTCATACATTCTTTTCTTTTCTTTTTCATACATTCTCATATATACACATATGAAATTCTTCTCTCTTTTTTTTCGGTCCCCTTTTTCTTGGGGTTCATGTACAAAAGTTTCAATGCATATGGTTCAATCATTCAATACATGAGTATGTTCCCAAAACCTAGAATTTCAATTATAATACACCTCTATATCTACCCAAGTTCCCAAGTATACCCTCCCAATCGAATGATACACATCCTAACGCACCTAAGCTAATCAAGGATCCAAATTTAGGGACATTTATGGTTTTTCACTTAGGGTTGTTGATGTGCACTTTTTAAGAACAAAGAGGGTTTATCATAGGCTCAAAGTTGGTTAACAATGGTAGATAAAAGGGTTAAGGCCGTTTGGGAAAAGTGACTATTGAAATGATGGCCTCGATCATATAAATGCATTCATACACAAAGTAATGGATATATATAATCTAACAAAGCAACGATTGCAATCATAGAGAGAAAATAATGCACACAAGAATGGAAATTAATGGGTAGAAGATATAACCACACAATAGGCTCAAAACTTACATGCTTGTGTTCCTAGCTCAATCACTATGTTCCAAAATACATTCTTGAAGCAAGTTTTCCGCAAAAAGAAGTATTTTTCAAAATTGGTAGGGTACCCCAAAACACAGTTTATTGGGGAAGAAGTTATTATTTGACCAAGCAACTCTATAGAGACTTACTGCCATGCAAGGAATATTTACAAGCAAGACTAACTACACATGTGATGTGCGGATAATTTATACGCTTTTTGGCATTGTTTTTAGGTAGTTTTTAGTAGGATCTAGCTACTTTTAGGGATGTTTTTCTTAGTTTTCATGCAAAATTCACATTTCTGGACTTTACTATGAGTTTGTGTATTTTTCTGTGATTTCAGGTGTTTTCTGGCTGAAATTGAGGGACCTGAGCAAAACTCTGATAAGGAGGCTGACAAAGAACTGCTGATGCTGTTGGATTCTGACCTCCCTGCACTCGAAATGGATTTTCTAGAGCTACAGAACTCCAAATGGCGCTTTCTCAACGGCGTTGGAAAGTAAACATCTAAAGCTTTCCAGAAATATATAATAGTTCATACTTTGTTCGAGCTTAGACGACGCAAACTGGCGTTCAACACCAGTTCCATGTTGCATTCCGGAGTAAAACGCCAAAAACACGTCACAAACCAGAGTTAAACGCCAAAAACACGTTACAACTTGGTGTTTAACTCCAAGAGAAGCTTGTACACGTGTAAAGCTCAAGTTCAGCCCAAGCACACACCAAAGTGGGCCCCGAAAGTGGATTTCTACACTTAGACTTATTTTTGTAAATCCTAGTAGCTAGTCTAGTATAAATAGGACATTTTACTATTGTATTAGACATCGGAGATTTTACATCTTTGATCACATTTGGGGGCTGGCCATTCGGCCATGCCTGGACCTTCATCACTTATGTATTTTCAACAGTGGAGTTTTTACACACCATATATTAAGGGTGTGGAGCTCTGCTGTACCTCGAGTTTTAATGCAATTACTACTATTTTCTATTCAATTCAGCTTATTATTGTTCCAAGATATCCGTTGCACTTCAACCTGATGGATGTGATGATCCGTGACACTCATCATCATCCATCCTTATGAACGCATGATTGACAACCACTTCCATTCTACCTTAGAACGAGTGCATATCTCTTGGATTCCTTGATTAGAATCTTTGTGGTATAAGCTGGAATTATTGGCGGCCATTCCTGAGAATTCGGAAGGTCTAAACCTTGTCTGTGGTATTTTGAGTAGGATTCAGGGATTGAATGACTGTGAGGAGCTTCAAACTCGCGATTGTTGGGCGTGATGACAAACGCAAAAGAATCAATGGATTCTATTCCGACATGATCGAGAACCGACAGATGATTAGCCGTGCTGTGACAAGAGCATTTGGACCATTTTCACTGAGAGGATAGGATGTAGCCATTAACAATGGTGATGCCCTACATACAGCTTGCCATGGAAAGGAGTATGAAGGATTGAAAGTAAGAAAGCAGTATGTTGCAGAGATTCAACAGGGACAAAGCATCTCCATACACTTATCTGAAATTCCCACCAATGATTTACTATTTCTATATTTATTTTATGATTTATTTATTATTAATTTCGAAAACTATTATAACCATTTGAATCCGCCTAACTGAGACTTGCAAGATGACCATAGATTGCTTCATACCAACAATCTCCGTGGGATCGACCCTTACTCGCGTAAGGTATTACTTGGATGACCCAGTGCACTTGCTGGTTAATTGTGCGAAGTTGTGACAAAGTGTGATTTACGTTTGAGAGCGCTACCAAGTTTTTGGCGCCATTGTTGATGATCACAATTTCGTGCACCAAGTTTTTGGCGCCGTTGCCGGGGATTGTTCGAGTTTGGACAACTGACGGTTCATTTTGTTTCTCAGATTAGGTAATTTTCATTTCAAAAAGTTTTCAAAAATCTTTTCAAAAAATTTTTTTCTTCTTTTTTGTTTTTCTAAAAATAATTTTCGAAAAATCCAAAAAAAATAATAAAATCATAAAAACCAAAAATATTTTTGTGTTTCTTGTTTGAGTCTTGAGTCAATTTTTAAGTTTGGTGTCAATTGCATGTTTCTATGTTTCTTGCATTTTTTTTCGAAAATACTCATGCATGGTGTTCTTCATGATCTTCAAGTTGTTCTTGACAAGTCTTCTTGTTTGATCTTCATATTTTCTTGTTTTGTGTTTTTTGTTGTTTTTCATATGCATTTTTGCATTCATAGTGTCTAAGCATTGAAGATTTCTAAGTTTGGTGTCTTACATGTTTTTCATTGCTTGAAAATTTTTCAAAAATATGTTCTTGATGCTCATCTTGACATTCAAAGTGTTCTTGGTGTTCCTCTTGACATTCATAGTGTTCTTGCATGTATTATGTGTTTTGATCTTGCATTTTCATGTTTTGAGTCATTTTTGTTGTTTTTCTCTCTCATCATTAAAAATTCAAAAAAAATTAAAAAAAATATCTTCCCCTTATTTCTCTTAAAATTTCGAAAATTTGAGTTGACTTAGTCAAAAATTTTTAAAACTTAGTTATTTCTTATAAGTCAAGTCAAATTTTCAATTTTAAAAATCCTATCTTTTCAAAATCTTTTTAAAAAAAATAAAATCTTTTTCATTTTTTTATAATTTTCAAAATTTAAAATTATTTTTCAAAATTTTTTTCTTATCTTTATTTCAAAATTTTGAAAACTTTACTAACAATTAATGTGATTGATTCAAAAATTTGAAGTTTGTTACTTTCTTGTTAAGAAAGGTTCAATATTTAAATTCTAGAGTCATATTTTTTAGTTTCTTGTTAGTCAAGTAATCAATTTTAATTTTAAAAATCAAATCTTTTTCAAAATATATTTTCAATCATATCTTTTTAATCATATCTTTTTCAAATCATATCTTTTTCAAAATTGATTTCAAAATTTTTTTTTTAACTTCCTATCTTTTCAAAAATTGAATTTCAAATCTTTTTCAACTAACTAATTGACTTTTTGTTTGTTTCTTATCTTTTTCAAAACCATCTAACTACTTTCCTCTCTCTAATTTTCAAAAATTACCTCCCTCTTTTTCAAAATTTTTTAACTAATTGTTTCAAATTTTAATTTTAATTTTATTTCTTCTCTTAATTTTCGAAAATCACTAACCCTTTTTTTTTTAAATTTTATTTTCAAATTTCTCCCTCTCTCATCTCTTTCTATTTATTTATTCATTTACTAACACTTCTCTTCCACTCAAGAATTTGAACCCACTCTCTTCCCCCTTGTGTTTGGATTCTTACCTTTTCACTTCTTCTATTCTTCTCTTCTTCTACTAACATAAAGGAATCTTTTTACTGTGGTAAAGAGGATCCCTATTATTATTTTCTATTCCCTTCTTTTTTATATGAGCAGGGGCAAGGACAAGAATATTCTTGTTGAAGCAGATCCTGAACCTGAAAGGACTATGAAGAGGAAACTAAGAGAAGCTAAATTACAACGATCCAGAGACAACCTTACAGAAATTTTTGAAAAGGGAGAGGAGATGGCAGCTGAAAATAATAATGTAAGGAGGATGCTTGGTGACTATACTACACCTACTTCTAGAAGCATCTCAATCTCTGCCATTGGAGCAAACAATTTTGAGCTGAAACCTCAACTAGTTGCTCTAATGCAACAGAACTGCAAGTTTCATGGACTTTCATCAGAAGATCCCTATCAGTTTTTAACTGAGTTCTTGCAGATCTGTGAGACTGTTAAGACTAATGGAGTAGATCCTGAAGTCTACAGGCTCATGCTTTTCCCTTAGAGACACAGCTAGAACATGGTTGGACTCTCAACCTAAAGATAGCCTGGACTCTTGGGATAAGCTGGTCACGGCCTTATTGGCTAAATTCTTTCCTCCTCAAAAGCTGAGCAAGCTTAGAGTGTATGTTCAGACCTTCAAACAAAAAGATGGTGAATCCCTCTATGAAGCTTGGGAAAGATACAAGTAGATGACCAAAAGGGTCCTTTTGACATGCTTTTAGAGTGGACCATTCTGGATATATTCTATTATGGTCTATCTGAGTTCTCTAAGATGTCACTGGACCATTCTACAGGTGGATCCATTCACCTAAAGAAAACGGCTGCAGAAGCTCAAGAACTTATTGACATGGTTGCAAATAACCAGTTCATGTACACTTCTGAGAGGAATTCTGTGAATAATGGGACACCTCAGAGGAAGGGAATTCTTGAAATTGATGCTCTGAATGCCATATTAGCTCAGATCAAAATGTTGACTCAGCAAGTCAACATAATTTCTCAAAGTCTGAATGGATGGCAAAATGCATCCAACAGTACTAAAGAGGCATCTTCTGAAGAAGAAGCCTATGATCTTGAGAACCCTGCAATGGCAGAGGTAAATTACATGGGTGAATGGTTCACGAAATCACAATCACACTTTTGCGATTCCGCACAACTAACCAGCAAGTGCACTGGGTCGTCCAAGTAATACCTTACGTGAGTAAAGGTCGATCCCACGGAGATTGTCGGCTTGAAGCAAGCTATGGTTATCTTGTAACTCTTAGTCAGGATATCAATAACTCTAAGATTTAATTGTAAAAAGTAAAAGAACATGAAATAAATACTTGTTTTGCAGTAACGGAGAACAGGTTGAGGTTTTGGAGATGCTATATCTTTTGAATCTCTACTCTCCTACTGTCTTCTTCCTCATGCACACAAGGCTCCTTCCATGGTAAGCTGTATGTTGGGTTTCACCATTGTCAATGGCTACCTCCCATCCTCTCAGTGAAAATGTTCAATGCACGCTGTCACCGCACGGCTAATCATCTGTCGGTTCTCGATCATGTCGGAATAGAATCCAATGATTCTTTTGTGTCTGTCACTAACGCCCAACACTCGCGAGTTTGAAGCTCGTCACAGTCATTCAATCCTCGGATCCTACTCGGAATACCACAGACAAGGTTTAGACTTTCCGGATTCTCAAGAATGGCCGCCAATGGGTTCTAGCTTATACCACGAAGATTTTGCTTAAGGATTCCAAGAGATACACACTCAAACAAAGGTAAACCGGAGGTGGTTGTCAGACACACGTTCATAGGTGAGAATGGTGATGAGTGTCACGGATCATCACATTCATCAGGTTGAAGAACAAGTGGTATCTTAGAATAGAAGCAAGCGTGATTGAATGAAAAACAGTAGTAATTGCATTAATCCATCAAGACACAGCAGAGCTCCTCACCCCCAACCATGGGGTTTAGAGACTCATGCTGTAGAAGATACAATATGAAACGTGTAATGTGTCATGAGATGAAGATACAATAGCAAAAAGTCCTATTTATAGTGAACTAGTGATCTAGGGTTTACAAGAATGAGTAAATGACGTAAAAATCCACTTTCGGGGTCCACTTGGTGTGTGCTTGGGCTGAGCATTGAAGCTTTCATGTGTAGAGACGTTTCCTGGAGTTAAACGCCAGCTTTTGTGCCAGTTTGGGCGTTTAACTCCAACTTTTGTGCCAGTTCTGGCGTTAAACGCTGGGAATTCTGAAGCTGATTTGGCACGCCAGTTTGGGCCATCAATTCTTGAGCAAAGTATAGACTATTATATATTGCTGAAAAGCCCAGGATGTCTACTTTCAAACACAATTTAGAGCGCGCGGATTGGGCTTCTGTAGCTCCAGAAAATTCACTTCGAGTGCAGGGAGGTCAAAATCCAACAGCATCTGCAGTCCTTGTTCAGCCTCTGAATAAGATTTTTGCTTAGGTCCCTCAATTTCAGCCAGAAAATACCTGAAATCATAGAAAAACACACAAACTCATAGAAAAGTCTAGAAAAGTGAATTTTAATTAAAAACTAAAAACAATATAATAAAAACTAACTAAAATATACTAAAAACATACTAAAAACAGTGCCAAAAAGCGTATAAATTATCCGCTCATCAGTGAACCTTATGGGAACACCTATAATTCCTCATAGAGAAATCATCCAAATTTCTCATGGAAGGATCAACAAAAGCCTCAACAAGGCTTTAATAATGGTGGAAGAAACAGGCTTAGCAATAGCAAACCTTTTCCATCATCTTCTTAGCAACAGACAGAGAATTCTGAGCAGAGCACCTCTAGCTTAGCAAACAAAGTCTCTGATCTGTCTAAGGCCACTTTAAGTTTCATGAGTGAAACAAGGTCATCCATCAAAAATTTGGAGGCACAAGTGGGCCAGCTGAGTAAGAAAATCACTGAAACTCCTCCTAGTACTCTCCCAAGCAATACAGAAGAGAATCCAAAAAGAGAGTGCAAGGCCATTGATATTGTCAATATGGCTGAATTCAAGGAGGAAGGGGAGGACGTGAATCCCAGTAAGGAAGACCTCATGGGACGTCTCTCAAGCAAGAAGGAGTTCCATATTGAGGACCTAAAGGAATCTGAGGCTCATATAGAAACCACAGAGATTCTATTAAACCTTCTTCTGCCATTCATGAGCTCTGAATACTATTCTTCCTCTGAAGAGGATGAAGATGTAACTGGAGAGCAAGTTGCTCAATATCTAGGAGCCATCATAAAACTGAATGCCAAGTTGTTTGGTAATGAGACTTGGGAATGTGAACCTCCCTTGCTCATTAGTGAACTAGATACTTGGGTTCAGCAAACTCTACCTCAAAAGAAATAGGATCCTGGTAAATTCTCAATACCCTATACCATAGGCACCATGACCTTTGAGAAGGCTCTGTGTGACCTAGGGTCAGGTATAAATCTTATGCCACTCTCTGTAATGGAGAAGCTGGGGATCTTTGAGGTACAGGCTGCCATATTCTCATTACAAATGGTAGACAAGTCAGTAAGACAAGCTTATGGATTGGTAGAGGACGTGTTAGTAAAGGTTAAAGGCCTTTACATCCCTGCTGATTTCATAATCTTAGACACTAGAGAGGAAGATGATGAATGCATCATCCTTGAAAGACCATTCCTAGCCACAGTAGGAGCTGTGATTGATGTTGACAGAGGAGAGCTAGTCCTTCAATTAAATGGGGACTACCTTGTGTTTAAAGCTCAAGGATCTTCTTCTGCAACCATGGAGAGGAAGCATGAAAAGCTTCTCTTAATACAGAGTCAAACAAAGCCCCCACAATCAAACTCTAAGTTTGGTGTTGGGAGGCCACAACCAAACTCTAAGTTTGATGTTAAACCCCCACATTCAAACTCTAAGTTTGGTGTTGGGAGTCCACAACATTGACCTGATCACCTGTGAGGCTCCATTCGAGCCCACTGTCAAGCTAGTGACATTAAAGAAGCGCTTATTGGGAGGCAACCCAATTTTTATTTATCTAATTCTATTTTTATTTTTATTGTTCTTTTATATTTTATTAGGTTCATAATCATGTAGAGTCACAAAACAAATACTAAAATTAAAAACAGAATAAAAAACAGCAGAAGAAATAGCACACCCTGGAGGAAGGGCTTACTGGTGTTTAAACGCCAGTAAGAAGCATCTGGTTGGCGTTCAACGCCAGAACAGAGCATGGATCTGGCGTTGAACGCCAGAAACATGCAACAATCTAGTGTTTAAATGCCAGGATTGCACACTGAGGAAAGCTGGCATTCAACGCCAGAAACATGCTGCAGACTGGCGTTGAACGCACAAAACAAGCATAGAACTGGCGTTTAACGCCAGAAACAAGCATCAATCTGGCGTTAAATGCCAAAATTGCATGCAGAGGGCGTTTTACACGCCTCATTGGTGCATGGATGTAAATCCTTGACACCTCAAGATCTGTGGACCCTACAGGATCCCTACCTACCTCAACTCACCCTCTCTCTCTTTTTCACACAATCCAATAAACACTCTTCCCCAAAACCCTTCACCAATCACCTCAATCTCTCTTCCCCATCACCTCTTCACCACTCACACCCAAACCCACCCTAAATGGCCAAAACTACTCCCTCTCCTTTCACTATATAAACCCCTCTATCCCTCTTCATTTTCACAAACCACAACCCTCTCTTCTTAACCTTGGCCGAAACCACACACCTCTCCCTTTCCTCCATATTTTCTTCTTCTTCTTCTTCTTCTTCTTCTTTCTTCTTTTACTCGAGGGCGAGCAATATTCTAAGTTTGGTGTGGTAAAAGCATAGCTTTTTTGTTTTTCCATAACCACTTATGGCACCTAAGGCTGGAGAAACCTCTAGAAAATGGAAAGGGAAGACAAAAGCGTCCGCCTCCGAGTCATGGGAGATGGAGAGATTCATCTCTAAAGCCCATCAAGACCACTTCTATGAAGTTGTGGCCAAGAAGAAGGTGATCCCTGAGGTCCCTTTCAAGCTCAAGAAAAATGAGTATCCAGAGATCTGACATGAGATTCAAAGAAGAGGTTGGGAAGTTCTTACCAACCCCATTCAACAAGTCAGAATCTTAATGGTTCAAGAGTTCTATGCCAATGCATGGATCGCTAGGAACCATGATCAAAGTATGAACCCAAATCCAAAGAATTATCTTACAATGGTTCGGGGGAAATACTTCGATTTCAGTCCGGAAAATGTGAGGTTGGCTGGTGCATGAAATTCTGATCATCAATGGCGCCATCAACATGGTACGCTCAATTGCAATCTCAACTCTTTATCACAACTAACCAGAAAGTGCACTGGGTCGTCCAAGTAACCTTACGCGAGTAAGGGTCGATCCCACGGAGATTGTTGGTATGAAGCAAGCTATGGTCATCTTGTAAATCTCAGTCAGGCGGATTCAAATGGTTATGAAGGATTAATAATTAAAAGATGAATAAAACATAAAATAAAGATAGAGATACTTATGTAATTCATTGGTGAGAATTTCAGATAAGCGTATGGAGATGCTTTGTCCCTTCCGTCTCTCTGCTTTCCTACTGTCTTCATCCAATCCTTCTTACTCATTTCCATGGTAAGCTGTATGTTGGGCATCACCGTTGTCAATGGCTACAGTCCGTCCTCTCAGTGAAAATATTCAACGCGCTCTGTCATAGCACGGCTATTCATCTGTCGGTTCTCGATCATGTCGGAATAGAATCCAGTGATTCTTTTGCGTCTATCACTAATGCCCCACAATCTCGAGTTTGAAGCTCGTCACAGTCATTCAATCCATGAATCCTACTCAGAATACCACAGACAAGGTTTAGACCTTCCGAATTCTCAAGAATGACCACCAATGGATTCTAACTTATACCACGAAGATTCTGATTAAGGAATCCAAGAGATACACATTCAAGCCTTGTTTGCATGTAGAACGGAAGTGGTTGTCAGGCACGCGTTCATAAGTGAGAATGATGATGAGCGTCATATAATAATCACATTCATTAAGTTCTTGGGTGCGAATGAATATCTTAGAACAAGAATAAGCTGAATTGAATGGAAAATAGTATGAAGGTTGTGGTAGGCTTAGAGAAGGGGGGTTGAATCTATGCCTTCCTTTTTAAGTTGCTGTTATGACCCTTTTTAAACAAAATTACAATTCTGATTCTGTTTGATCTCAGCAGCGGAAATTTATAAGACAATTTATTTTTGTCTCATGAATATCAGAAAACATAACTTAGCAGAGAAGAGAAAAGCGAACAGTAGCATGTATCCTGGTTCGGTTACCTTGTGCTATGCAACCTACATCCAGTCTCCTCCACAATTATGGAAGAATTTCACTATAGTTAACAGTATCACATACACCAATTTCACACTCAAGCTCTAACCTAACTTGACATTGGCTATGGTAACTCCTAACTATTCACTCTTAGTGCTAACCCAACTAAGAAAGGGATACCAGACAGGTACAAGATACAAGACACTTAACCAACCTAAAGAAATCAGAAAAATAACTCTAGGCTTTTCTCTCAAGTGTATCACTCAGCCTTTTTCCACTCATGGCTTTTACTTGAGCTTTCTCACAATGCCTTTTCTCACAAGAAATTACAGAAAGATAAACATAGAAAAGTACATTACAATCAGTAAAACATGAAGGAGATTGACTTCATCAGCAGCCTCTTTGCTATGTGCAAAACCAGATTTGCAAACCTCAGATACAGTTCTTCAGTGTTGGCTGAATGCTTCTTTGAAAGAGAGCATTATCCAAGTAGGGAAACTTTACAGAACACAACTCACAAACTCTGGTTTTCTCTCCTTGCCTCTGAATGAACAGCAAGCTTCTTTTTATCTCCTTGCATGTTTCTTGGTTCTTCTTCCAAGGTCAACACCTTGAGCCTTGAGCTTTACCAACCCACATGTTCACTTTTCCTCTTTAATCCTCAGAGTAGAAACTTTCCCTATGACTTCCTCATCTTGACCGAAATCCACAAAGCAGCAACCATGGAAATCTTCTCATGGTCAACTTGATCTTAGCCATTGAAAAACTACTTGGTCCCCAAGTATCACTTGTGACCGTAGATGTGAAGCAAAATAGGGCAGAGAACAACTTTCCCTTGAATGCCATTTTCGGATAGAGCAGAGAGTTGGGAAGAAGAGAAGAAGATCTGATGCATGCAAGATGAGATGGATTACCTTTAACCAAAGCTTGATTTGGTTTGGATTTTCTGTTTTAGCTTTCTGTGCTTCAAGATTAAATTTCTCTCTCTTGTTTCTTTGGTTACTAGCTTAGGGAGGAAGTTTTATCTCTTTCTCTTTCTTACTTTTCTGAAGCCTTGATATGACTTGATTAGAGAGGAGAGGAACGTTGCTTCTGGTAAGGCAAGATGGTGGGAAATTGAAAATCAATTTCGGGCTTGGATCGGGTTCTTTCTCTACTTCAGCCCGTTGGTGCCTTACTTTGCTTCATTAATGAATTTTGCTTGAGATGAATGACTTGGGCTTGTCTTTATTTTTCACTTACCATTCAGCCCATTAGCATATTTTATTTTTTTGATGTTGGGGTGCTGCAACACTTGTTTTTTGCCTGCATCACTTATCAACAATAATCAAAACTAATTGGGTGATTAGCCCACTAATCAAATATTTGTCATCATCAATTTTATTAATTAATTTTTTAACTCAACAATCTCCCCCTTGATGACAAACATAATTAAGCAATGATCAAAGGAATTAAGATTTTGGTAAAGTTAGAAAACTTCCCTTTGATGTTTCTTGCTTTAGTGTTGCTCCCCCTTTCCTTTTCACGATTAGCTCCCCCTGGATTTATGCTTTCTTCTTTATTCCTGTTTTACATTGTACTTAAAGATAACACACTAGAGAGCTGTACACAATTATCTTGTCTAAGGGACATCAGGCAAACAGCACTATATAAACATCTCAACATTAAGCTAATATCATCAACAAGTGAGATCATCAGCAAGTGAAATCAAGTAAATACTAGTAAAACATCATACTAGTCAAACATCATCTTATACTGCTTTTTACTCCCCCTTTTGTCATCAAGGGTGGTCAATAAGCATGAGCAACAAATTCAGCACTATAAATCCTGCAAGAAAGGTTAGTGCATAGTCCAAATAACTAACTAAACTACCATAAGTGCATCAGTATCCAAAGTTATTACAGTCATCCAAGACAACAAAAGTAGGCCAAATAGTAGCAAAATAAAACAGAGTTTATGAGACAGAAAATAGAGTAGCATCAACAGTTTTCATGAGACAAGAACCATCCCCCTCCGAAATAGCTTCCTCTTCAACATCAGTGGCAATGTCTTCATCATTATTAAGGTTATCAATGAAGGTCATGAGCACAGCCACCCTATCTTTTGATTTCTTCAGGAAGTTCTCATGCTTGCTAGCTAGCTTCCTTTGTTCCTTGCTCATGGCAATTAAGTGATTTGATTGTGAAATAAACTCTTGAGCAACATCCTTGACCACATTCAGCAGAGCAGATTTCTTCCCAGTGGAAATGGAAGTACCCTCAGTGGAAGGAGGAGGAGAGTCATCTGGGATGTATTCTGCATCATCATCATCTAGAACCACTCTCTCAGATCGAGTTGGTCCTTTTTGCTGTTTCATTGAACCACCCCCTTTTAGGTATGAATGTTTATTTTCATAAGCCTCATTTGACAGGTCAACACCAAAAGTCTCAAATATGCAAGTTAAAAATATGCCATAAGGTAGTGCTTTATCTTTCACACTTCTAACAGAATCAAACATGTATCTAGCCATCAAATAGGCAAAAGAGATTTCTGTTTTAGTGATTAGGGCATACAAAACAAGTGTGTCCGTGTAAGAAACCCTTTGATATGAGCCACTTTGAGGAATTAAAATGTGGTTGACAATACGGTGCAACTGAGCACATTCATATCCGAGGGCTTTGTGAGTGGGTGTGATGCCATCGATTAATGAAACATGTTCACAAGTGTGAGCCAAAGCATCATGGTAAGAGATACCAACACATTCATCCCACTTCACAGATGTATAAGCACACGGCCCTACATCAGTGTACTTCAAGGAGTCACTGATTGTCTTATTATTCAAGATAATGTCTCTGCCCTTAACATAAGAATGCACGCTTCCTTCATGGTAAGTCATGTTTGCATAAAATTCTTTGACTAACTTAGGATATACTGGTTTTTTGATTTTGAAAAGGTGATTCCAGTCTAAAAATTCCAGATTTTCAACAAAAGGAAAACCTTTCTTTTTCAAATCAGGTAAATCAACAAGAAAAGATGGACAAAGAGTGCGATACTTAATAATTCCCTCATAGAAATCATGGTTCATGGCAGATTTGAAACGATGGGGGTTAAAGTCTGAGTGAGATGTCATGAAGTGTGATTTGTGCGCAAAGGGATCAATGTCTGGTTTGCTAACAGATTTGAGAGGGTGATGAAGGTTACCTCTTTGTGAACGCACAGAAACAGACCTTGACTTAGGTTTTGTAGGCTCAGGAACAGGCTCTTCAACAGCAGGACGCTTACCCTTGGATGAACTAGGTTTTGTGGAACTTGGTTTGGATGGCGTTGCCTTCGATGGTGGCGTTGGTTTGGCAAGAGCAGGATACCTTGGAGTGGTCTTGGTACGCGCCATGGGATCAGTTCGAGGAGGAGAGGTAGGAGGAGAAGGTGAGGGAGTAAAAGTGGTGTCTTGAGAACGGGTTGATGGTCTAGGATATCCTGGAAGTTTATGGATTTTCTCACGAGGTGCTCTTTTAGCAATAACTTTCTTTCCCATTTTGGTTGGATTTAAGCTTTTGGTGGAGGAGACAATGGAGTGAGAGGGAAGAAACCGAAGGGTTGAGGAGAAGTTATGGAGGGAAGAGAGGAAGTTTTGGTAACCGTACCCAAAAGTGGTTTTCCAAAACCACGCAACTGCATCACCCTTTTTGAATTAACATGAAAAGACCTGACCTCATAAAATTAAGATTTGATTTAAATTGAAAATAAAACAGGCAATGAATTTTAAATTTTGAAAAAGCAAAAATAAACTGAAAATCTTTTTTGGATTATAAACATTAAATAAAAAATTATTAAAAAATAAACACACAGCCCATTACCAAAAAATGTAACATTCACATATGGGCCCAGAGATAGTTGGATTTAAGGAAACACAATGGACCATTCTAGATCTAATTTTGAGGTTGGCCCAGATTATCTTTCATTTGAAACAAACCCAGAACACGCTGGCTTGATGGAGACGTTCATCACCTGCCCAGAATTGTCTCATACCTATTTATGAGACAAATAAAAAAAATCTCCAGCAAATACATCAGCAATTTTCAAATAAAAAATCATAATTCAAAATTCCTAGACAAGTCCTAAGCATACAGAATCTATCCTCAGCTAATGGTTTTGTAAAAATATCTGCTAATTGCTCCTCAGATTTAACAAATTGAATACTAATATCCCCTTTTTGGACATGTTCTCTTATTGAATGAAATTTCACTTCAATATGCTTCGTCATTGAGTGCAAAACTGGATTTTTAGAAATATTAATGGCACTCATATTATCACACATCAAGGGAATATATTCATCCTTTAATTTGTAATCAGCAAGCTGTGTTTTTAACCATAAAAGCTGAGAACAACAAGAAGAAGCAGTTATATACTCAGCCTCTGCAGTGGATAAGGCCACTGTTGGTTGCTTCTTACTTGACCAAACATTTAAGGACTTTCCAAGGAAGCAACATAAACCAGAAGTGCTCCTTCTATCAACTCTATCACCAGCAAAATCTGCATCACAATAACCAACTACAGAAAAATCATCAATCTTAGGATACCAAAGACCAAAATTAGATGTGCCATGAACATATCTAATGATCCTTTTAACTGCAGAATGATGTGACTCTTTAGGTTTGGATTGGAACCTAGAATACAATCCAACACTTTGCACAATATCGGGTCTAGAGGAAGTTAGGTACATAAGAGAACCAATCATCCCTCTATACCTAGTCTCATCAACATCTTTCTCAGTTTTTCCCTTATCTAATTTAGAAGTAGGATGCATGGGAGTTCCCATGGGTTTGGCACTTTCCATACCAAAGTTCTTAACTAATTCCTTGGCATACTTTTCTTGATGAATGAAAATACCTTTTTCAGTTTGTTTAATTTGCAGCCCAAGGAAGAAATTAAGTTCACCCATCATACTCATGTCAAATTCACTTGTCATGAGTTTTTCAAATTCAGAACAAAGGGATTCATTTGCTGATCCAAAAATAATGTCATCAACATATATTTGGACTAGAATAAAAGAATCATTAGAGTTCTTGATGAATAGAGTTGTGTCAGTGGTGCCTCTTTGAAAACCATTTTTCAAAAGAAAAGAGCTAAGTCTCTCATATCAAGCTCTAGGAGCTTGTCTTAAACCATAGAGAGCTTTAGACAATTTGAAAACATGATTAGAATGTTCTTTATTTTCAAAACCAGGAGGCTGCTCCACATACACTTCTCTATCTATCACACCATTCAAAAATGCACATTTCACATCCGTTTGATATAATTTAAAACCACAAAATGCAGCATAAGCTAAGAGAAGTCTTATGGCTTCCATTCAGGCAACAGGGGCGAAGGATTCATCAAAGTCTATTCCTTCTTCTTGGTCATATCCTTGAGCCACTAGCCTTGCCTTGTTTCTTGCAATGCTACCATCTTCTCCCAACTTGTTCTGAAATATCCACTTGGTGCCGGTCACTTTCTTTCCACTTGGCCTTGGAACCAAAGTCCATACTTGGTTCTTTTCAAACTCAAGAAGCTCATCCTCCATAGCCTTAACCTAAGAAGGGTCACTAAGTGCTTCCTTGACATTTTGAGGCTCTATTTGTGATAGAAGGGCAATGTTGGATCCTTCATTGGCCTTTCTAGTGGAAGACCTTGTTTGCACTCCATGAGAGACGTCCCCAATGACAAATTTCTCAGGATAATTCTTCAAGAATCTCCACTCACGAGGTCTGGTGGACTTGGAGGCAGATTCAGTCACCAAGGGATTCTGGGCGCTGCTGGCCGCAGGATTTCCTTCAGATTCATGAGATAAAATGGAATTGTCTCTTGAATTTTCATCATTTGCAGTTTCTGGTTCAGTTTGTCCAGAATTTTCTTTTCCATGATTTTGAGCGGTTTCATCCTCCTTTTGAGCTTGATTTCCTGCATCACAATCTTCCAAAATGCTTTGCACCAAGTTAGTATCACAAAATGTAACATGTATGGACTCCTCAATAATTCTAGCATCTTGATGATAAACCCTATATGCTTTACTAGTTGTGAAATACCCTACAAACAAGCACTCATAAGCCTTTGGATCAAATTTACCCAAATTTTCTTTGTTATTTAAAACAAAACATTTGCATCCAAAGATGTGCAAGTAATTTAAGTTTGGTGGGTAGCCTTTCCAAAGTTCATAAGGGGTTTTCTTCAAAAATTTTCTTATGATTTTTCTATTCAAAATGTGGCAAGTCGTATTGACCGCTTCAGCCCAAAGGAATTTTGGAACATTACTCTCACAAAGCATAGCTCTTGTCATCTCTTGTATGCTTCTATTTCTTCTTTCCACAATACCATTTTGTTGTGGTGTTCTTGGACAAGAGAAGTTGTGAGATATTCCAAATTCCTCACAAAAGGATTCAAACAAATTATTTTCAAATTCAGTTCCATGATCGCTTCTTATAGAAGATATTTTTAAATCCTTTTCATTTTGAAGTTTCTTGCAAAAAGGTTCAAAGGCTGAAAAAGCTTCATTTTTGTGTGCAAGAAATAAAACCCAACCAAACCTTGTATAGTCATCCACAATTACTAAACCATAATGTTTACCACCTAGGCTTTGAGTTCTTGTTGGACCAAATAAATTAATGTGTAGCAACTCAAGTGGTCTTTTAGTAGAGATGTCTTCCTTTGGTTTAAAAGAACTTTTTGTTTGTTTTCCCATTTGGCAAGCATCACAAGTGATGTCTTTGTCAAACTTTATCAAATGAAGACCTCTTACTAATTCTTTCTTTACAAGTTTGTTTATTTGAAACATACTTGCATGGCCCAATCTCTTGTGCCATAACCACTTTTCAGATTCTTTAGAGTGAAGATAAGCTACATTTTGATCCTTTAATTCATCAAGAGTAAGTCCATACATATTATTGAAATGCTTGGCAACAAACATCACTTCATTTGTCTTTTCATTAACAACACAACATTCAAGCCTTTTGAAAACAACTAAATATCCTAAATCACACAGCTGACTTATACTCAAAAGATTGTGCTTTAAACTACATACCAAAAGCACATCATCAATGAAAGTAGATTGCTCATTACCTACTTTTCCAACAGCAATGATTTTACCTTTACCATCATCTCCAAAAGTCATAAAACCTCCATCATACTTATTTAGTTTGATGAAGTAGGTTGACCTTCCAGTCATGTGCCTTGAACATCCACTATCCATGTACCACATGTCCTTTTTGTTCTTGGATGCTAGGCAAATTTGCATGATGAGTTTCAAGTAGCCTTAGGTATCCAAATTAATTTGGATCCTTTGAAGTTAATCCATCTTGGTTGCCTAAGTGCATTGAAATCACAAACAATATTGTAAACTTTGTTTCCAACAACTCTTTTTTCAATGAAGCATTGTGCATATGAGTGACCAAATTTCTAGCAATTAACACAATGATTTTCTGATGTGTGCCGTTGAAGTTGAGGTGAGTTATATTGCTTGAAATGATTAAATGGTTGAAATTTTCTGGTTTTTGGAGGAGATGCATTTCTTTTGACAAATTGATTTTTATTAAAGTTATTCCTCTTTACAAAAGCATTTTCACCAGAATTTTTTTGAACATTTTTACCTTTCGAATATGAGGTTTTGTTGTAAAAAGGTGGTTTCTTGAAAACAGCCTCATTTTTCAAAATGTAACCCAAACCTGGCCGGTTTGAACTCGGTTCAGTTCTTGGTGAAGGCTCAGTTTCACTTGTGAATACTTCATCAAATTTTTCTTTAAGTGTTAGAGTATTTTCGATACCAGATTTGTTTGGTATGGTTTTGGTATTTGATAAAGAAGCCACAAATTTTATAGAGGAAATATTAGAAACTGCATCTTCCTTGGCTATGTAGCCTAAACCAGATTTTTCAAACAATGGTCTTTGACTTGCAAATAATTTGTCCAAGTTACTAGAACCTTGAGCAAATTTTGCTAAGTCACCATTCAGCCTTTTAATCATGTCATTTAATCTTTCATTTTCAGCAATTAACTCATGTGAAGGATCCACAATGTGCTTTTCTTTTAATTTTTCAAGTTCAGATTTTAGAAATCTGTTTTCTTCAATGATGTCCAAAGCACATTCAGTTTCCTTCACTTTTTCTTTTAAAAACTCATTTTCAGCTCTTAACACATCTCTTTCAGATCTGCATTCATTGTATTTGTCAAGCAGTTTTGAGGTGTTTAAGGTAAGATCATCAATAATAGCATGCAAGTCCTCAATGGTCAAATCATAATAATTTACCTCATCAAGATTGTTGTTTCCAGCCATGAAGCAGTCTTTGTTATCTCCTTCAGATTCTTCTTCTTCATTTGAGTCATTCTCAAGATCCTCCCAAGCTGCCATGAGTACTCTCTTCCTTTCCTTCTTTCCTTTGTCCTCCTTTTTGAGCTTTGGACAGTTTAGCTTGAAGTGTCCAGCCTCCTTGCAGTGATGGCACATCACTTTGCTCAAGTCGATCTTGTGCTCCTTTGAACTTGAACCTTTGTATTTGTCCTTGTTCTTCATCATTCTTCTAAATCTCCTAGCAAAAAAACAAAAGCTCGTCAACTGAAATACAATCACTAGACTCACTCTCTTTCGGTTCTATTTGTGACTTGAGAGCTATTCCCTTTTTCTTTGAGTCTGTGTTTGTGTGTGTGGCTTCATAGGCAAGGAGTTTTCCTCTCAGCTCATCATAGGTTATGGGACTTATGTTGTTACTCTCAGTTAGGACAGTGGCAGTGTTTTCCCATTCTTTTGTGAGGCTTCTAAGGAGTTTTCTCACCAAGGTTTGTTCTGCATAGTTTGTACCCATAGCATCAAGGTTGTTGATTATGATTGAGAATCTCTTAAATGCTTCATCAATGCTTTCTCCATCCTTCATGCTAAATATCTCGTACTCTTTTCGCAGCATATCAATCCTCGTTTCTTTTACTTGTTTGGTGCCTTCGTGTGTAACTTGGAATTTTTCCCAGATTTCTTTGGCTGTCTTGCATCTAGACACCTTCTGGTACTCTTCAAAGCTGATAGCACAATGAAGAAGGTTGATTGCTTTAGCGTTCAGCTCTATCTTCTTCTTGTCATCTTCATTCCATTCAGCTTCTTCTTTTGGAGTCACCACTCCATCAGCACTTGTTTTTGTTGGGATCTTGGGACCACTCACAACGATCTTCCATATATTGTAGTCAATGGATTGGATGAAGATCCATATCCTTTCTTTCCAGTAGGAATAGTTCTTCCCGTTGAAGAAAGGTGGCCGGTTGTTTGACTGGCCTTCAGTGAGGGTGTAAGCAATTGTGGTTGTGCCCAAGTTGTTTGCCATTGGATCTTTGCTCCAAGCGGTTAACCTTGATTCTTGAGACCTTAGCTTTTGATACCAATTGAAGGTTGTGGTAGGCTTAGAGAAGGAGGGTTGAATCTATGCCTTCCTTTTTAAGTTGCTGTTATGACCCTTTTTAAACAAAATTACAATTCTGATTCTGTTTGATCTCAACAGCAGAAATTTATGAGACAATTTATTTTTGTCTCATGAATATCAGAAAACAGAACTTAGCAGAGAAGAGAAAAGCAAACACCAACATGTATCCTGGTTCGGTTACCTTGTGCTATGCAACCTACATCCAGTCTCGTCCACAATTATGGAAGAATTTCACTATAGTTAACAGTATTACATACAACAATTTCACACTCAAGCTCTAACCTAACTTGACATTGGCTATGCTAACTCCTAACTATTCACTCTTAGTGCCAACCCAACTAAGAAAGGGATACCAGACAGGTACAAGATACAAGACACTTAACCAACCTAAAGAAATCAGAAAAATAACTTTAGGCTTTTCTCTCAAGTGTATCACTCAGCCTTTTTCCACTCATGGCTTTTACTTGAGCTTTCTCACAATGCCTTTTCTCACAAGAAATTACAGAAAGATAAACGTAGAAAAGTACGTTACAATCACTAAAACATGAAGGAGATTGACTTCATCAGCAGCCTCTTTGTTATGTGCAAAACCAGATTTGCAAACCTCAGATACAGTTCTTCAGTGTTGGCCGAATGCTTCTTTGAAAGAGAGCATTATCCAAGTAGAGGAACTTTACAGAACACAACTCACAAACTCTGGTTTTCTCTCCTTGCCTCTGAATGAACAGCAAGCTTTTTTATATCTCCTTGCATGTTTCTTGGTTCTTCTTCCAAGGTCAACACCTTGAGCCTTGAGCTTTACCAACCCACATGTTCACTTTTCCTCTTTAATCCTCAGAGTAGAAACTCTCCCTCTGACTTTCTCATCTTGACCGAAAGCCACAAAGCAGTAACCATGGAAATCTTCTCATGGTCAACTTGATCTTAGCCATTGAAAAATTACTTGGTCCCCAAGTATCACTTGTGACTGTAGATGTGAAGCAGAATAGGGCAGAGAACAACATTCCCTTGAATGCCATTTTCGGATAGAGCAGAGAGTTAGGAAGAAGAGAAGAAGATCAGATGCATGCAAGATGAGATGGATTACCTTTAACCAAAGCTTGATTTAGTTTGGATTTTCTGTTTTAGCTTTCTGTGCTTCAAGCTTAAATTTCTCTCTCTCTTGCTTCTTTGGTTACTAGCTTAGTGACGTCGGGATTTTGGCCAGTAAAGAAGTTCATAAAAACAGTCGCGTTGTAGATATAGTCTGTAAACCGACAGAAATCCCTTCGTACAAACGTTTGGGTGTCACAAGTAACAAACCCCTTTAAAATTGATAACCGAGTATTTAAACCTCGGGTCGTCTTCTCAAGGAATTGCAGGGAGGTATGTTCTTATTATTGGTTATGGAGATTGTATATTTGGGGTTTTGAGAATAGGAAGTAAGTAATTTAAATTGCAATTAAAATAAATAAATAACTGTAAAATAAACTTTTGGCAAGGTATGAGAAATTGGAAGTCCAGACCGAATTATCCTTATCAATGATAATAACAATTGAATCTTAATTTTGCTTAGTTAACCCTTGCTTAAAGCAGAGGAAGGTCAAGTGACTAATTAGTTTGATCTTCAAATCCGAGTTAATTCCTAAGAAAAGATTGGGAGTATTGAAATTCAATTCAATTAGAGGAGATAACAATTATCAGTTATGCTGTTGAGTTGGATAACTTCCTGAGTTACTGATTTCTTACCCAAAACCAAAAGGAAAGAAACTAAGTCTACTGGAATAACAATATCTTCAGATGGGAAGCAATAATCATGTAAATAAAAGAAAGCAATAACAACTGAAATACCTCAAATAATATTAATTCAAAGAAAATCATAACATGAAAGGTTCACAAGCCAGTTGGGCAACATAAATCAGATACAAGTAAAAGCATTAGAGTATTCCAAATGGAAGAAAAATATAAAGTAAAAGGAATATTAAACCTGGGATCGAGAGTCACTCTTAAAAACAAAGAGAAGTCCTAAATCCTAATCCTAAGAGAGAGAGAGGAGAGAACCTCTCTCTCTAAAACTACATCTAAAACATGAAAAGTGAATTATGAAAGCATGATCTGAATGGATGCAATCCCTCTACTTTATAGCCTCTAATCTGAGTTCTCTGGGCCAAAAACTGAGTCAGAAATAGCCCAGAAGTCACTTCCAGCGTTTTCTGGTCCGTACAGGTCGCAGACAAGTGACGCGGACGCATGGCTCACACGGCCGCGCGGGTTGCGTTCCTACCAGGTCACGCGTCCGCGTCACCCACGCGTTCGCGTCGCCTGGCATCGAGGCAGCTATGGCAAATTATATATCAAATCGAAGCCCCGAACGTTAGCTTTCAAATGCAATTGGAACCGTGTCGTTTGGACCTCTGTAGCTAATGTTATAGCCATTTGAGTTTGAAGAGGTCAGGCTGGACAGCTTAGCAATTTCTCCGACTTATTGTATTCCTTCTTCTTTTGCATGCTTCCTTCCCATCCTCCAAGCCATTCCTGCCCTATAATATCTAAAAACACTTAACACACATATCAAGGCATCTAATGGTCATAAGAGAGGATTAATAATAAGCAAATATAAGATCAAAGAAGCATGTTTTCAATCAAAGCACATAATTAGGAAGGCAAATGTATGAATACGTGGGTAAAGAGTTGATAAAATCCACTCAAATAAGCACAAGATAAACCATAAAATATGGGTTTATCAACCTCCCCACACTTAAACAATAGCATGTCCTCATGCTAAGCTCAAGAGAAGCTATAAAGGAATGAAGAGGAATGATAGAATGTATGAGATGCAACCTATGAATGCAACTAAATGCAAAATATTTCTACCTACTTGGTTAAAAATAAATAAGTTCTTCAAGACAAATATGAACTGAATTTCACTAATTCAAATCATAAAATACAACACAAATAATTTGCAAGAAGAAGATAGCTCATGAAAGCAGGGAACATAGAATTGAGCATTGAACCCTTACTGGTAGTGTATATCATTCTAACTCTCAAGTGTCTAGGGTCAATTCTTTCAATTCTCTACTAATCTTACTTTCTATAGCTTGCTCTTCGTCTAACAATCAACAAAAATTTAATGCACCAATACACAAATCAAGAGGTCTTTTAAGGGTTGTAATGGGGTTAGGGTCAAGGTAGGATTGTATTTGGCCAAGTGGACTAAAATTTGAATCCTTAATTAACATAAACTATTCCACCTAACTTAGGACAATCCATGTAATCATAATATAAAATCTGACTTCCCATTAACTATGTTTTCCATATATTCATGCATTCTAATTTCAAGTACAACTCATATGCATTGCTTTCACCACTTACTTTGGGGCATTTTATCCCCTTTCACTTATTTTGCTCCTTATATATATATATATATATATATATATATATATATATATATATATATATATATATATATATATATTTTTTTTTTTTCTTTTGTTTTTCTCAATGCATATGATTAATTTATTGAATGCATGAACATGTCCTAAACATTTCTTTCGCATTTTCAGAAAATTCTAACATACTCAATTCTCAAACCAGATGTTTCCAAACCCACTCTTCCCCACACTTAATTCATAAGCATTCTCACTAGTCTAAGCTAACCAAGGATTCAAATTAAGGGCATTATTATTTTTCGCTTAGAGTTAATGATGTGCTAAAATAAAGAACAAAGGGGTAAAATAGGCTCAAAATTGGTTTGCAAGGGGTAATGAAGGGTTAAGGTCATATGGGTATGTAAGCTCAGTGAAACAAAGGCCTCAATCATATAAGTGTATGCATACATCAAATAAATGGAAATATAGAATTAAGCAAGACAAAGATCACAGTTTTAGAGAGAACAACACACACCAAAAATAAAATTATTGGTTGGTAAAATGCAACCAATCAAATAGGCTCAAAATCTCACTGGTTTTGTGTGTTCAAGCTTTAAACCATGTTCCAAAATAATATTTCTTCAAACAAGTTTTTCAAAAAGTTTTATTCAAATTAGTGAAATACTATATAAAAATTTTTTTGAAAAAGAAAATATTACTTCAACCAAGTAGTAACTAAATGCATAAAATCAAACAAACATGCAAATGCAACGATTAACAAATTAACATTGGTGTTGAGAAGGGATTAGCTAACCTGCGGAGATCGGTATCGACCTCCCCACACTTAAAGATTGCACCGTCCTCAGTGCATGCTGAGATGTGCAGGTGGAGGGGGGTTGTGGTTCCTCAGCTGGTGCTCTCTTGTAGAGGCTTTCTCTTTACCCGTTTTGGTGGCCAACCATGGTGGGTTGTCTCCCACCTAGCACTTTTAGTTAAAGTCCTTAAGTTGGACATTTGATGAGCTTCTTGTCATGGTGGCTTATGCTTGTACTGATCTAGGAATCTCCACCAATGCTTGGAATACCAATAGCCTCCGGGGTCCCAAACTAGGCATGTGAAGCTTCTGAGCAGCTTCAAACAGATTTTCAGGCTCCCGGGGTGATGAATATCAGAATATTTTTCAGGATCCCAAACTTTGGTTCCAAATCCGCTTTTGTTTTGATCTATACTTTTCCATCTGGGCGGTTTGGAAATTAAATTCTCACCACACTGACCAAACATTCTCCGTGATCCACTCAATTGAGCATGATACCAATTCTTGCACTTCGAGTTGAAGCATGGAACCTTATTGAACCTTGTGCACCGGCTCTGAGTATGAGCCATTTCCCTTTCACTCTTAAAGCCGTAGAGAGCTCTAAGCTGGCCATCTGTTTCAAGAAAACCATATTCAAGTGGAATATTGAAGATAAAAGACAAGGATTTTACCCACTTGTAGTTTGTGGTGGGCGGTAATGGCCTTGGGATAGGTGTTTCCAGTGGTTCTGTAAGTTCTACTCCCTTATAATCTTCTGTGAATTCTTCCACTTCATCCATCTCTTGATCAGAGTATTCAATTTCTCCCTCATCATCGCTCAAGTCATATATTGGAGGTTGAGAAAAATCTACCTTAGCATCTTCTTCATATTCACTCGGGGAAGATTCTTCTGTCTCAGAGAAATCTCTTGCGGATGCAAGGTCGTCACTAAGAGAATAAGTCTCGTGATCATCATCATCAAGGAAACCTGTGTCCTGGGTTATTCCGTTAAGTTCTTCATAAGATATTTGCATTGGAGGTGGTGCAAAATCCTCCTCAGCATCAATTGTAACATCCTTGACGGAGTTCTCCACAACAACCGACTCTTCTTCTTCTGCAATGACAGCATTCTCTACTTGTTCTGGTGCAAAGTTATGCTCTATACTGTTCACTGGAGCTTCCAGCATCTCCTCGGTACTGCGTTCTTCATTGGATTCTCCACATAAAGCCATGGGGGTCTGTTGAGGGGCTGAGCGTCCGGAAGACAATTGTTTTGGCCTCTCCACCATTGCTTGCTCCAGTTGATGAAGGACTGTAGTACATTGTTTTAGTGATTCTTCGAGGCTACGGGTGCCCGAAATTGTGATCAATACTTTTCATAAATCAAATAATCCCCGGTAATGAATCCAAAAACTTGGTGTTCAATACCATGGCATAAACACAACTTCGCACAACTAACCAGCAAGTGTACTGGGTCGTCCAAGTAATAAACCTTACGCGAGTAAGGGTCGATCCCACAGAGATTGTTGGTATGAAGCAAGCTATGGTCACCTTGTAAATCTTAGTCAGGCAAACTCAAATGGGTATAGTGATAAACGCATAAAACATAAAGATAAAGATAGAGATACTTATGTAATTCATTGGTAGGAATTTCAGATAAGCGTATGAAGATGCCTTCCCTTCCGTCTCTCTGCTTTCCTACTGTCTTCATCCAATCCTTCTTCCTCCTTTCCATGGCAAGCTCAAGCAAGGGTTTCACCGTTGTCAGTGGCTACCTCCCATCCTCTCAGTGGAAATGTTCAACGCACCCTGTCACGGCACGGCTATCCATCTGTCGGTACTCGATCAGGCCGGAATAGAATCCAGTGATTCTTTTGCGTCTGTCACTAACGCCCCGCCCTCAGGAGTTTGAAGCACGTCACAGTCATTCAATCATTGAATCCTACTCAGAATACCATAGACAAGGTTAGACCTTCCGGATTCTCTTGAATGCCGCCATCAGTTCTAGCCTATACCACGAAGACTCTGATCTCACGGAATGGCTGGCTCGTTTGTCAGGCGAGCACTCGGTTGTCAGGCGATCAACCATGCATCATGTATCAGGAATCCAAGAGATATTCACCCAATCGAAGGTAGAACGGAGGTGGTTGTCAGTCACACGTTCATAGGTGAGAATGATGATGAGTGTCACGGATCATCACATTCATCAGGTTGAAGAACAAGTGATATCTTAGAACAAGAACAAGCGGAATTGAATAGAAGAACAATAGTAATTGCATTAATACTCGAGGTACAGCAGAGCTCCACACCTTAATCTATGGTGTGTAGAAACTCCACCGTTGAAAATACATAAGAACAAGGTCTAGGCATGGCCGAATGGCCAGCCTCCCAATGATCTAAGATAGCATCAAAACAAAGATAACTACCCAGATATCTCAATACAATAGTAAAAGGTCCTACTTATAGAAAACTAGTAGCCTAAGGTTTACAGAGATGAGTAAATGACATAAAAATCCACTTTCGGGCCCACTTGGTGTGTGCTTGTGCTGAGCAATGAAGCATTTTCGTGTAGAGACTCCTTCTGGAGTTAAACGCCAGCTTTAGTGCCAGTTTGGGCGTTTAACTCCCATTTTGGTGCCAGTTCCGGTGTTTAACGCTGGAATTCCTGAGGGTGACTTTGAACGCCGGTTTGGGCCATCAAATCTTGGGCAAAGTATAGACTATCATATATTGCTGGAAAGCCCAGGATGTCTACTTTCTAACGCCGTTGAGAGCGCGCCAATTGAGCTTCTGTAGCTCCAGAAAATCCGCTTCGAGTGCAGGGAGGTCAGAATCCAACAGCATCTGCAGTCCTTTTTAGTCTCTGAATCAGATTTTTGCTCAGGTCCCTCAATTTCAGCCAGAAAATACCTGAAATCACAGAAAAACACACAAACTCATAGTAAAGTCCAAAAAAGTAAATTTTAACTAAAAACTAATAAAAATATACTAAAAACTAACTAGATCATACTAAAAACATACTAAAAACAATGCCAAAAAGCGTATAAATTATCCGCTCATCAGCTACCCTGTGATTTTGACTTTGATGGATATGGGTACTGTGTATAGTGGAGTGGTGGTTCTTGGGGGTAATTGGATTGGCATTGGGGCGGATAAGGATCGTATGGTGGCGAATGGCGAAAAGAAGCTTGTGAGTGTGGTGGTTCGAGGTCATGTTGAGAGGATGGTCTATAGGCACGGGGTGGGGTTGTTGATAGTTACAAGGTTGTCCACCATATCTTTCAGCTGGGTATGCATTGTAGAATGGTCGTTGTCCATGATATCTTGGAGGGTATTGTTGCATAAAGGGTTGATTAGATCCCCTTGACTGCATCCATCCTTGATTGGTCTGACCTTCATGCACATTCCTGCTGTAGTTTCTATTTCCTTCAACAAAATTAGAACCAAACTCAAAGCGAGAGGGGTGAGAGTTCATAGTATCAAATAAAGATAAAAAGGAAAAATAAAAATAAATAAGCAAGCAAAAAAAAAGAAAAATATTTACAATAACCAATAATAAGGCACACGTTTGCAATTCCCTGGCAACGGCGCCATTTTGACGTCAGAATTTTTGCCAGTAAAGAATTTCATAAAAACAATCGCATTGTAGATATAGTCTCTAAACCGACAGAAATCCCTTCGTACAAACGTTTTGGTTGTCACAAGTAACAAACCCCTAAATAAAATGTTAACCGAGTATTTAAACCTCGGGTCGTCTTCTCAAGGAATTACAGGGAGGTATGTTCTTATTATTGGTTATGAAAAAGGTAAAATTGGGGTTTTGAGAGTGAAGAATAAATATGGCAAATAAATTAAATGGCAATTAAAATAAATAAATACTGTAAAGCAACTTTTGGCAAAATGAGAGAAATTAGAAGTCCAACTTAGTTATCTCTCTCAACAATAATGAAAGTTGTATCTTAATTCCACTTTGTTAACCCTTGAAGCAAAGGTAAGTCAAGGGACTAATTAGTTTGACCTTCGAATCCTATTTATTTCCTAAGAAAAGGTTGGGATTATTGAAGTTCAGTTCAATTAGCAAAGATAACAGTTATCAATTATGTTGAGCTAAGATAACTCCTGAGTTACTGATTTCTTAACCAGGACCAAAAAGAAGGAAATTAAATCTTAAGCACTGGTGAGGAATGGTCTTCCTGCAGTCCGCCGCTGGTGGTCTCGCATCGGCATCCTCCTATGGCACGTCAGCTCGACGGCCTAGCTGTGTAATCAGATAAGGAAAGGGGAGAGTGCCGCGGACGTGGACCCCGGCCATATAATGCCGGATGAAGCGTGGTAGATAAAGGTCCTTACCCTCCATCACACACCATAGGAGGGTGATCATGGCAGCTAGAATCTCTGTCTCATGAGTACTCGGCATCACATAATTGCTCAAGATCTGATGCCATAACCGAGCCTCATCATTTAGAGCTATCCTGGCCTTGACAGCGTCCCAGTCAAACCTCAAGAAACGCATGTCCTCCTCAGCCTGTTTGTAACCATCCGGCTGGTCGGACTTAGGTGGGAGCTGTAGAATGTCCTCGATGGCCTCCTCAGTGACCAATATCTGCTTCCCTCTCAGGTTCACTGCATCTAGGGTAGTGAGGTAGTAGTTGCAGTAGAATTCCCTAACCCAAGATGTATTGACCTCTGTCAGTGCCCTTTCCAGAAAGAACCAGCCTCTTTGCTTGATTTGCTCAGTGGTGTGCTGCTGGAGTGCTTCTGGAAATTTCAGAAATCTTTTCAGGTATAGATTTCTGGAGTCTACACACGCCGGATACTTCAGCTCACAGTACCGGTTTGCAAATTTGATAGAATCGTTTGCAGGGAGTAGCTGGTCAGCCTTTTCCTACTGTGTAAAGTTCTTCTCCCGCCATGAAGAATCATGCATTAGGTCAATGATGGACTGGGAGGAATCACCTCTTTTGCGCTTGCCAGTAACCTTGCCTTTTCCCTTCCTCTGTGAGGTAGACATCCTGAAAGATGGAAAAGCAGAATATGGATAAAAATAGGAAAGCAGATAGGCAAATAAACAAAGGAAACTCAAAGCAGCAAAGGAGAATAAGAATGAGGTCAATGAGTTAGGAAATATGCATTAAGGATTGTATAGCAGTTGAAAAATTTGAAAGGAATAATGTACAATCCAAAATCTATCAGAATTCAAGTTAAATAAAAAAATTGTCATTATGCCATGGTTAGAAAGTTAGAGGAAATTGAAAAGTCAGAAAAGAGATTTTAAAAAGTTAGTATGGGGATAATTTGAAAAAAAGAAGTTAGTAAATTAAAAGTAGTGGGTCAATAAGATGTGAGTAAAGTAAGTGGCATAAAGAAAATATTCCATGTAACAAGGATTCACATGTAGGAAAAGAAGTAACTCATAGCCAAATAAGGAAAACAATTGGATGCTGATTCAAAGGGACATAAAGAAGAATTGGAATCAGAACATCACAGAAGCAGTTTATAAACCAGGAAATCAAAGAGGATAAGAAAGCACGCCCTGGCATTCATGAAATGGTTTGGGTAAAGCAGAGTAAAACAGAGTTCAAAATGCCAAACCAGAACATGAATGAAAATAATTTATAGAAATTTGGGCAGCATTCCAGCTAAATATGGATTATCTCGGAAAATAAACAGCAATTAAAACAGTGCATATGAATTAAAAGGCAAGCTGCAGGTATGGACATATAAGATAAACATGAAAGTTCAGAGTAAAAAGCAGCAAATGCAGGAAATCATAGCATATGAATAAGGTCACAGCAACAGTAGAATAGCAGATTTGATAAAACAGAAACATGAACAGTGCAAGTAAATAGACCTAAATCCACTAACCACATCCTAGGCTACCTAAAAACCTAAAATCCACTACAACATGCATATCTAACTAGCCTAAACATGAACAAAAACGGAAAATTAACAAAAGCTACGAATGGAGAAAAGGGTGCGTGTTGCGGAACCTGGTAGGCTAAGAAGGAGATTGGGGTAGAGAATGGCTGGGTGGTGGCGGCAGCGGCGTCCAGTGCAGTGGCTGGCGGTGGTGGGCACGGCGACTGGAACGATGGTGGCGTGGAGGGGAAGCAGTGGCGGAGGAGGGGGAAGGAAGAAGGAGGAAGAAAGAAGGGTGAAGGAGGGAGGGAGGTGGTTGGCGGTGGCGTCTGGGTGGTTGGCGGTGGGCAGTGGCGGCGGTGGTGGCAATGGTGGCTGGTGATGGTGGAGAACAGAGGAGGGAGAGAGGGGGAGAAGGTGGGGGGGTGCGCGACTGCTAGGGTTCGCGTGGCTGGGGGGTTATACTATGAAATCCACGCAGTCGCGTGGGGCACGCGGTCGCATGGTATGGGTGAGAAAAGGGTAGACGCGATCACGTGGGTTGCGCAATCGCATGAGAAGGGTAGGATAAGAGTGGACGCGATCACGTCGCTGAAATTAGTGCTAAACGCATGATTCCAGCGCCGTTTCAGCGCAACTCTCTGTCTCCTTCTGGGGTGATGTGCAATCCATGCAGCACGATCGCATCGCTCACGCGGTCATGCGATCGCGTGGGCCAATTTGTGCTAAACGCACAAGGGCAGCACGATGCCAGCCCAACTCTCTGGGCGTTGGGGTTATGCGCCGAATTCCAGGGCACGCGACCGCGTGGGTGACGCGGACGCGAGGGGGTGTGTTATCGCAATTGACGCGATCGCATGATTGATGCGGTCGCGTCGCACACCACTTTTTTTTTTGAAATAAAATGCAGAATGCAGTGATTAACATGAATGCTATGCATGATTCCAGGTTAATATTAAAACGAAAAAGGAAAAATGAAAGCAGTAAACAAGAAATAAAGTGAAAAAGAAGCGACCATACCATGGTGGGTTGTCTCCCACCTAGCACTCTTAGTTAAAGTCCTTAAGTTGGACATTGGAAGAGCTTTCTGCTATGCTGGCTTATGCTTAAATTCGTCCAAAAATCTCCACCAGTGCTTGGAATGCCAATAGCCTCCGGGATCCCAAACTAGGCATGTAACGCTTCTGAGCATCTTCAAACAGAATATCAGGCTCCCGGAATGATAAATGCCAGGATAGAGTCCATGATTCCAAGCCTTGCTTTTAAATCCGCCTCCGTCTTGATCTACATGTTTCCCTTCGGACGGTTTAAAAAGTAGAATCTCACCATGGTGACCGAACGTTCTCTGTGATCCATGCAATTGAGCATGATACCAATCCGTGTACTTCGAAGTGAAGCGTGGAACCTTGTTGAGCCTTGTGCACCGGCTCTGAGTATGAGCCATTTCCCTTTTTCTCTTAAAGCCGCAAAGAGCTCTAAGCTGGCCATCTGTTTCAAGCAAACCATATTCAAGTGGAAAATTAAAGATAAGAGTTAAGGATTTTACCCACTTGAAGTCTGTGTTGGGTGGTAATGGCCTTGGGATGGGTGTTACTAGTGGCTCTGCAAGCTTTACTCCCTTGTGGTCTTCAATGAATTCCTCCACCTCTTTGCAAATTTCTTCAACTTCACCCATGTCTTGATCAAAGTCATTGATATCTTCCTCGTCACTTGAGTCGTAAATAGAAGGTTGAGAAAAGTCGACTTCTGCATCATTTTCGTATTCACTTGGGGAAGATTCTTCTGTCTCAAAGAATTCACTTGCAGATGCAAGTTCATCACTGAGAGAACAGGACTCGTGATCATCATCATCAAGGAAACCTGCGTCCTGGGTTATGCCGTCTAGTTCTTCATAAGATATTTGCATTGGTGGCGGTGCAAAATCTTCCTCGGCGTCAATTGTAACATCCTTGACGGAGTTTTCCATGACAACCGACTCTTCCTCTTCTGCAATGACAGCTTTCTCTACTTGTTCTAATACGAAGCTATGCTCTATGCTGTTCACTGGAGCTTCCAGCGTCTCCTTTGTACTGCTTTCTTCATTGGATTCTCTGCATAAAGCCATGGGGGTCTGTTGAGGGGCTGAGCGTCCGGAAGACAATTGTTTTAGCCTCTCCACCATTGCTTGCTCCAGTTGATGAAGGACTGTAGTACATTGTTTTAGTGATTCTTCGAGGCTACCCTGTGATTCTGACTTTGATGGATATGGGTACTGTGTATGAGGGAGCGGTGGTTCTTGGAGGTAATTGGACTGGCATTGGGGCGGATAAGGATCGTATGGTGGCGAATGGCGAAAAGAAGCTTGTGAGTGTGGTGGTTCGAGGTCATGTTGAGAGGATGGTCTATAGGCACGTGGTGGGGCTTGTTGGTAGTTACAAGGTTGTCCACCATATCTTTCAGCAGGATATGCATTGTAGAATGGTCGTTGTCCATGATATCTTGGAGGGTATTGTTGCCTAAGGGGTTGATTATATCCCCTTGACTGCATCCATCCTTGATTGGTCTGACCTTGATGCACATTCCTGCTGTGGTTTCTATTTTCTTCAACAAAGTTAGAACCAAACTCAAAGCGAGAGGGGTGACAATTCATAGTAGTTATCAGAAATAAGGGGGAAAGAGAAAAAAAAAACAAATAAACAGTAAAAGAAAAATATTTTTGTTATTTTTTTATTTTTTATTAATTTTTTTTTGAAAATATTTACAATAACCAATAATAAGGCACACGTTTGCAATTCCCCGGTAACGGCGCCATTTTGACGTCGGGATTTTTGCCAGTAAAGAAGTTCATAAAAACAGTCGCGTTGTAGATATAGTCTCTAAACCGACAGAAATCCCTTCGTACAAACGTTTGGGTGTCACAAGTAACAAACCCCTTTAAAATTGATAACCAAGTATTTAAACCTCGGGTCGTCTTCTCAAGGAATTGCAGGGAGGTATGTTCTTATTATTGGTTATGGAGATTGCAAATTTGGGGTTTTGAGAATAAGAAGTAAGTAATTTAAATTGCAATTAAAATAAATAAATAACTGTAAAATAAACTTTTGGCAAGGTATGAGAAATTGGAAGTCCAGACCGAATTATCCTTATCAATGATAATAACAATTGAATCTTAATTTCACTTAGTTAACCCTTGCTTAAAGCAGAGGAAGGTCAAGTGACTAATTAGTTTGATCTTCAAATCCGAGTTAATTCCTAAGAAAAGATTGGGAGTATTGAGATTCAATTCAATTAGAGGAGATAACAATTATCAGTTATGCTGTTGAGTTGGATAACTTCCTGAGTTACTGATTTCTTACCCAAAACCAAAAGGAAGGAAACTAAGTCTACTGGAATAACAATATCTTCAGATGGGAAGCAATAATCATGTAAATAAAAGAAAGCAATAATAACTGAAATACCTCAAATAATATTAATTCAAAGAAAATCATAACATGAAAGGTTCACAAGCCAGTTAGGCAACATAAATCAGATACAAGTAAAAGCATTAGAGTATTCCAAATGGAAGAAAAATATAAAGTAAAAGGAATATTAAACCTGGGATCGAGAGTCACTCTTAAAAACAAACAGAAGTCCTAAATCCTAATCCTAAGAGAGAGAGAGGAGAGAACCTCTCTCTCTAAAACTACATCTAAAACATGAAATGTGAATTATGAAAGCATGATCTGAATGGATGCAATCCCTCTACTTTATAGCCTCTAAATCTGAGTTCTCTGGGCCAAAAACTGAGTCAGAAACAGCCCAGAAGTCACTTTCAGCGTTTTTTGGTCCGTACATGTCGCGGACAAGTGACGCGGCCGCGCGGGTTGCGTTCCTACCAGGTCACGCGTCCGCGTCACCCACGCTTTCGCGTCGCTTGGCATCGAGGCAGCTATGGCAAATTATATGTCAAATCGAAGCCCCGGACGTTAGCTTTCCAACGCAACTGGAACCGTGTCGTTTGAACCTCTGTAGCTAAAGATATAGCCGTTTGAGTACGAAGAGGTCAGGCTGGACAGCTTAGCAATTTCTCCGACTTATTGTATTCCTTTTACTTTTGCATGCTTCCTTCCCATCCTCCAAGCCATTCCTGCCCTATAATATTTGAAAACACTTAACACACATATCAAGGCATCTAATGGTCATAAGAGAGGATTAATAATAAGCAAATATAAGATCAAAGAAGCATGTTTTCAATCAAAGTACATAATTAGGAAGGCAAATGTAAAACATGCGAATTGTATGAATAAGTGGGTAAAGAGTTGATAAAATCCACTCAAATAAGCACAAGATAAACCATAAAATATGGGTTTATCACTTAGGGAGGAAGCTTTATCTCTTTCTCTTTCTTAGTTTTCTGAAGCCTTGATGTGACTTGTTTGGAGAGGAGAGGAACGTTGCTTCTGGTAAGGCAAGATAGTGGGAAATTGAAAATCAATTTCGGGCTTGAATCGGGTTCTTCACTACTTCAGCCCGTTGGTGCCTTGCTTTGCTTCATTGATGAATTTTGCTTGAGATGAATGATTTGGGCTTGTCTTTATTTTTCACTTACCATTCAGCCCATTAGCATATTTCTTTTGTTTGATGTTGGGCTGCTGCAACACTTGTTTTTGGCCTGCATCACTTATCAACAATAATCAAAACTAAATGGGTGATTAGCCTACTAATAAAATGTTTGTCATCATCAATTTTATTAATTAATTTCTTAACTCAACATAGTAGTAATTGCATTGATACTCGGGGTACAGCAGAGCTCCACACCTTAATCTATGGTGTGTAGAAACTCCACCGTTGAAAATACATACGAACAAGGTCTAGGCATGGCCGAGAGGCCACCCCCCATGATCTAAGAACTAGACGTCCAAAGATATGATCTAAGATAGCATAGGACTGATCAAAGATATCCAAATACAATAGCAAAAAGGTCCTAATTATAGAGAACTAGTAGCATAGGGTTTACAAAAATGAGTAAATGACGTAAAAATCCACTTCCGGGCCCACTTGGTGTGTGCTTGGGCTGAGCATTGAAGTTTTCATGTGTAGAGACTTTTCTTGGAGTTAAACGCCAGCTTTTGTGCCAGTTAGGGCGTTTAACTCCAGCTTTCGTGCCAGTTCTGGCGTTAAACGCCAGAATTCTTGAGCTGACTTGGAATGCCTGTTTGGGCCATCAAATCTCGAGCAAAGTATGGACTATTATATATTTCTGGAAAGCCTAGGATGTCTACTTTCCAACGAAATTGAGTGCGTGCCAATTGGGCTTCTGTAGCTCCAGAAAATCTACTTCGAGTGCAGAGAGGTCAGAATCCAACAGCATTTGCAGCCCTTTTCAGCCTCTGAATCAGATTTTTGCTCAGGTCCCTCAATTTCAGCCAGAAAATACCTGAAATCACAGAAAAATACACAAACTCATAGTAAAGTCCAGAAAAGTGAATTTTAAATAAAAACTAATAAAAATATAATAAAAACTAACTAAAACATACTAAAAATATACTAAAAACAATGCCAAAAAGCGTATAAATTATCCGCTCATCACAACACCAAACTTAAATTGTTGATTGCCCCCAAGCAACTAAAAATCAAATAGGATAAAAGAAGAGAATATACAATGAATTCCAAAAACATCTATGAAGATCAGTATTAATTAGATGAGCGGGGCTTTTAGCTTTTTGCCTCTGAATAGTTTTGGCATCTCACTTTATCCTTTGAAGTTCAGAATGATTGGCTTCTATAGGAACTCAAAATCTAGATAGTGTTATTGATTCTCCTAGTTAAGTATGATGATTCTTGAACACAGCTACTTTATGAGTCTTGGCCGTGGCCCAAAGCACTCTGTTTTCCAGTATTACCACCGGATACATCCATGCCACAGACACATAACTGGGTGAACCTTTTTAGATTGTGACTCAGCTTTGCTAGAGTCCCCAATTAGAGGTGTCCAGGGTTCTTAAGCACACTCTTTTTGCTTTGGATTACGACTTTAACCGCTCAGTCTCAAGTTTTCACTTGACACCTTCACGCCACAAGCACATGGTTAGGGACAGCTTGGTTTAGCCGCTTAGGCCAGGATGTTATTCCTGTAGGCCCTCCTATCCACTGATGCTCAAAGCCTTGGATCCTTTTTATTATCCTTGCCTTTTGGTTTAAAGGGCTATTGGCTTTTTCTGCTTGCTTTTTCTTTTTCTTTCTCTCTTTTTTTTCGCATATACTCTATTTTTTTTCTGCAAGCTTTTCACTGCTTTTTCTTGCTTCAAGAGCCAACAATTTTAACATTCATGAGCCAACAATTTTAACATTCATGAACAACAAATTCAAAAGACATATGCACTGTTCAAGCTTTCATTCAGAAAACAAGAGTATTGCCACCACATCAAAATAATTAATCTGTTATAAAATTCAAAATTCATGCAATTCTTCTCTTTTTCAATTAAGAACATTTTTCATTTAAGAAAGGTGATGGATTCATAGGACATTCATAACTTTAAGGCATAGACACTAAGACAGTAATGATCATGTAATAAGACACAAATATAGATAAACATAAGCATAAAAATTCGAAAAATAGAAAAATAAAGAACAAGGAGATTAAAGAACGGGTCTACCTTAGTGATGGCGGCTTGTTCTTCCTCTTGAAGATCTTATGGAGTGCTTGAGCTCCTCAATGTCTCTTCCTTGCCTTTGTTGCTCCTCCTTCATGACTCTTTGATCTTCTCTAATTTCATGGAGGAGGATGGAATGTTCTTGGTGCTCCACCCTTAGTTGTCCCATGTTGGAACTCAATTCTCCTAGGGAGGTGTTGATTTGCTCCCAATAGTTTTGTGGAGGAAAGTGCATCCCTTGAGGCATCTTAGGGATTTCATGATGACGAATTTCCTCATGTCTATGAGTGGGATCTCTTGTTTGCTCCATCCTCTTCTTAGTGATGGGCTTGTCCTCATCAATGAGGATGTCTCCCTCTATGTCAATTCCAACTGAATTACAGAGGTGACAAATAAGATGAGGGAAGGCTAAGCTTGCCAATGTAGAGGACTTGTCCACCACCTTATAAAGTTCTTGGGATATAATCTCATGAACCTCTACTTCCTCTCCAATCATGATGCTATGAATCATGATATCCCGATCTATAGTAGCTTCAGACTGGTTGCTAGTGAGAATGATTGAGCGTTGGATAAACTCCAACCATCCCCTAGCCACGGGCTTGAGGTCATGCCTTCTCAGTTGAACCGGCTTCCCTCTTAAATCTCTCTTCCATTGAGTGCCCTATTCACAAATGTCTATGAGGACTTGGTCCAACCTTTGATCAAAGTTGACTCTTCTAGTGTAGGGGTGTTCATCTTCTTGCATCATGGGCAAGTTGAATGCCAACCTTACATTTTCTGGACTAAAATCTAAGCATTTCCCCCGAACCATTGTAAGCCAATTCTTTGGGTCTGGGTTCACACTTTGATCATGGTTCTTGGTGATCCATGCGTTGGCATAGAACTCTTGAACCATTAAGATTCTGACTTGTTGAATGGGGTTGGTAAGAACTTCCCAACCTCTTCTTTGGATCTCATGTCGGATCTCCGGATATTCACTCTTTTTGAGTTTGAAAGGGACCTCGGGGATCACCTTCTTCATGGCCACAACTTCATAAAAGTGGTCTTGATGCACCCTTGAGATGAATCTCTCCATCTCCCATGACTCGGATGTGGAGGCTTTTGCCTTCCCTTTCCTCTTTCTAGAGGTTTCTCCGGCCTTAGGTGCCATAAATGGTTATGGAAAAATAAAAAGCAACACTTTTACCACACCAAACTTAGAAGGTTTGCTTGTCCTCGAGCAAAAGAAGAAAGAAGAGAGTAGAAGAAGAAGAAATAGAGGAGATGGAGGGGGGCTTTGTGTTTCGGCCAAGGGGGAGAAGTGGTGTTTAGGTTGTGTGAAAATGAAGGAGTGAAGATGGGTTTATATAGGAGTGGAGAGGGGGGTATGGTTCGGCCATTATGGGTGTGTTTGGGAGGGAAAGTGGTTTGAATTTGGATGGTGGGGTAGGTGGGGTTTTATGAAGGATGGATGTGAGTGGTGAAGAGAATGGTGGGATTTGATAGGTGAGGGGTTTTTGGGGAAGAGGTATTGAGGTGATTGGTGAATGGGTGAAGAAGAGTGAGAGTGGTGGGGTAGGTGGGGATCCTGTGGGGTCCACAGATCCTGAGGTGTCAAGGATAGCTCATCCCTGCACCAAGTGGCGTGCAAAATGCCCTTTCTGCCAATCCTGGCGTTAAACACCGGGCTGCTGCCCTTTTTTGGCGTTTAACGCCAGCTGCTTGCCCATTCCTGGCGTTAAACACCAGTCTGGTGCCCATTTCTGGCGTTAAACGCCCAGAATGGTGCCAGACTAGGTGTTAAACGCCCATTATGCTGTCTTCACTAGCGTTTAAATGCCACCAAGTTTTCCTCCAGGGTGTGCTGTTTTCTTTTTGTTTTTCATTATATTTTTGCTTTTTCAATTGATTTTGTGACTTCATATGATCATCAACCTACAGATAACATAAAATAACAAAGGAAAATAGATAAATATAACATTGGGTTGCCTCCCAACAAGCGCTTCTTTAATGTCAGTAGCTTGACAGTGGGCCCTCATGGAGCCTCACAGATGTTCAGAGCAATGTTGGAACCTCCCAACACCAAACTTAGAGTTTGAATGTGGGGTTCAACACCAAACTTAGAATTTGGTTGTGGCCTTCCAACACCAAACTTAGAGTTTGACTGTAGGGGCTCTGTTTGACTTTGTTTTGAGAGAAGCTCTTCATGCTTCCTCTCCATGGTTATAGAGGGATATCCTTGAGCCTTAAACACAAAGGATTCTTCATTCACTTGAATGATCAATTCTCCTTTGTCAACATCAATCACAGCCTTTGCTGTGGCTAGGAAGGTTCTGCCAAGAATGATGGATTCATCCATGCACTTTCCAGTCTCTAGGACTATGAAATCAGCAGGGATGTAATGGTCTTCAATCTTTAACAGAACATCCTCTACAAGTCCATAAGCTTGTTTTCTTGAATTTTCTGCCATCTCTAGTGAGATTCTTGTAGCTTGTACCTCAAAGATCCCTAGCTTCTCCATTACAGAGAGAGGCATGAGGTTTATGCTTGACTCTAGGTCACACAGTGCCTTCTCGAAGGTCATGGTGCCTAATGTACAAGGTATTGAGAACTTCCCAGGGTCCTGTCTCTTTTGAGGTAATCTCTGCCTAGTCAAGTCATCCAGTTCTTTGGTGAGCAAAGGGGGTTCGTCCTCCCAAGTCTCATTACCAAATAACTTGTCATTTAGCTTCATGATTGCTCCAAGGTACTTAGCAACTTTCTCTTCAGTGACATCTTCGTCCTCTTCAGAGGAAGAATACTCATCAGAGCTTATGAATGGCAGAAGGAAATTCAATGGAATTTCTATGGTCTCAGTGTGAGCCTCAGATTCCCATGGTTCCTCATTAGGGAACTCATTGGAGGCCAGTGGATGTCCATTGAGGTCCTCCTCAGTGGCGATCACTGCCTCTTCCTCCTCTCCAAATTCGGCCATGTTGATGGCCTTACACTCTCCTTTTGGATTCTCTTCTATATTGCTTGGAAGAGAACTAGGAGGGAGTTCAGTAACTTTCTTACTCAGCTGACCCACTTGTGCCTCCATGTTTCTAATGGAGGACCTTGTTTCAGTCATGAAACTTTGAGTGGTTTTGATTAAATCAGAGACCATGGTTGCTAAGTCAGAGTGGCTCTGCTTAGAATTCTCTGTCTGTTGCTGAGAAGATGATGGAAAAGGCTTGCCATTGCTAAACCTGTTTCTTCCACCATTATTGTTGTTGAAACCTTGTTGAGGTCTCTGTTGATCCTTCCATGAGAGATTTGGATGATTTCTCCATGAAGGATTATAGGTGTTTCTATAGGGTTCTCCCATGTAATTCACCTCTTCCATTGATGGGTTCTCAGGATCATAAGCTTCTTCTTCAGATGAAGCGTCCTTAGTACTGCCTAGTGTAGCTTGCATTCCAGACAGACTTTGAGAAATCATATTGACTTGCTGAGTCAATATTTTGTTCTGAGCCAGTATGGCATTCAGAGTATCAATCTCAAGAACTCCTTTCTTCTGATTCGTCTCATTGTTCACATGATTCCTTTCAGAAGTGTACATGAATTGGTTATTTGCAACCATTTCAATGAGTTCTTGAGCTTCTGTAGGCGTCTTCTTCAGATGAAGAGATCCTCCAGCAGAGCTGTCCAATGACATCTTGGACAGTTCAGACAGACCATCATAGAAGATACCTATGATGCTCCATTCAGAAAGCATGTTAGAAGGACACTTTCTAATCAATTGTTTGTATCTTTCCCAAGCTTCATAGAGGGATTCACCTTCCTTCTGTCTGAAGGTTTGGACTTCCACTCTAAGCTTACTCAATTTTTGAGGTGGAAAGAACTTTGCCAAGAAGGCATTGACTAGCTTTTCCCAAGAGTTCAGGCTTTCTTTAGGTTGTGAATCCAACCATATCCTAGCCTTGTCTCTTACAGCAAAAGGGAATAGCATAAGTCTGTAGACCTCAGGGTCAACCCCATTGGTCTTAACAGTGTCACAGATTTGCAAGAATTCAGCTAAAAACTGATGAGGATCTTACAATGGAAGTCCATGAAACTTGCAATTCTGTTGCATTAGAGAAACTAATTGAGGCTTAAGCTCAAAGTTGTTTGCTCCAATGGCAGGGATAGAGATGCTTCTCCCATAGAAGTCAGGAGTAGGTGCAGTAAAGTCACCCAGCACCTTCCTTGAATTGTTGGCATCGTTGTTGTTTTTGGCTGCCATGTCTTCTTCTTGTTTGAAGATTTTTGTTAGGTCCTCTACAGAGAGTAGTGCTTTAGCTTCTCTTAGCTTTCGCTTCAAGGTCCTTTCAAGTTCAGGGTCAGCCTCAACAAGAATGCTTTTGTCTTTGCTCCTGCTCATATGAAAGAGAAGAGAACAAGAAAGTATGGAATCCTCTATGTCACAGGATAGAGATTCCTTGAGGTGTCAGAGGAAAAGAAGAATAGAAGGAGGAGGTAGAAGAATTCGAACTTATCAAGAGGGATAGAGTTCGAATTGTGCATTGAGGAGGAGTGTTAGTCCATAAATAGAAGGATATGAGAAGAGGGGAAGAATTTTTGAAATTAAAGTAAAAGATTTTAAAATAATTAAAAGAAATTTTAAAAATTTGATTGATGATTTTCGAAAATTAAAGTTGGGAAAGAAATAAAGTGATTTTGAAAAAGATTTTGAAATTAGAAATCAAAAGGATATGATTGAAAACTATTTTGAAAAAGATGTGATTAAGAAGATATGATTGAAAAGTCATGGTTTTAAAGAGATATGATTGAAAAACAATTTAAAAAGATTTGATTTTTAAAATTAATGACTTGGCTAACAAGAAATTTAAAAGATATGATTCAGACATTAAACCTTTCTCAACAGAAAAGGCAACATACTTGAAATGTTTGAATCAAATCATTAATTGTTAGCAAGTATTTTTGAAAATGGAAAGAAATTGATTTTGAAAATATATGATTGAAAAGATATGATTTGAAAAAATTTGATTTTGAAAAATTATGGAAACTTGAAAAAAATCTGAATTAAAAACAAAATCTTCCCTCTTGTGCCATCCTGGCGTTAAACGCCCAGCCAGGTACCCTGGCTGGTGTTTAAACGCCAGTTTTCCTTCTTCACTAGGCATTTTGAATGCCCAGCTTTTTCTGTGTAATTTCTCTGCTGCATGTTCTGAATCTTCAATTCTCTGTATTATTGACTTGAAAAGACACAAATTAAAAATTTTTTTTGAATTTTTAATGATGAGGAATAATCAAAATGCAACTAAAATCAAATAAACAATGCATGCAAGACACCAAACTTAGAAGTTTGTATACTATTGACACTAACAAATTGAGAATGCATATGAGAAACAACAAAACACTCAAGACAAGAGAATTTAAAGATCAGAGCAAGGAAATCATCAAGAACATCTTGAAGATCAATGAAGAACATAATGCATGTAATTTTCGAAAATTAGAAGACTAAAAACATGCAATGGACATCAAACTTAAAATTAGACACTAGACTCAAACAAGAAACATAAAATTATTTTTTGGTTTTAAGATTTTATAATTTTTTTGGATTTTTCGAAAATTGAGTGGAAAAGAAAATAAGGATATCAAAATTCTTAATAAGAATTTCCAAGAATCATGCAATGTTAGTCTAAAGCTTTAGTCTAAAGAAATTAGACATGGCTAGCCAAGCTTCAGCAGGACATTACATTCAACAGCTAAATTGATGAGAATCAATTAGCTTTTGTGATGATAAGAACATCACCTTGAAACTCTAGAATTCATTCTTAAAAATTCTGAAGAAAAATACCTAATCTAAGCAACAAGATGAATCGTCAGTTGTCCAAACTCGAACAATTCCCCGCAACGGTGCCAAAATCTTGGTGCACGAAATTGTGATCATCAATGGCGCCATCAACATGGTACGCTCAATTGCAATCTCAACTCTTTATCACAACTTCGCACAACTAACCAGCAAGTGCATTGGGTCGTCCAAGTAATAAACCTTACGTGAGTAAGGGTCGATCCCACGGAGATTGTTGGTATGAAGCAAGCTATGGTCATCTTGTAAATCTCAGTCAGGCAGATTCAAATGGTTATAGAGGATTAATAATTAAAAGATGAATAAAACATAAAATAAAGATAGAGATACTTATGTAATTCATTGGTGAGGATTTTAGATAAGCGTGTGGAGATGCTTTGTCCCTTCCGTCTCTCTGCTTTCCTACTGTCTTCGTCAAATCCTTCTTACTCCTTTCCATGGCAAGCTGTATGTTGGGCATCACCGTTGTCAATGGCTACAGTCCTGTCCTCTCAGTGAAAATGTTCAACGCGCTCTGTCACAGCACGGCTATTCATCTGTCGGTTCTCAATCATGTCGGAATAGAATCAAGTGATTCTTTTGCATTTCTCACTAACGCCCCACAATCGCGAGTTTGAAGCTCAGCACAGTCATTCAATCCCTGAATCCTACTCAAAATACCACAGACAAGGTTTAGACCTTCTGGATTCTCAAGAATGACTGCCAATGGATTCTAGCTTATACCACGAAGATTCTGATTAAGGAATCCAAGAGATACACATTCAAGCCTTGTTTGCATGTAGAACGGAAGTGGTTGTCAGGCACGCGTTCATAAGTGAGAATGATGATAAGCGTCACATAATCATCACATTCATCAAGTTCTTGGGTGCGAATGAATATCTTAGAACAAGAATAAGCTGAATTGAATGGAAAATAGTAGTAATTACATTGATACTCGAGGTACAGTAGAGCTCCACACCTTAATCTATGGTGTGCAGAAACTCCACCGTTGAAAATACATAAGAACAAGGTCTAGGCATGGCCGAGAGGCCAGCCCCCATGATCTAAGAACTAGACGTTCAAAGATATGATCTAAGATAGCATAGGACTGATCAAAGATATCCAAATACAATAGCAAAAGGTCCTATTTATAGAGAACTAGTAGCTTAGGGTTTACAAAAATGAGTAAATGACGTAAAAATCCACTTCCGGGCCCACTTGGTGTGTGCCTGGGCTGAGTATTGAAGCTTTCATGTGTAGAGACTTTTCTTGGAGTTAAACGCCAGCTTTTGTGCCAGTTTGGGCGTTTAACTCCAGCTTTTGTGCCAGTTCTGGTGTTAAACGCCAAAATTCTTGAGCTGACTTGGAATGCCTGTTTGGACCATCAAATCTTGGGCAAAGTATGGAGTATTATATATTGCTGGAAAGCCCAAGATGTCTACTTTCCAACGCAATTGTGAGAGTGCCATTTGGGCTTCTGTAGCCCCAGAAAATCTACTTCGAGTGCAGGGGGGGTCAGAATCCAACAGCATCTGCAGTCATTTTCAGCCTCTGAATCAGATTTTTGCTCAGGTCCCTCAATTTCAGCCAGAAAATGCCTGAAATCACAGAAAAACACACAAACTCATAGTAAAGTCCAGAAAAGTGAATTTTAAATAAAAACTAATAAAAATATAATAAAAACTAACTAAAACATACTAAAAATATACTAAAAACAATGCCAAAAAGCGTATAAATTATCCGCTCATCATTGGCATTCAACTTGCCTATGATGCAAGAAGATGCATGCCCCTACACTACAAGGGTCAACTTTGATCAAAGGTTGGACCAAGTCCTTATGGACATATGTGTGGAAGGAGCTCAATGGAAAAGAGACTCAAAAGGTAAGCCGGTTTAATTAGGAAGACTGGACCTAAAGCCTGTGGCTAGAGGATGGTTGGAATTCATCCAACGCTCCATCATCCCCACTAGTAACCGATCCGAAGTTACTGTGGATTGGGCCATCATGATCCATCGCATCATGATTGGAGAGGAAGTAGAAGTTCATGAAGTCATCTCTCTTGAATTCTACAAAATAGCCGAAAAGTCCTCTACCTTGGCAAGGCTAGCTTTTCCTCATCTTATTTGCCATCTATGCTACTCAGCTGGAGTTATCATATAAGGAGACATCCTCATTGAAGAGGACAAGCCCATCACTAAGAAGAGGATGGAGAAAACAAGAGAGCCTATTCATGAATCTCAAGAGAGACATGAGGAAGCTCATCATCAAGAAATTCCTGAGATGCCTCAAGGGAAGCATTTTCCTCCAAACAACTATTGGGAGCAACTCAACACTTCTCTAGAAGACTTGAGTTATAACATGGACCAACTAAGGGTGGAACATCAAGAGCACTCCATCATTCTCCATGAGATTAGAGAAGATCAAAGAGCAATGAGGGAGGAACAACAAAGGCAAGGAAGAGACATAGAAGAGCTCAAGTGTATCATTGGTCCTTCAAGGAGAAGGCGTCACCATCACTAAGGTGGACTCATTCCTTGTTCTTATTTCTCTGTTTTTCGATTTTTAAGCTTCATGTTTATCTATGTTTGTGTCTTTACTACATGATCATTAGTGTCTAGTAACTATGTCTTAAGGCTATGAATAATTTTATGAATCATTCACCTCTCTTAAATGAAAAATGTTTCTAATTCAAAAGAATAAGAAGTACATGAGTTTCGAATTTATCCTTGAAATTAGTTTAATTATATTGATGTGGTAACAATACTTTTTGTTTTCTGAATGAATGCTTGAACAGTGCATATTTTTGATCTTGTTGTTTATGAATGTTAAAATTGTTGGCTCTTGAAAGAATGATGAACAAGAGAAATGTTATTGATGATCTGAAAAATCATAAAATTGATTCTTGAAGTAAGAAAAAGCAGTGAAGAACAAATCTTGTGGAAAAAAGTGGCGAAAAAAATATATAAAAGAAAAAAAAGAAAAAGCAAGCAGAAAAAGCCAATAGCCCTTAAAACCAAAAGGCAACGGTAAAAAGGATCCAAGGCTTTGAGCATCAATGGATAGGAAGGCCCAAGGAAATAAATCCAAGCCTAAGCGGCTAAATCAAGCTGTCCCTAACCATGTGCTTGTGGCATGCAGGTCCAAGTGAAAAGCTTGAGACTGAGTGGTTAAAGTCATGATCCAAAGCAAAAAGAGTGTGCTTAAGAGCTCTGGACACCTCTAGCTGGGGACTTTAGCAAAGCTGAGTCAAAATCTGAAAAGGTTCACCCAGTCATGTGTCTGTGGCATTTATGTATCCGGTGGTAATAATGGAAAACAAAGTGCTTAGGGCCACGACCAAGACTCATAAAAGTAGCTGTGTTCAAGAATCAACATACTTAACTAGGAGAATTAATAACACTATCCAAAATTATGAGTTCCTACAGATGCCAATCATTCTAAACTTCAAAGGAAAAAGTGAGATGCCAAAACTGTTCAAAACAAAAAGCTACAAGTCCCGCTCATCTAATTAGAACTAATATTCATTGATATTTTGAGATTTATAGTATATTCTCTTCTTTTTATCCTATTTGATTTTTAGTTTCTTGGGGACAAGCAACAATTTAAGTTTGGTGTTGTGATGAGCGGATAATTTATACGCTTTTTGGCATTGTTTTTAGGTAGTTTTTAGTAGGATCTAGCTACTTTTAGGAATATTTTTCTTAGTTTTTATGCAAAATTCACATATCTGGACTTTACTATGAGTTTGTGTGTTCTTCTGTGATTTCAGGTATTTTTTGGCTGAAATTGAGGGACCTGAGTAAAACTCTGATAAGGAGGCTGACAAAGGACTGCTGATGCTGTTGGATTCTGACCAAATGGCGGGCTCTTAACGGCATTGGAAAATAGACGTCCAGAGCTTTCTAGCAATATATAATAGTCCATACTTTGTTCGAGCTTAGATGACGCAAACTGGCGTTCAACGCCAGTTCCATGCTGCATTCTGGAGTAAAATGCCAGAAACACGTCACAAACCAGAGTTAAACGCCAAAAACACGTTACAACTTGGCGTTTAGCTCCAAGAGAAGCCTCTGCACGTGTAAAGCTCAAGCTCAGCCCAAGCACACACCAAAGTGGGCCTCAGAAGTGGATTTCTGTACTTAGACTTTTTTCTGTAAACCCTAGTAGTTAGTCTAGTATAAATAGGACATTTTACTATTGTATTAGACATCGGAGATTTTGCATCTTTGATCATATTTGGGGGCTGGCCATTCGGCCATGCCTGGACCTTCATCACTTATGTATTTTCAACAGCGGAGTTTCTACACACCATAGATTAAGGGTGTGGAGCTCTGCTGTACCTCGAGTTTTAATGCAATTACTACTATTTTCTATTCAATTTAGCTTATTCTTGTTCCAAGATATCCATTGCACTTCAACCTGATGGATGTGATGATCCGTGACACACATCATCATCCATCCTTATGAACGCGTGATTGACAACCACTTCCGTTCTACCTTAGAACGAGCGCATATCTCTTGGATTCCTTGATCAGAATCTTCGTGGTATAAGCTAGAATTATTTGCGGCCATTCCTGAGAATCCGGAAGGTCTAAACCTTGTCTGTGGTATTCTGAGTAGGATTCAAAGATTGAATGACTGTGACGAGCTTCAAACTCGCGATTGTTGGTCGTGATGACAAACACAAAAGAATTAATGGATTCTATTCCGACATGATCGAGAACCGACAGATGATTAGCCATGCTGTGACAAGAGCATTTAGACCATTTTCACTGAGAGAATGGGATGTAGTCATTGACAACGGTGATGCCCTACATACAGCTTGCCATGGAAAGGAGTATGAAGGATTGAAAGTAAGAAAGCAGTATGTTGCAGAGATTCAACAGGGACAAAGCATCTCCATACACTTATCTGAAATTCCCGTCAATGATTTACATAAGTATTTCTATATTTATTTTATGCTTTATTTATTATTAATTTCGAAAACTACTATAACCATTTGAATCCACTTAACTGAGATTTGCAAGATGACCATAGATTGCTTCATATCAACAATCTCCGTGGGATCGACCCTTACTCACGTAAGGTATTACTTGGACGACCCAGTGCACTTGCTGGTTAGTTGTGCGAAGTTGTGACAAAGTGTAATTCATGTTTGAGAGCGCTACCAAGTTTTTGGTGTCATTGTTGATGATCACAATTTTGTGCACCAACATGTAATGCACTAACTACTAAGCAAGAGATAAATCCATGGGTATTGAAAGGAAGAGATTGTTACCCATGGAGATCGGTCGAACGACCTCCCCACACTTAAAGTTTAGCACGGTCCTCCATGCTACAAGCAATGCACAAAGGACGGTCAGGACCGGAACCGTCACTATCCCCTTCATCAGGGCTCCCATCAATTGGGTTTGAGGTGGATGTGGATATTTCGGGTTCTTCCATGCTAGGGGTAACACAATGCAGAAGCTTTTTGATATGAGTGTATCGGCGGTGGTTGTGCCGCTCATATCTATCAACCTTCCGGTGCAGATCTTCTATCCTTTTATGTGTGGATCTTAGCAGTGGTGGTGATGATGAAGTAGAAGGGAAACTAAGTGGCGGGGCCATGTCAAGGCTTGAGTTGTTCATGGGAAGATGCAAGTATTTCCTGCTTGGGACCACGTCACCTTTAGCCGGAACTATAATCTTCATATCTGTGGGTTCCCAAGGAACACCCGCAGTAGCAACTAAATCAGTTACTAATGCTGGAAATGGCAAATTACCCCGGTCGTGGATTTGACCCATCGCTTGCTTGACAAGAAGCGGAATGTTCACCGGTCTCTCCGTAAGAACACACTAAACAAGCAAGGCGAGATCCGCCGTGAAGGACGACTTGTGGGTGCTAGGTAGCACATAATGAGATAGAATCTGGGCCCAAGCTCTAGCTTCTACAGTGAGATAGAGAGCGTCAACCGAACTGTCCTCACTGACATAAGACTTCTTGGTAGCCATCCATGTCGCTTGGTACCGGTAGGACATTAAGCACTTGCTGAATAGCCTCTTCTGAAACTGAGACTTGCTTCCGGCACATGTATACCGACTGAAGAGAGGGAAGATGGTAATTAGTGTAGAATTCTTCCACCCAATAGAGGTTGATCTCCCTTGGTTTTCTCAAAAGAAACTCCCATCCTCGCTTTTCGATGCGGAGTAGAATGCAAGGAGCAACCTTGTCCGGTGAAGCGAGTAAATGCTCAAGATGATAGTTCCTCTCAGCTATGAAGGAGGACATAAGTTCACAGTAGCGGTTGGGGAATTTTGAAGAATCTTTTTCCAGTTTGCTCTTTTCCTTCTCATCAATAGGAGTGGGTGCCTTCACCTTCCTAGATAGGGGTTTTGTTCCTATTATAAGGTGTGCCTTAGAGGTTGACCCTTAGGGTGCCCTTTTTGCGGCAGGTTTTGTTGGAGCTTTCTCTTTGCCTTTCTTGGTGGCTATCCTGAAAAAGGGAGGGAAAGAGGAAAACATTAAACCCAAAGAATCATCTTAACAAAAACATGCAAGTGAAAGATAGTACTTAAAAGAAGTGGTAAAACAAAGTGATCATAGAAGCACGGGTTATACACTTGACATGGGATGCAAGAGGAAGTACAGCATGCAATGGCATGAGAAGAGTGATCTCAAGCGTCCATAACAAAGAGCAAGTCAAGCAATTTCTAGGCAAGTGGCATTCATAATTGGCAAGTATACCTTCTAAGCAAATGAGGGTACGGGTTGAGAGATGGATTGGGAACTTGTGGGTCAAGGCGGATGCCAGATTATTTGACTGGAGCAATGAAGGGTGGTGCCTGCAAAGACACTCCGACGCTCAAGTCAGAATGGATCTGAGAGGTATAAAGTGTGAGGAATGAATGAATACCTGGAGGGACCTGGGTCCTCTATTTATAGGTGATGGTGGCTATCTTATCTTAACTTGTTTGGCTAAGATAAGAGAGACGTTTGAATTCGAAAGTTGGTTAGGGGATCTAGTGGATCGGTTCCAGGCCTTCTAGAGGGGCGAAGCAGGTCGGACCCGGGTAACCGGGTTCGGAGACCATTCCGGGTGTAAGATCCGTGGGCCAGATCCATAACATATTCATTTTTTAAATAATTTATGTATGATAAAAAATATGTTTACTTGTTTAGAGTATAAATTTTATTATTATATTTGTAAGTTCATGATTTTAATTATACTTTTAAATACTCTGAATAGATTTATTTTATTATATTATATTTTACATATGAATATATGTTCCATCATGTAATTAAATAAAGATATGTTTTTTAATGAAAATATTTAATAAGAAAACTAACCATGAATTATGTTGGTAAGGAGTGATCCACGGCAAAAGGAGGGATCGAGTGAAAGAACAGGAGATAGTGATGAGGTTGGCGCTGGCTATACTGGGAAGGACAGCGAAGTTACGCCCACAGAAATTCGACGACGTTGTTAAGGGGCAGTAGATCGCAACGACGTTGGCACTTCTTGTCAAGACCGCGACGGTGATGCTTGAAAGGATCGAAGCTACATGATGAAGAAAGAATGGAGGAGTGGAAATGTGCTTCCATTAACAACAGTGGAATTTTGATACTTTAAGAAATTATATCATTATCTATCTCAAATAATAAATTATAAAATAATCCAACTATGGTTAAAATAATGATAAATTAAAATGTGATACATCATGAAAGATAACTTACATATTATTTTAAAGGGGTAGATAGAATTTACCCTAAAAAATATGCATTGCACATGATATATATTTTTTGGAAATTTTTTTAGTCAAAAAATAAATTTCACTTTTTACCAAAATTTTCGTCTTCATTCTAGTATTATTTTGTTTAAATGTTTAAAAAAGATCCTCATGCCTCCCATTTATTTAAAAAGGAAGAAAGAAAAGAACACTAATTCCCCACCAAAACCTTTAACCCTTGGTTTCACTTGGAAAGATTTGGTATTGACTACTGGCTATCACTAAATTCAGGAGATGTTTTGAACTTTTCAATTTTTAACTCAGTGTATTCTTGAGTGAGCCTATCCACTCATTCTTTGAAACATTCTTTCAAGTTTGAACTTAAACTCTCTTACTATTATTCCCAAAATAAGGCTAACCCACTCATGCTACTTACTTTCTGTTTATATCTCTCTTTTGTAACAGTCAAGGCGCTCTCATCATTCAATTTAGTTATTTTGACTCCCTCTCCTCCTACATGTATAACTGAAAGGGGTATTTTTTTCGTGTTCTGAATCTTTTGGCTACTAAGGTGTGTCACATAACATTGTGTCATTGTCTTAGAAGGTAAAAGTAAAGGTGAATGTGAAGATACAACACTAGAAATAGATAATGAACCAGACAAACATTACAATTAACAGCGTTGTTAGTGCAAACAAAAAGATGCAATAGAAACTCCACAGGTTTTGAACAATCCAAGAATCTATAAACTAAAGTAAATATTTTACATAGCGTTGCCAAAATTTTATTTTAAAAAACAAGTTTAAGCACCCAATCTCGTCCTCGATTTTCACTACACAAATGCATCCCTCACTGTCAAACCAAAAAGACATTAATCGTCACATATATGTACATATTTTGCTAGTTCAACTCGCCTTTTTTTGCGAGTTAACTAATTGTTGTATGAGTTTCAACTCCTTTTAATGACTCTAATTATAGGCAAAAGTATACATAGAAAAAACTTAAAATGATTGATCATAAAACCTAAAAATGGTGATATATCAAAGACAAATGCATTGCACTGATCATAGTGAATATCTCATATCCTAGTTCGATATGTATTGATCTATATGATTAAAATGGAGACTCAGATCCAAAAGCATTATTACCTTATAAGTTTATGGGGACTCTCAAGCCATCATGAGCAAGCTGCACTCAAATTCCTTCCCTAATCCCAAAATAGAGGATTCAATTGTATCGATTGCTGAAATTCACAACATACCTTATAGTGCAAAGATAGATCTAAGAGAATCGCATACACCTTACTCAAACTACTACCAATCCATCAAATATGAAGTCTAAAAAAAATTCATAAAAACAAAAATGCTTTTGTCCAATGCCCAGATAAGCAATGAACAAACCACTACAGCTGTAACACTTTCCTTCATTCAAGAAACCAATTTGCAAATAAAGTAGCATTTTTTCACAATAAAATTCACTTGAAAGAAGTCATAACATATTAACATATGAAGACAAAAGAATTATTTTGGAGCAGATCATACTACCTATCTGATTTTCTCATTTCCATCGGCAACAATGAAAGAGTCTATAGTTTTCCCACATCTATGAGAAGTTACCACTCTCCAATGTACTTTCTTTACCTACTTCACCACCTCAATGACCTCTGTAACAATTCTAACTTGGTTGATCTACATTATAATAGGGTATATAAAATGTATGAGCTTTAGATGTGAATATTACGATATGTGCTTTTGGTCACCACAATCATTATCACTATTATAAAACTGGAACTGGATGTATCAAGTCTCTGTAGACTTGATAAAAATTAGGTGAGAAAAGAATAAAAACAACAAAGGTCTAATCTGCTTTTAATATATACTTTTTGTGACACGAACTTACAGGAGAAACAGGAATTGCATGAAAGATTATATGTAAATTTAAGAAAACAGTAAATTCATACTTGCGCTTTTCTCTCATGATTTTTAATGGAAATAGAAGACAGAAAGAAAAAAAATAGCAAAAAATCAATTAAAAACAAACTTATCAACAGAGGTAGTAGCCATTACCACGAAATTAAAGTTTGAATGAAGGAAGTGTTGCAGCCGCAGTGGTTTGTTCATTGCGTATCTGGACATTGGGTTTTTCACTTCTTCCTACAACCTTACAACGTACATCACAGCAAAGAGTAGTTTTTGTCTTCTGCCTAATTAGTTATGTTTGGATTTTGCTCTGTATTTATAGTTAACGTAAAAATTAAATTATGTTTATGCAAGTTTAAAGAGAAAAATAAAAAGACAAATGTATTGATAAAAACAAAATGCATAAATAAAATACTATAGAAATCCATAGCATGGGAAGAACGGCAATAAAAAATAGCAAAATAGCAACTAAAGACATTTGCACAAAGAAGCAACTTTTTTCAAACTCCTAATATCCAAATACTTCTATTAACAAAATAGGATTAATTCTATAAAAAAAAAGTAAGAACAATTTTAAACTAAACAAATAAATCCCTTCAAAGTTCATTTAAATTATAATTACTTACCTTAAGAAAAAGAGCATTACACGCATACTTTAGGTTTTTAAGTGCTCATTAACTCATCATTATTTAAGTGCACAATTTACTTGGCTTATTTTTCTATCTATTTTATAGAATAACTTTCACCAAATTATTCTAATTTGTATTCACATAATAAACACCCAATTGATTTTTCTTTAAGAAAATACAATAAAATTTAATATATGCAATAATCAATTTTATATACTTCTTCTTAATAAATAAAATTTTTTATTATGTGAAATTCAGCCAAAAGAACATATATTATTTAAAACGTTAGATTGTTTATCATTATTGTTATTCTATTACTTTAATAATTTGTCTAAATTATTATTCAATATCTTCAAGTTATTCATAAACATAAAAAGAAAAAAAGTGTATGCAACTAATAGCTAATTAATTCTTTTATTCATTGTTTTAACATTCCAAACTCTAGGAACTTATTATTGATGCAGACATTTTTTCAAAAATATCCAACAATTTATTTTCTATGAAACAATGTAACTAATTATAAAATCTTACAATAAAAAACAACAATATTACTCTTTCAAGAGCTCTAATGTATACTAAACCCAATATAAATTAATTCATCACAAAAGTCATTGTCTCATTTTCGTTGAGAGTTTTAAAGCTTTGGCTATTGTTATTGACGAGTTAGTTATGCTTTAGTACATACATGAAAAAAATCAATCATAAAAAACAACACTTTCTAAGTATTTTTTTGACATGCGCTTGCTAAGCAGCTATGTACAATAAGGGAGTTAAACCTCAAAATGGTTCTTGAGATTGACGTCGTGTACTAAAATCGTCTCTGTGAGATTCCAATTGCAACAATTATGTCCCTGAGATTGAGAAAGGTGCACCATATTAGTCCATAACCCATTTTCCCTTAACGACGTGATGACGTGGCATGATGACATGGACGATAAGTGTCACGTGTCACTCTATGATTTGGCCACGTGTGATGATATGATGATGTGATGACTAGTGACACGTGGCATGCTGATGTGGATAGTTGTGCCTCGTGTCACAATGTTATTTGGCCACGTGTCGCAACAGTATTCGTCCACGTGTCATCCATTATGTCATCGTTGTAGATGCACCAAATTAGTCCATCACTTTGCATTAAGTGACTTAATTTAGTCCCTAAAATTGAATGTTGATGAGCGGATAATTTATACGCTTTTTGGCATTGTTTTTAGGTAGTTTTTAGTATATTTTAGTTACTTTTTATTATATTTTTATTAGTTTTTATGCAAAAATAACAATTCTGGACTTTACTATGAGTTTGTGTGTTTTTCTGTAATTTCAGGTATTTTCTGGCTGAAACTGAGGGACCTGAGCAAAAATCTGATTCAGAGGCTGAGAAAGGACTGCAGATGCTGTTGGATTCTGACCTCCCTAAACTCAAACGAGTTTTTCTGGAGCTATAGAAGTCCAATTGATGCATTCTCAATTGGGCTGGAAAGCTAACATCTTTGGCTTTGCAGAAATATATAATAGCCCATACTTTGTTTGAGTTTTGATGGCCCAAACCGGCGTTAAATGCCAGCTAGAGACCCTTTTCTGGCGTAAAACGCCGGAACTGGCACCAGAACTAGAGTTAAACGCCCAAACTGGCATCTAAGCTGGCGTTTAACTCCAAAAAAGGCCTATGCACATGTAAAGCTCAATGCTCAGCCCAAGCACACACCAAGTGACTAGCTGCACTTAGTTACTTATTTTCTATAATCCTTAGTAACTAGTTTAGTATAAATAACACTTTTTACTATTTCATTTGAATCATCTTATGCCATTTTTCACATTTGGTAGGCTGGCCATTCGGCCATGCCTAGACCTTTTTCTCTTAAGTATTTTTCAACGGTGGGGTTTCTACACCTCAAAGATTAAGGTGCGGAGCTCTGCTGTTCTTCATGAATTAGCAAGTACTATTGTTTCTCTTTCAATTCACCCTTACTTCTTCTCCAAGATATACTCTCGTACTTAATTTAGTTAAGTCAGAATGAAGGGATGACCCGTGACAATCACCCACTATCTTGTTACTCGCTAAGCCAAGATCTGCGTGCCTGACAACCACAAGCGGTCTACATGATGTTCAACGTAGTCAATGGACGACAGCTGGAGTATATTCTCTTGGGTCTCTGATCCACGGATTTGACTTACCTCTCCTTTCAACAGAGCATTCGAATCTGTAAGATTAGAACCTTCGTGGTAGAGTCTAGAACTAATTGGTAGCATTCCCGAGATCCGGAAAGTCTAAACCTTGTCTTTGGTAAATCGAGTAGGATCTAGGACGGGATGACTGTGACGAGCTTCAAACTCACGAATGTTAGGTGCTGTGACAGTGTGCAAAAGGATAGAGAGATCCTATTATGACACAAGTGAGAACCGACAGATGATTAGCCGTACAGTAGCTGTGCATGGTATTTTTCATCCGAGACGAGAGATTCAATAGTTAATTAGCCGTACAAAAACCGTACCTGGACCATTTTCACTAAGAGGACGGATGGTAGCCATTGACAACGGTGATCCACCAACATACAGCTTGCCATGGAAGGGAGAACGCATGATTGGATGAAGACAATAGGAAAGCAGAGGTTCAGAAGCAACAAAGCATCTCCAAACGCTTATCTGAAATTCCCACCATAAGTATCTTTATTTTAATTTACGTTTTATTTATCTTTCAATTATCAAAACTCATAACCAATTGAATCCGCATGACTAAGATCTACAGGATGACCATAGCTTGCTTCAAGCCGGCAATTTCCGTGGGATCGACCCTTACTCGCGTAAGGTTTTATTACTTGGACGATTCAGTGCACTTGCTGGTTAGTTATACCGGAGTTGTGAAAAGTGTGATCACAATTCCGTGCACCAAGTTTTTAGCTCCGTTACCGGGGATTGTTCGAGTTTGGACAACTGACGGTTCATCTTATTGCTTAGATTAGGTAACCTTCTTTCTTCTTTCAACCTTTATTTTCTTTTCAAAAAGTTTTAAAAAATAATAATAATAAAATAAAATAATACGAAAAAAATTTAATAAAATCATAAAAAAAAATTTGTGTTTCTTGTTTGAGTCTTGTGTCAAATTTTAGGTTTGGTGTCAACTGCATGTTTTTTATTTTTCTTAGATTTTCGAAAATTCATGCATTGTGTTCCTCATTGATCTTCAAGTTTTTCTTGATGATTTTCCTTGTTTGATCTTTAATTTTTTTTTGTTTTGTGTCTTTTCTTGTTTTTCTGATGCATTTTCGAATTGTTAGTGTCCCTAGTACAAAAGTTCTTAAGTTTGGTGTCTTGCATGTCTTTCTTTTCTTAAAAATTTTCAAAAATATGTTCTTGATGTTCATCATGATCTTCAAAGTGTTCTTGGTGTTCATCTTGATATTCAAGGTGTTCTAGCATGCATTATTTGTTTTGATCTTAAATTTTTATGTTTTGTTTCATTTTGTTGTTTTTCTCTCTCCTCATTAAAAATTCAAAAGTAAAAAAATATCTTTTCCTTATTCTTCTCATAATTTTCGAAATTTTGAGTTGACTTGGTCAAAAATTTTTAAAATTTAATTGTTTCTTATTAGTCAAGTCAAAATTTCAATTTAAAAACTTTATCTTTTTAAATCTTTTTCAAAATCAAATCTTTTTAATTTTTTTATGATTTTCGAATTTCATTCTTAAAATTTTTCAAAATCTTTTTCTTAATTTTATTTCATATTTTCGAAATTTCTTGCTAACAATTAATGTTTTGATTCAAAAATTTTAAGTTTGTTACTTTCTTGTTAAGAATGGTTTAATCTTTAAATTCTAGAATCATATCTTTTAGTTTCTTGTTAGTCAAGTCATCAACTTTAATTTTAAAAATCAAATATTTTTAATTTCTTTTTCAAAATAAATTTCAATCATATCTTTTTAAAATTTTAATTTCAAAATCTTTTTCTAACTTCTTATCTTTTCAAAATTTATTTTCAAATTTTTTCAAGTAACTACTTGACTTGTTTGTTTTAATTTTAAAAAGTTTACTATTTCTTATCTTTTTCAAAACCACCTAACTACTTTTCCACTTCTAGTTTTCGAAAATTACTAACCACTTTTTCAAAAATCTTTTTAATTAACTAATTGTTTTAGTTTTTAATTCTCTTGTATTTTTTTTCAAATTTTTGAAACTAACTTAATTAATTAAATAAAAATATAAATATTCTTCTTTTCCCTCTTCTTAAAATTCGAATACTCTCTCTCATCTTTTTCTTTTTATTTTATTTATTTACTAACATTTCTCTTCTACTCATCTAATAATTCGAACCCTCTCCCTCTCTCTGTGTTCGAATTTTTCTTATTCTCTCTCTACCTCATTCTTCTATTCTTCTTTTCCTCTAACACATAAAAGAATCTCTATACTGTGACATAGAGGATTTCACTACTCTCTTTGTTCTCTTCTTTTTCATATGAGCAGGAACAGGGATAAAGATATTCTTGTTGAAGCAGATCCTGAACTTGAAAGGACTCTGAAGAGGAAGCTAAGAGAAGCTAAATCACAACACTCTAGAGAGGATCTTACAGCAAATTTTGAAAAAGAGGCAGACATGGCAGCCGAACCTGAGTACAATGGTAGAGATGCAAGGTAGATGCTTGGTGACTTTACTGCACCAACTTCCAACTTCTATGGAAGAAGCATCTCAATACCTATAATTGGGGCAAACAACTTTGAGCTTAAGCCTCAATTAGTTTCTCTAATGCAGTAGAATTGCAAGTTTCATGGAATTCCCTTTGAAGATCCTCATCAGTTCTTAGTTGAATTCTTGCAAATCTGTGACACTGTTAAGACCAATGGGGTTGATCCCGAGGTCTACAGACTTATGCTTTTCCCTTTTGCTGTAAGTGACAGAGCTTGGATATAGTTGGACTCACAACCTAGAGAAAGCCTGAACTCTTGGGAAAAGGTAGTCAATGCTTTCTTGGCCAAATTTTTTCCACCTCAAAAGATGAGAAAGCTTAGAGTGGAAGTCCAAACCTTCAAATAGAAGGAAGGTGAATCCCTCTATGAAGCTTGGGAAAGATACAAGAAATTGATCAGAAGGTGTCCTTCTGATATGCTTTCAGAATGGTGCATCTTAGGTATATTCTATGATGGTTTGTCTGAATTGTCCAAGATGTCATTGGATCACTCTGTTGGTAGATCTCTTCATCTGAAGAAAACCCCTGCAGAAGCCCAGGAAATCATTAAGATCATTGCAAATAACCAGTTCATGTACACTTCTGAAAGAAATTCTATGAATAATGGGATGACTCAAAAGAAAAGAGTTCTTGAGATTGATACTATGAATGCCATATTGGCTCAGAACAAAATATTGACTCAGAAAGTCAATATGATTTCCTAGAATCTGACTGGATTGTAAGCTGCATTTGGTAGTACTAAATAAGCCTCCTTTGAAGGAGAAGCTTATGACCCTGAAAATCCTGCAATGGAAGAGGTGAATTACATAGGAGAATCCTATGGTAACAGCTATAATCCTTCATGAAGAAATCATCCAAATTTCTCATGGAAGGATCAACAGAAGCCTCAACAAGGCTTCAATAATAAGAATGGTGGGAGAAATAGGTTTGGCAATAGCAAGCCTTTTCCATCATCTTTTCAGCAACAGACAGAGAATTCTAAGAAGAGCCTCTCTGACTTAGCAACCATAGTCTCTGATCTATCTAAGACCACTCTCTGTTTCATAATTGAAACAAGGTCCACCAACAGAAGTTTTGAGGCACAAGTGGGTCAGCTGAGTAAAAGAGTTACTGAAATCCCTCAAAGTACTCTCCCAAGCAATACAGAAGAGAATCCAAAGAGAGAGTGCAAGGCCATCAATATATCCTAAGTGGCCGAACCTATAGAGGAGGAAGAGCCAGTGATTTCTAAGGAAGACCTCGATGGACATCCACTAACCACTAAGGAGTTCCCTAATGAGGAACCAAAGGAATATGAGGCTCATACAGAAACCATAGAGATTTCACTGAACTTACTGTTGCTATTCATGAGCTCTGATGAGTATTCTTCCTATGAAGAGGATGAAGATATTGTTGAAGAGCAAGTTGCTCGGTATCTAGGAGCAATCATGAAGTTGAATGCCAAGTTATTTGGTAATGAGACTTGGGAGGATGAACCTCCATTACTCAACAAGGAATTGAATGCCTTGGTTCAGCAGAAATTACCTCAGAAGAAACCGGATCCCAGAAGGTTCTTAATACCTTGAACCATAGGCACTATGACCTTTAAGAAGGCTCTGTGTGACCTGGGGTCAGGTATAAACCTCATTGGTGCACGAAATTGTGATCATCAATAATGGCGCCAAAAAACTTGGTAGCACTCTCAAATGTGAATCACACTTAGTCACAACTCTGCACAACTAACCAGCAAGTGCACTGGGTCGTCCAAGTAATACCTTACGTGAGTAAAGGTTGATCCCACAGAGATTGTTGGTATGAAGCAAGCTATGGTCATCTTGTAAATCCCAGTCAGGCGGATTCAACTGTATTAAGAAATTATAGTAAACGAAAATAAATAAAATAGGATAGAGTTACTCATGTAATTCAATGGTGGGGATTTTAGATAAGTGTATGGAGGTGTTGTGTTCCTTCCGAATCTCTGCTTTCCTAGTGCTTTTATCCAATCTTTGTCACTCCTTTCTATGGCAAGCTGTATGTAGGGCATCACCGTTGTCAATGGCTGCATCTCATCCTCTCAGTGAAAAAGGCCCAAATGCTCTGTCACGGCACGGCTAATCATCTGTCGGTTCTCGATCATGTTGGAATAGAATCCATTGATTCTTTTGCGTTTGTCATCACGCCTACAATCGCGAATTTGAAGCTCGTCACAGTCATTCAATCCCAGAATCCTACTCGGAATACCACAGACAAGGTTTAGACTTTCCAGATTCTCATGAATGCCGCCATCAATTCTAGCTTATACCACGAAGACTCTGATCTCACAGAATGGAAGTCTCGGTTGTCAGGCGAGAGGCAACCATGCATCGTGTATCAAGAATCTAAGAGATACGCATCCTAGCTCTCGCTTGTAGAACGGAAGTGGTTGTCAGGCACGCGTTCATAAGGATAGATGATGATGAGTGTCACGGATCATCACATCCATCAGGTTGAAGTACGAATGGTATCTTAGAACATGAATAAATTGAATTGAATAGAAAATAGTAGTAATTGCATTAAAACTTGAGGTACAGCAGAGCTCCACACCCTTAATCTATGGTGTGTAGAAACTCCACCGTTGAAAATACATAAGTGATGAAGGTCCAGGCATGGCCGAATGGCCAGCCCCCAATGTCTAAGATCGCATAAACTGATCAAAGATATCTAATACAATAGTAAGCTATCCTATTTATACTAGACTAGCTATTAGGGTTTATAGAAGTAAGTAATTGATACATAAATCCACTTCTGGGGCCCACTTGGTGTGTGTTTGGGCTGAGCTTGATCTTTACACGAGATGAGGCTTCTTTTGGAGTTGAACGCCATGTTGTAACGTGTTTTTGGCGTTCAACTCTGGTTCATGACGTGTTTTTGGCGTTTGACTCCAGAATGCAGCATGGAACTGGCGTTGAGCGCTAGTTTACGTCGTAAAATCTCGAATAAAGTATGGACTAATATATTGCTGGAAAGCTCTGAATGTCTACTTCCCAACGCTGTTGAGAGCGCGCCATTTGAAGTTTTGTAGCTCCAGAAAATCCATTTCAAGTGCAGGGAGGTCAGATTCCAACAACAACAGCAGTCTTTTGTCAGCCTTCTATCAGAGTTTTGCTCAGGTCCCTCAATTTCAGCCAGAAAATACTTGAAATTACAGAAAAACACACAAACTCATAGTAAAGTCCAGAAATGTGAATTTAGCATAAAAACTAATGAGAAACATCACTAAAAGTAACTAGATCATACTAAAAACTACCTAAAAACAATGCCAAAAAGCGTATAAATTATCCGCTCATCACTCATGCCATTCTCTATAATGGAAAACCAATGATCTTTGAGATACAAGCAGCAAGAATCTCACTAGAGATGGCAGGAAATTCAATAAAATAGGCTTATAGACTTGTAGATGATGTCTTAGTGAAGGTTGAAGGCCTTTACATCCCTGCCGACTTCATAATCCTAGATACTGGGAAGGATGAGGATGAATCCATCATCCTTGGAAGACCCTTCCTAGCCACAACAAGGGCTGTGATTGATGTAGACAGAGGAGAGTTAGTCCTTCAATTGAAGGAGGACTACCTTGTGTTTAAGGCTCAAGGATCTTCTTCTGAAAACATGGAGAAGAAGCATGAAAAGCTTCATCCAATTCTCTCCATACAGAGTCAAGAAGAGCCCCCACATTCAAACTCTAAGTTTGGTGTTGGGAGGCCACAACCATGCTCTGAGTATCTGTGAAGCTCTGTAAGAGCTTACTGTCAAGCTATTGACAATAAAGAAGCACTTATTGGGAGGCAATCCAATCTTATTTATCTATGTTAATTACTTTTTCATTTCATTTTCCACAGTTAGTTTATGTTCTCTTTAGGTTAATGATCATGAGTTGTCACAAAATAGCTGTAGAATTAAAGCGGAATCAAAAACAGCATCAAAAATAGCACACCCTAGAGGACAGGCTTACTGGCATTTAAACGCCAGTAAGGATAACAAAATAGGCGTTTAACACCCATTCTAGTAGCATTCTGGGCGTTAAATGCCAGAATCGACAGACAGACTAGTGTTTAGCGCCAGAAAAGGGTGTCTGGCTGGCATTAAACGCCAGAAAGGGGCATCATTTTGGTGTTTAACGCCAGGAAAGGCATCAGAGCTGGTGTTAAATGCCAGAAACGGCACACAGAGGGTGTTTTAATGCCAAAAAGGTGCAGGGACCAGAATTTCTTGACACCTCAGGATCTGTGAACCCCACACGATCCCCACCAACCCCAACTCTTTTTCTCTCATTTTCACACCTTTCCATAACACTCTTTCCCAAAATAACCTCCACCAATCACCTCCATTTCTCCTTCAAAACCATCATACAACCCACCTACCCCTACCCATTCAAATTCAAACCATCTCCCTCCCAAACCTAACCCCTATTACAAGGATTCCCTCTCCACTCCACTCCTACATATGCCCCTAATCACTCCTTCATTTTCACACATCATAACCACCTAAAACCCCCTTGGCCAAACCATTCACACACCTCCATCTCCTCCATCTCTTCTTCCTCCAATCCTTTCTTTGTTCTTTTGCTTGAGGACGAGCAAACCTTTTAAGTTTGGTGTGGAAAAAAGCTCTGCTTTTTGTTTTTCTATAACCATTAATGGCACCTAAGGCCAGAAAAACCTCTAGGAAGAGGAAAGGAAAGGGAAGGCAGTTGCTTCCAACGCTGAATCATGGGAGATAGAGAGATTCATCTCAAAATCCAATCACTAGAAAGAGGATGGAGCAAACAAGAGAGCCCACTCATGGACCTCAACAAGAGCATGGGGAAGTCCCTCATCAAGAAATTCTTGAGATGCTTCAAGGGATGTATTTCCCTCCACACAACTATTGGTAGCAACTCAACACCTCTTTAAGAGAATTGAATTCCAACATGGAGCAACTAAAAGTGGAGCACCAAGAGCACTCCATCATCCTCCATGAAATCAGAGAGGACCAAAAGGCTGTGAGAGAAGAGCAACAAAGGCAAGGAAGAGACATAGAGGACCTCAAGAACTCCATTGGTTCTTCAAGAGGAAGAAGAAGCCACCATCACTAAGGTGGACCCGTTCTTTAATCTCTTTGTTTATTTTCTTTTTTGTTTTCGGTTTTTATGCTTTATGTTTTGACTATGTTTGTGTCTTTATTACACGATCATTAGTGTTTAGTGTCTATGTCTTAAAGCTATGAATATTCCATTAATCTTTCATCTTTCTTAAATGAAAAATATTTTCTGAAAAAGAAAAAGAAGTACATGAATTTAGAATTCTATCTTGAAAATAGTTTAATTATTTTGTGGTGGCAATACTTTTTGTTCTCTGAATGAATGCTTGAACAGTGCATATTTTTGATAGTGAAGTTCATGAATGTTAAAATTGTTGGTTCTTGAAAGAATAATGAAAAAAGAGAAATGTTATTGATAATCTGAAAAATCATAAAATTGATTCTTGAAGCAAGAAAAAACAGTGAAAAACACAAAGCTTGCGAAAAATGGCAAAAAATAAAGAAAAAGAAAGAAAGAAAAAGAAAAAGCAAGCAGAAAAATTCAATAGCTCTTTAAACCAAAAGGCAAGAGCAAAAAGCCAGTAACCCTTTAAACTAAAAGGCAAGGGTAAAGAGGATCCAAGGCTTTGAGCATTAGTGGATAGGAGGGCCCAAAGGAATAAAATTCTGGCCTAAGCGGCTAAATCAAGTTGTCCCTAACCATGTGCTTGTGTCATGAAGGTCCAAGTGAAAAGCTTGAGACTGAGGGGTAAAAGTCATGATCCAAAGCAAAAAGAGTGTGCTTAATAACTCTGAGCACCTCTAACTGGGGACTTTAGCAAAGCTGAGTCACAATCTGAAAAGGTTCACCCAGTTATATGTCCGTGGTATTTATGTATCCGGTGGTAATACTGGAAAACAAAATGCTAAGGGTCACGGCCAAGACTCATAAAGTAGCTGTGTTCAAGAATCAACATACTAAACTTGGAGAATCAATAACACTATCTGAATTTTGAGTGCCTATGGATGCCAATCATTCTGAACTTCAAAGGATAAAGTGAGATGCCAAAACTGTTCAGAAGCAAAAAGCTACTAGTCCCGCTCATCAAATTGAAACTAAGCTTCATTGATATTTTAAAATTTATTGTATTTTCTTTTCTTTTTATCCTATTTTGTTTTTAGTTTCTTGGGGACAAGCAACAATTTAAGTTTGGTGTTGTGATGAGCGGATAATTTATACGCTTTTTGGCATTGTTTTTAGGTAGTTTTTAGTATGTTTTAGTTACTTTTTATTATATTTTTGTTAGTTTTTATTAAAAAATCACAATTCTAGACTTTACTATGAGTTTTTGTGTTTTTATGTAATTTTAGGTATTTTCTGGCTGAAACTGAGGGACCTAAGCAAAAATCTGATTCAGAGGCTGAGAACGGACTGCAGATGCTGTTAAATTCTGACCTCCCTGCAGTCAAACGCGTTTTTCTGGATCTACAGAAATCCAATTGGCGAGTTCTCAACTGAGCTAAAAAGCTAATATCTTAGGATTTCCAGCAATATATAATAGTCCATACTTTGCCCGAGATTTGATGGCCTAAACTGGCATTAAATGCCAGCTAGAGACCCTTTTCTGGCATAAAACGCTGGAACTGGCACCAGAACTGGAGTTAAACGCCCAAACTGGCATCTAAGCTGACGTTTAACTCCAAAAAAGGCCTATGCATGTGTAAAGCTCAATACTCAGCCCAAGCACACACCAAGTGGGCTCCAGAAGTCGATTTCTGCACTAGCTGCACTTAGTTACTTATTTTTTGTAATCCTTAGTAACTTGTTTAGTATAAATAGCACTTTTTACTATTGTATTCAAATCATCTTATGCCATTTTTCACATTTGAGAGTCTGTCCATTCAGCCATGCCTAGACCTTTTTCTCTTATGTATTTTCCAACGGTGGAGTTTCTACACCTCATAAATTAAGGTATGGAGCTCTGCTGTTCTTCATGAATTAATGCAAGTACTATTGTTTCTCTTTCAATTCACGCTTACTTCTTCTCCAGATATACTCTCGTACTTAATTCAGTTAAGTCAGAATGAAGGGGTGACCCGTGACAATCACCCACTATCTTCGTTACTCGCTTAGCCAAGATCTGCGTGCCTGACAATCACAGGTGGTCTACATGATGTTCAACGTAGTCATTGGACGACAGCCGAAGTATAGTGTCTTGGGTATCTGATCCACAGATTTGACTTGCCTCTCCTGACAACAGAGCATTCAAATCTGTGAAATTAGAACCTTCGTGGTAGAAGCTAAAACCAATTGGCAGCGTTCCCGAGATCCGGAAAGTCTAAACAACCTTGTCTGTGGTATTTTGAGTAAGATCTAGGACGGGATGACTATAACGAGCTTCAAACTCACGATTGTTGGGCGTAGTGATAGTGTGCAAAAGGATAGAGAGATCCTATTCCGACACAAGTGAGAACCGACAGATGATTAGCCATGCGGTAGCTGTGCTTGGTATTTTTCATCCGAGAGGAGACATCCGACTGTTGATTAGCCATACAAAAACTGTACCTAGACCATTTTCACTGAGAGGATGGATGGTAGCCATTGACAACAGTGATCCACCAACATACAGCTCGCCATGGAAGGGAGCACGCATGATTGGATGAAGACAATAGGAAAGCAGAGGTTCAGAAGCAACAAAGCATCTCCAAATGCTTATCTGAAATTCCCATCAATGAATTACATAAGTATCTTTATTTTAATTTGCGTTTTATTTATCTTTCAATTATCAAAACTCATAACCAATTGAATCCGCCTGACTAAGATCTACAGGATGACCATAGCTTGCTTCAAGCCGGCAATCTCCGTGGGATCGACCCTTACTCGCGTAAGGTTTTATTACTTGGACGACCCAGTATACTTGCTGGTTAGTTGTACCGGAGTTGTGAAAAGTGTGATCACAATTCCGTGCACCAAGTTTTTGCCTCCGTTGCCGGGGATTGTTCAAGTTTGGACAACTGACGGTTCATCTTGTTGCTTAGATTAGGTAACCTTCTTTCTTCTTTCAACCTTTATTTTCTTTTCAAAATGTTTAAAAAATAATAAAATAAAATAATATGAAAAAATTTAATAAAATCATAAAACAAGAAAATTTGTGTTTCTTGTTTGAGTCTTATGTCAAATTTTAAGTTTGGTGTCAACTGCATGCTTTTTATTTTTCTTAGATTTTCAAAAATTCATGCATTGTGTTCCTCATTGATCTTCAAGTTTTTCTTGATGATTTTCCTTGTTTGATCTTTAATTTTTCTTGTTTTGTGTCTTTTCTTGTTTTTCTGGTGCATCTTCGAATTGTTAGTGTCCCTAGTACAAAAGTTCTTAAGTTTGGTGTCTTGCATGTCTTTCTTTTCTTAAAAATTTTCAAAAATATGTTCTTGGTGTTCATCTTGATATTCAAGGTGTTCTAGCATGCATTATTTGTTTTGATCTTAATTTTTTATGTTTTGTTTCATTTTGTTGTTTTTCTCTCTCCTCATTAAAAATTCAAAAGTAAAAAAAAATATCTTTTCCTTATTCTTCTCATAATTTTTGAAATTTTGATTTGACTTGGTCAAAAATTTTTAAAATTTAGTTGTTTCTTGTTAGTCAAGTCAAAATTTCAATTTAAAAACTTTTATCTTTTCAAATCCTTTTCAAAATTAATTCTTTTTCATTTTTTTTATTATTTTTGAATTTCATTCTTAAAATTTTTCAAAATCTTTTTCTTAATTTTATTTCATATTTTCAAAAATCCTTGCTAACAATTAATGTTTTGATTCAAAATTTCAAGTTTGTTACTTTCTTGTTAAGAAAGGTTCAATCTTTAAATTCTAGAATCATATCTTTTAGTTTCTTGTTAGTCAAGTCATCAATTTTAATTTTCAAAATCAAATATTTTTAATTTCTTTTTCAATTCTTTTTCAAAATAAATTTCAATCATGTCTTTTTAAAATTTTAATTTCAAAATCATTTTCTAACTTCTTATCTTTTCAAAATTTATTTTCAAATCTTTTTCAAGTAACTACTTGACTTGTTTGTTTTAATTTTAAAAAGTTTACTATTTCTTATCTTTTTCAAAACCACCTAACTACTTTTCCACTTCTAATTTTCGAAAATCACTAACCACTTTTTCAAAAATCTTTTTAATTAACTAATTGTTTTAGTTTTTAATTTTCTTGTATTTTTTTCAAATTTTCGAAACTAACTTAATTAATTAAATAAAAATAAAAATATTTTTCTTTTCCCTCTTCTTAAAATTCGAATACTCTCTCTCATCTCTTTCTATTTATTTTATTTATTTACTAACATTTCTCTTCTACTCATCTAATAGTTCGAACCATCTTCCTCTCTCTGTGTTTGAATTCTTCTTTTTCTCTCTCTACCTCAGTCTTCTATTCTTCTTTTCATCTGACACATAAAAGAATCTCTATACTGTGACATAGAGGATTCCACTACTCTCTTTGTTCTCTTCTTTTTCATATGAGCAGTAACAGGGATAAAGACATTCTTATTGAAGCTGATCCTGAACCTAAAAGGACTTTGAAGAGGAAGTTAAGAGAAGCTAAAGCACAACACTCCAGAGAGGACCTTATAGCAAATTTCGAAAAAGAGGCAAACATGGCAGCCAAACCTGAGAACAATGGTGGAAATGCAAGGAAGATGCTTGGTGACTTTACTGCTCCAGCTTCCAACTTCTATGGAAGAAGCATCTCAATTCCTGCAATTGGAGCAAACAACTTTGAGCTTAAGCCTCAATTAGTTTCTCTAATGCAGCAGAATTGCAAGTTTCATGGACTTCCCTTGGAAGATCCTCATCAGTTCTTAGCTGAATTCTTGCAAATCTATGACACTGTTAAGACCAATGGGGTTGATCCCGAGGTCTACAGACTTATGCTTTTCCCCTTTGCTGTAAGAGACAGAGCTAGGATATGGTTAGACTCACAACCTAGAGAAAGTCTGAACTCTTGGGAAAAGTTGGCCAAATTTTTTCCACCTCAAAAGATGAGCAAGCTTAGAGTGAAAGTCCAAACCATCAGATAGAAGGAAGGTGAATCCCTCTATGAAGCTTGGGAAAGATACAAACAATTGATCAGAAGGTGTCCTTCTGACATGCTTTCAGAATGGTGCATCTTAAGTATATTCTATGACGGTCTGTCTGAATTGTCCAAGATGTCATTGGACCACTCTGTTGGTGGATCTCTTCATCTGAAAAAAACCCCTGCAGAAGCCCAGGAACTCATTGAGATGGTTGCAAATAACCAGTTCATGTATACTTCTGAAAGAAATTCTATGAATAATGGGATGACTCAGAAGAAAAGAGTTCTTGAGATTGATACTGTGAATACCATATTGGCTCAGAACAAAATATTGACTTAGCAAGTCGATATGATTTCTCAGAATCTGACTGGATTGCAAGCTGCATCCGACAGTACTAAAGAAGCCTCCTCTAAAGGAGAAGCTTATGACCCTGAAAATTCTGCAATGGAAGAGGTGAATTACATGGGAGAGAATCTTATGGAAACACCTATAATCCTTCATGGAAAAATCATCCAAATTTCTCATAGAAGGATCAAAAGAATCTTCAATAAGGCTTCAATAATAAGAATGGTGGGAGAAATAGATTTGGCAATAGCAAGTCTTTTCCATCATCTTATCAGTAACAGATAGAGAATTCTAAGCAGAGACTCTCTGACTTAGCAACCATAGTCTCTGATCTATCGAAGACCACTCTCAGTTCCATGACTGAAACAAGGTCCTCCATCAGAAATTTGGAGGCACAAGTGGGTCAGCTGAGTAAAAGAGTTACTAGAAACCCTCATAGTACTCTCCCAAGCAATATAGAAGAGAATCCAAAGAGAGAGTGCAAGGCCATCAATATATCCAAAGTGGCCGAACCTATAGTGGAGGAAGAGGCAGTGATTTCCAGTGAGGAAGACCTCGATAGACGTCCACTGACCACTAAGGAGTTCCCTAATGAGGAACTAAATGAATCTAAGGCTCATACAGAGACCATAGAGATTCCACTGAACTTACTGCTGCCATTCATGAGCTCTGATGAGTATTCTTCCTCTAAAGAGGATGAAAATATTGTTGAAGAGCAAGTTGTTCGGTATCTAGGAGCAATCATGAAGATGAATGCCAAGTTATTTGGTAATGAGACTTGGGAGGATGAACTTCAATTTCTCAACAAGGAATTGAATGCCTTGGTTCAGCAAAAATTACTTCAGAAGAAACCGGATCCCGGAAGGTTCTTAATACCTTGTACCATAGGCACCATGACCTTTGAGAAAGCTCTGTGTGACCTGGGGTCAGGTATAAACCTCATGCCATTCTCTGTAATGGAGAAACCAAGGATCTTTGTACAAGCTGCAAGAATCTCACTAGAGATGGTAGACAAATCAATGAAACAGGTTTATGGACTTGTAGAGGATGTCTTAGTGAAGGTTGAATGCCTTTACATCCCTGCTGACTTCATAATCCTAGACATTGGGAAGGATGAGGATGAGTCCATCATCCTTGGAAGACCCTTCCTAGCCACAGCAAGGGCTGTGATTGATGTGGACAGAGGAGAGTTAGTCCTTCAATTGAAGGAGGACTACCTTGTGTTTAAGGCTCAAGGATCTTCATCCAATTCTCTCCATACAGAGTCAAGCAGAGCCCCCACATTCAAACTCCAAGTTTGGTGTTGGGAGGCCACAACTATGTTCTGAGTATCTGTGAAGCTCTGTAAGAGCTTACTGTCAAGCTATTAACATTAAAGAAGCGCTTATTGGGAGGCAACCCAATCTTATTTATCTATGTTAATTACTTTTTCATTTCATTTTCCACTGTTAGTTTATGTTTTCTTTAGGTTGATGATCATGAGGTGTCACAAAAATAGCTGCAGAATTAAAGTGGAATAAAAAATAGCATTAAAAAAAGCACACCCTGGAGGACAGGCTTACTGGCTTTTAAACGCCAGTAAAGATAGTAGAATGGGCGTTTAACGCCCAGTCTGGCAGCATTCTGGGCGTTAAACGCCAGAATTGGCAGACAGACTGGCATTTAAAGCTAGAAAAGGGTGTCTGGCCGGCGTTAAACGCTAGAAAGGGGCATCATCCTGGTGTTTAACTCCAGGAAAGGTAGAAGAGTTGGCGTTAAACGCCAAAAATGGCACACAGAGGGTGTTTAAATGCCAAAAAGGTACAGGGACCAGAATTCCTTGACACCTCAGGATCTGTGAACCCCACAGGATCCCCACCTACCCTAACTCTTTTTTCTCTCATTTTCACACCTTTCTATAACACTCTTCCCCAAAATAACCTCCACCGATCACCTCCATTTCTCTTCCAAAACCATCATACAACCCACCTACCCCCACCCATTCAAATTCGAACCATCTCTCTCCCAAACCCAACCCCTATTACAAGGATTCCCTCTCCACTCCACTCCTACATATGCCCCTAATCACTCCTTCATTTTCAAACATCATAACCACCTAAAACCCCCTTGGCCGAACCATTCACACACCTCCGTCTCCTCCATCTCTTATTCCTCTAATCCTTTCTTTCTTCTTTTGCTCGAGGACGAGCAAACCTTTTAGATTTGGTATGGAAAAAAGCTCTGCTTTTTGTTTTTCCATAACCATTAATGGCACCAAAGGCCAGAAAAACCTGTAGGAAGAGGAAAGGGAAAGTAGTTACTTCTAACTTCGAGTCATGGGAAATGGAGAGATTCATCTGAAAAGCCCATCACTAGAAAGAAGATGGAGCAAACAAGAGAGCCCACTCATGGACCTCAACAAGATCATGAGGAAATCCCTCATTAAGAAATCCCTGAGATGCTTCAAGGGATGCATTTTCCTCCACACAACTATTGGGAGCAACTCAACACCTCTTTAGGAGAATTGAGTTCCAACATGGAGAAACTAAGAGTAGAGCACCAAGAGCACTCCATCATCCTCCATGAAATCAGAGAGGACCAAAAGGCCATGACAGAGGAGCAACAAAGGTGGTGGATGAAATTGTGATCCTCAATATTGGTCTATTTGTATTTGTATGAAATCAAAAATACCCCAAAGAGATCATGGTATGATGAACTGGGATCTTAATAATCCTTGGTAATGGCACCAACAGCTTAGTGTTGTTGTTGGACCAAAAGAGTTACAGGCACTGTTAGAGAAGCTCACAACTCCGTTCAACTTAACCAGCAAGTGTACTGGGTCATCCAAGTAATACCTTACATGAGTAAGGGTCGATCCCACAGAGATTGTTGGTATGAAGCAAGCTATCGTCACCTTATAAATCTCAGTCAGGCATACTAAATGGTTTATGATGCGTTCGAAAATTAATAATAAACAGAAAATAAAATAGGATAGAAATACTTATGTAAATTAATGGTAGGGATTTCAGATAGGCGTGTGGAGATGCTAAAATCCTCTCGAATCTCTATTTTCTTATTACATTCATCCAATCCTTCCTACTCCTTTCCATGGCAAGTTGTATGTAGGGCATCACCGTCATCAATGGCTACTTTTCATCCTCTCAGGAAAATGGTCCTATGCGCTGTCACTGCACGGCTAATCGTCTGGAGGCATCACCCTTGACAATGGCTACATCACATCCTCTCAGTGAAAATGGTCTAAATGCTCTGTCATAGCACGGCTAATCATCTGTCGATTCTCAATCAGGTTGGAATAGAATCCATTGATTCTTTTGCGTCTGTCACTAACGCCCAGCCTTCAGGAGTTTGAAGCTCATCACAGTCATTCAATACCGGAATCTTACTCGGAATACCACAGACAAGGTTAGACTTTCCAGATTCCCGGAATCCTACTCGGAATACCACAGACAATGTTAGACTTTCCAGATTTCCATGAATGCTGCCATCTATCTAGCTTATACCACGAAGATTCTGTTGGGGAATCTAAGAGATATGCGCCCGGCCTAAGGTAGAACGGGAGTGGTTGTCAGTCACGCGCGTTCATAGGTGAGAATGATGATGAGTGTCACAGATCATCACATTCATCAAGTTGAAGTGCAACGTATATCTTGGAATAAGAATAAAAGAGAATTGAATAGAAAATAATAGTAATTGTATTGAAACTTGACGTACAGCAAAGCTCCACACCCTTAATCTATGGTATGTAGAAATTCCACCGTTGAAAATACATAAGTGAAAGGTTCAGGCATGGCCAAATGGCCAGCCCCCTTGGTCTAAAAACAAATCATCCCAAGATGATCCTAAGATCTAAAGTGATCAAAAGATGTCTAATACAATAGTAAATTAACCTATTTATACTAGACTAGCTACTAGGGTTTACATGAGTAAGTAATTAATGCATAAATCCACTTCCGGGGCCCACTTGGTGTATGTTTGGGCTGAGCTTGATCTATCCACGAGATGAGACTTTTATTGGAGTTGAACGCCAAGTTATAACGTGTTTTGGGCGTTCAACTCCGGGTCCTGACGTGTTTCTGGCGTTTAACTCCAGACAGCAGCATGTACTTGGCGTTGAGCGCCACTTTACATCGTCAATTCCCGAATAAAGTATGGACTATTATATATTTCTGGAAGGCTCTGGATGTATACTTTCCAACGCCGTTGAGAACGCGCCATTTGGAGTTCTGTAGCTCCAGAAAATTTATTTTGAGTGCAGGGAGGTCAGATTCCAACAGCATCAGCAGTCCTTTGTCAGCCTCCTATCAGAGTTTTACGCAAGTCCCTCAATTTCAGCCAGAAATTACCTGAAATCACAGAAAAACACACAAACTCATAGTAAAATCTAGAAATGTGAATTTAACATAAAAACTAAAGAAAACATCCCTAAAAGTAGCTTGAACTTACTAAAAACTACCTAAAAACAATGCCAAAAAGCGTATAAATTATCCGCTCATCAAAAGGCAAGGAAGAGACATAGAGGAGCTCAAGAACTCCATTGGTTCTTCAAGAGGAAGAAGAAGCCACCAAAACTAAGGTGGACCCGTTCTTTAATCTCCTTGTTTATTTTCTTTTCTATTTTCGGTTTTTATGTTTTATGTTTTAACTATGTTTGTGTCTTCATTACATGATCATTAGTGTTTAGTGTCTATGTCTTAAAGCTATGAATGTTACATGAATCTTTCACCTTTCTTAAATGAAAGATGTTTTCTGAAAAAGAAAAAGAAGTACATGAATTTAGAATTCTATCTTGAAAATAGTTTAATTATTTTGATGTGTTGACAATACTTTTTGTTCTCTGAATGAATGCTTGAACAGTGCATAGTAAAGTTTATGAATGTTAAAATCATTGGCTCTTGAAAGAATAATAAAAAAAGAGAAATGTTATTGATAATCTGAAAAATCATAAAATTGATTCTTGAAGCAAGAAAAAACAGTGAAAAACACAAAGCTTGCGAAAAAAATGGCAAAAAATAAAGAAAAAGAAAGAAAAAGAAAAAGCAAGCAGAAAAAGCCAATAGCTCTTTAAACTAAAAGGCAAGAGCAAAAAGCCAGTAACCCTTTAAACTAAAAGGCAAGGGTAAAGAGGATCCAAGACTTTGAGCATCAGTGAATAGGAGGGCCCAAAGGAATAAAATTCTGGCCTAAGTGGCTAAATCAAGATGTCCCTAACCATATTCTTGTGTCATATAGGTCCAAGTGAAAAGCTTGAGACTGAGTGGTAAAAGTCGTGATCCAAAGCAAAAAGAGTGTGCTTAAGAACTCTGGGCACCTCTAGCTGGGGACTCTAGCAAAGCTGAGTCACAATCTGAAAAGGTTCACGCAGTTATGTGTCCGTGGCATTTATGTATCCGGTGGTAATACTGGAAAACAAAATGCTAAGGGTCACGACCAAGACTCATAAAGTAGCTGTGTTCAAGAATCAACATACTAACTTGGAGAATCAATAACACTATCTGAATTCTGAGTACCAATAGATGCCAATCATTTTGAACTTCAAAGGATAAAGTGAGATGCCAAAACTGTTCAGAAGCAAAAAGCTACTAGTCTCGCTCATCTAATTGAAACTAAGCTTCATTGATATTTTAAAATTTATTGTATTTTCTCTTCTTTTTATCCTATTTTGTTTTTAGTTGCTTAGGGACAAGCAAAAATTTAAGTTTGGTGTTGTGATGAGCGGATAATTTATACGCTTTTTGACATTATTTTTAGGTAGTTTTTAGTATGTTTTAGTTACCTTTTATTATATTTTTATTAGTTTTTATGCAAAAATCAAAATTCTGGACTTTACTATGAGTTTGTGTGTTTTTCTGTAATTTCAAATATTTTCTGGCTAAAATGAGGGACCTGAGCAAAAATCTGATTCAGAGGTTGAGAAAGGACTACAGATGTTGTTGGATTCTGACCTCCCTGCTGTCAAACGCATTTTTTTGGAGATACAGAAGTCCAATTGGCACGTTCTCAATTTTGCTGGAAAGCTAATATCTTGGGCTTTCCAGAAATATATAATAGTCCATACTTTTCTCGAGATTTGATGGCCCAAATTGGCGTTAAACGCCAGCCGGAGACCCTTTTCTGGCATAAAACACCAGAACTGGCACCAGAACTGGAGTTAAACGCCCAAACTGGCATCTAAGCTGGCATTTAACTCCAAAAAAGGCCTATGCACGTGTAAAGCTCAATTCTCAGCCCAGGTACACACCAAGTAGGCCCCGGAAGTGGATTTCTGCACTAGCTGCACTTAGTTACTTATTTTCTGTAATCCTTAGTAACTAGTTTAGTATAAATAGCACTTTTTACTATTGTATTCGAATCATCTTATGCCATTTTTCACATTTGGGAGGCTGGACAATCGGCCATGCCTAGACCTTTTTCTCTTATGTATTTTCCAATGGTGGAGTTTCTACACCTCATAAATTAAGGTGCAGAGCTCTGCTGTTCTTCATGAATTAATGCAAGTACTATTATTTCTCTTTCAATTCATGCTTACTTCTTCTCCAGATATACTCTCGTACTTAATTCAGTTAAGTTAGAATGAAGGGGTGACCCGTGACAATCACCCACAATCTTCGTTACTCGCTTAGCCAAGATCCGCGTGCCTGACAACCACAAGCGGTCTATATGATGTTCAACGTAGTCATTGGACGACAGCTGGAGTATAGTCTCTTGGGTCTCTGATCCACGGATTTGACTTGCCTCTCCTGATAACGGAGCATTCGAATCCGTGAGATTAGAACCTTCGTGGTAGAGGCTAGAACCAATTGGCAGCATTCCCGAGATCCGGAAAGTCTAAACCTTGTCTGTGGTATTCCGAGTAGGATCTGGGATGAGATGACTGTGACGAGCTTCAAACTCACGAATGTTGGGCGCAGTAACAGTGTGCAGAAGGATAGAGAAATCCTATTCCGACATAAGTGAAAATTGACAAATGATTAGCCATGCGGTAGCTGTGTGAAGAGAGGACTTTTGTGTGGTCTAGAATTAGAATAAATTCCCGTTGCAAGTATAGCTTCTAAACCAACAAAAGTCCTTTCTTGCAAACGTTTTGGTTGTCACAAGTAACAAACCCCTAAATAAACTGATAACCGAAGTATTCAAACCTCGGGTCATCTTCTCAAGGAATTGCAGGGTGGTATGTTTTTATTATTGGTTATGAGTCTTGTAAATTGGGGGTTTTGAAAGTAAGGAAGAAGTATGTTAATTGACAGGTAAAATAAATAAATAACTGTAAAATAAACTCTTGGCAAGATATGAGAAATTGGAAGTCCTATCCTAGTTATTTTTATCAGGTGTGATGAGAATTGGGTTTTAATCCCACTTAGTTAACCTTGACTAAAGCAAAGGAAAGTCAAGTGGACTAATTAGTTTGATCCTCAAGTCCTAGTCAATCCCTGTGGGAAGACTAGCTTTAGAGTGATCTAGATCAATTAGAATCTGCCAATTTCAACCACTGCTGAGTTTGACCACTCAAGAGTTACCAATTAATCAACGAAAGCTAAAAGGGAATAAAATCTACTTGAATGAAAATAATTTGGATAGAGTCCAAGCATCAATAACATAAATTAGAGAAAACAATCATAAGTCTGAAATACCTCAAATTATATTAATTAAGAAAATCCTAACATGAAAAGTTCATAAGCCAAATAGGCAACATAAGTAATACAAGCATTGAAGCATCTGGAAGTAAAAGAGAAATATAAAGTAAAAGGAATATTGAACCTGATGAAGAGTCGAAATCTTAAATCCTTTAAGAGGAATCCTAATCCTAAATCCTAAGAGAGAGGAGAGAACCTCTCTCTCTAAAAACTACATCTAAAACCTAAAATTGAATTATGATCTTATATGAATTGATGTCTTAAGTGTCTGCATGTTCCCTGACTTTAATCTCTGTTTTTGGGCCGAAAACTGGGTTGAAATGCGGCCCAGAATATCTGCCAGTGACTTTTGTAATTCTGCAGATCGCGCACGTCACGCGTCCGCGTCGTCCACGCAATTGCGTTACTCAGCGTTTTTCGTACCACGCGTGCGCGTCGACCATGCATTCGCATCGTTCGTGCAGCTTCCAATCCGCGCGATCGCGTTAGGCACGCGAACGCGTCACTCTAATTTCTTTTATTTCACGCGGTCGCGTGAGGCATGCGACCGCGTGACTTCTCGCTGGTCATCTCCTCAATTCCTTGTGTTCCTTCCATTTTTTGCACGCTTCCTCTTCATTCTCTAAGCCATTCCTGCCCTATGAAGCCTGAAACACTTAACACACAGATCAAGGCATCGAATGGTAATAAGAGAGGATTAAGATTAGCTAAATTAAGACCAAAGAAGCATGTTTTCAATCATAGAACTAAACTAGGAAGGAATTGTAAAATCATGCAAATCCTATGAATAAGTGGGTGAAAAGCTTGATAAAACCACTCAATTAAATATAATATAAACCATAAAATAGTGGTTTATCAACCTCCCCACACTTAATCATTAGCATGTCCTCATGCTAAACTCAAGGAGACAAAATAAATGAGTAGGAAAAAGCAAGACTCATGCAATGCAACCTATGAATATGAATGCAACTACATGCTAAAATGATTCTACCTACTTGGTGAAAAAAGTAAATAAATCTTTCAAGAATAAATATGAGCTGGATTTCACTAATTCAAATCACAAAATAAAGCACAGATAACTTGCAAGAAGAAGATAGCTCATGAAAGCAGGGAACATAAAATCAAGCATTGAACCCTTACTGGTAGTGTATATCATTCTAACTCTCAAATGTCTAGGGTCAATTCTCTTAATTCTCTACTAATCTTGCTTTCTATAACTTGCTCTTCATCTAACAATCAACAAAAATTTAATGCACCAAGACACAAATCAAGAGGTCTTTTAAGGGTTGTAATGGGGTTAGGGTCAAGGTAGGATTGTATTTGGCCAAGTGGACTAAAATCTGAATCCTTAATTAACATAAACTTTTTCCCACCTAACTTAAGACAATCCATATAATCACAATACAAGATCTAACTTCCCATTAACTTTGTTTTCCACATATTCATGTATCCTAAATTTGAGTTTAGTACATATGCATTGATACCAACACTTACCCTGGTGGCCATCCTAAAAAGAGAGAAGAGAAAGGGACATGAAGTCAAAAGGATAGAGGAAAGAAGAAGGGAGTACGAGTGATAATTATGCCAAGTAAGGAAAATAGTGAATTAAAGACATGGTCGCGATTCCATGTGATTAGTTCAACAATGGAAATATAGCAAGACATGGTGAGTATTGGATGCAAGATGTTTATTAGCATGCCGGCAAAGGCATGAGTAGCATAGATCAAGCATCAAAGATTAAAAATGTATTATTACTCGTAACAAACCGACAATCACGTTTATATTGACAATTATAATTAAATAATAAAATGGGGAAAAGGGTTTTGTGAAAAACAGGCATTAATGTAGTAGGATAACATAAAAGTAGTGCATGATGCCATACGGGCTTTTTCACAAACACATAGCATGCATGGTAAATAAGTTATTGAAAGTATTCAGTTGAACATGCAAGTAACCTTTTAAAAAGTTATATAATTGTCAAACAATTCTTTGAATAATCCACAAGCAAAATAAATAAATTTCTAACACCAATGAAAATAATGTAATGAATGAAACTATGCAAATAAATTAAATGGAAGTGAAGGGGGATGAGAAGAAGAAAGTAAGAAAAGGAAGAAGAAAGAAGAAAAGAAATAAGAAGGGAAGAAAATATTTAGATATAGGGAAGAAAAGATAAGATATTTGGCTGCTCTGGATAAGCTGTCCGCCGCTTGTGACGCGGACGCGTGAGTGACGCGCTCGCGCGGATAGCGCTTCTATGAGATGACGCGGACGCGTCATCCACGCGGTCGCATGGATTGATTTGTGCCATTAGCGCGAGGGCAGCCTCGCGGTCGCGTAACACTCTGTTTGAAATTCATATTACCAAATCATTGGGTGACGCGGTCGCGTGGTTGACGCGATCGCGTAGATGGCCTAAATTTGAAAACGGCGCGGACGCGTGGGGCACGCGTACGCGTGGCAGGGTTTGTGCTACAAGCACGTGTCCAGCCCAATTTCAGCTCAACATTCGGCTATACACCCTTTTTACGTTGATTTTGAGGCACGCGTTCGCGTGGGTGACACGGACACGTGGGAGGCATTTTTCCCACTTGACGCAGACGCATCAGCGACGCGGTCGCGTGGACTAATTTGTGCCAAAGGCACGCCTCCAGCCACGATCTCGCGTGACTTTCTATTCAATTTATTTTCTTCCTGACGCACCTATAACGCGGACGCGTCGGCGACGCTGTCGCGTCGCGTGCATTTTTTTTATGCAAGATGCAAAATGTAGTATGCAGATGCAGATACAAACGTTATGAACAATTCCAGGTTGAATAAGAGAAAATAAAACTCAAAAACAAACAAAACTGAATTGAAAAAGGAATGATCATACCATGGTGGGTTGTCTCCCACCCAGTGCTTTTAGTTATAGTCCTTAAGTTGGACATTTGGCGAGCTCCTTGTCATGGTGGCTTGTGCTTGAACTCATCCTGAAACTTCCACCAATGCATGCACTTCCAATAAGCTCTATCAATACCAAGTAAATTTACCAAGCGTTGATGAAGTTCTCCACAAGCTTTGAGCTCCCAAAGTTGATCCTCATATATTCCTGGATCCCAAAGCTTGTTTCTACACCCATCTTTAAGTTGATTATCATGATTCCATCCGGGTGGTTCAGCTTTAGAATTCTCACTGAAACGTCCAAACAACTTCCTAGACCCATTCAATTGAGCTCCACACCAACCCTTGCGTTTAAACTCAAAGCTTCCAACCCTAATGAACCTTGCAAGATAATTCTTACCACTGACCATCTTCCTCTTACTCTTAATGCCACAAAGAGCTCTAAGTTGACCATCCGTCTCTAGTAGCCCGTATTCAAGTGGAATTAGAAAGCTAAGGGATATGAATTTTACCTACTTGAATATTGTGATGGATGATGGCAACTTAGGGGGAGGTGTTTCTAATGAACGTGCAAGCTCCACTCCTTTGTGTTCTTCTTTGACAACTTCCACCTCTTTGCAAGCTTCTTTGATTTTAACCTCTTCCTCTTGGTAGCTTTCTTCTGATTCAATTTCTTCTTCATTGTTCACCAAGGGCATAGGAGGTTATGCTTCTTATTCTTTAATCTCCATGTCAAGTCCAATGGGAGAGGATTCAAATGTAGATAAGAATTCATTAATGATTGAATCCATCTCTTGATCGTCTCCTTCAAAGTCTTCAACCATGATATGCTTTGGAGGTTGTACACCCTCCTCAACATCAGTTTCAAACATCTTTGAAGGAGGCTCTATAACTTGACTTTCCCATGGAGGTTCAGCATCTCCTAAGTCGTCAACCACTGCCTCCTCTTCTTCTTCAATAATTCCGGCTTCCTCCACTTGTTCCAATACCAAATCGTGCTGCTCACTATCCACCGGTGTGCCTAACTTCTCCTTCCTGCTACGTTCTTCAGTAGATTCTCCACATGAAACCATGGGGGTTCCTTGAATGTCCGAACGTCGGAAAGGTAATCGATTTATTGCTTGATCCAGGTGTTTAAGTATGAAATCGTATTCATCCTTGATGATTTCCTATTCAACTATTTCTTCACCTTCAAGTACAAAATCCTCCTTGTTGTCTTCCTTCACTAGTTCTTCAACCACGCTGTCAACTTTAATGGTCTCTACTACCTTCACCTTTAGTGCCTCCTCTAGCTCCTTATGAATTATGGATTCGCAAAGATGATCCTCTCTCTCTTGCTCCATGTCAATAGTATCAGTGGGATCATGTTGCTCTTGGATTGTTGGATGTTGGTGCTCTTCCATGGATGGTGGTTATGGGATGGGGGGATCATTATGTGGTTGAGATGGAAGTGCATTAGAGCTTGAAGGTTGAATATTGGGGGTAGAGGGTTGGTCCATGCGAGATATAAGCGCTTGAAGAGTAGAGGTGAGACTAGTGATATAGGCAAGTGTGCTCTCCATGGAGGTTTGGGGTGGGTAGGAGGGTTCATTTGTTAGGAGAAAAGGTTCATAACACGGAGGTGGTTCTTCTTGATAAGGATATGGAGATGGTGTATATTGAGGTGGTAGTTTTGGGTATGGTTCATATGGTGGTTGGTGTGGTGAATAAGGATTGGGGTCATATGGAGGTGAATGGTGGAAAGGGGTTTGTGAGTGTGGTGGTTCAAAGCTATGTTGAGGGGGTGGTTCATTGGCATATGATGGGGCTTGTTGGTAACTACAAGGGGGTCCACCATACCTATCATCTTGGTATGCATTATAGAATGATCTTCGTCCATGATATCTTGGAAGGTGTTATTGCCTAAAGGGTTGATCAGATCCTCTTGGCTCCGTCCATCTTTGATTGCTTTGACCTTGATGCATATTCCTATTATAGCTTCCTCTTCCTGCAACATGGTTGTAACCAGACTCATAGCCAAAAGTGGTGAGAGTTCATAGTAGTAGGAGAAAATAAGAACAAAAACTAACAAAAAGAAAATATTTTGAAAAAGATTTGATTTTTTTTTTGAAAAAATAAGATAAGATATTTTTGAAAAAAAAATAAGATAAGATATTTTTTTGAAAAATATTTACAATAACCAATAATAAGGCACACATTTGCAATTCCCCGGCAACGGCGCCATTTTTGAAGAGAGGACTTTTGTGTGGTCTAGAATTAGAATAAATTCCTATTGCAAGTATAGCTTCTAAACCAACAAAAGTCCTTTCTTGCAAATGTTTTGGTTGTCACAAGTAACAAACCTCTAAATAAACTGATAACCGAAGTATTCAAACCTCGGGTCGTCTTCTCAAGGAATTGCAGGGAGGTATGTTCTTATTATTGGCTATGAGTCTTGTAAATTAGGGGTTTTGAAAGTAAGGAAGAAGTATGTTAATTGACAGGTAAAATAAATAAATAACTGTAAAATAAACTCTTGGCAAGATATGAGAAATTAGAAGTCCTATCCTAGTTATCCTTATCAGGTGTGATGAGAATTGGGTTTTAATCCCACTTAGTTAACCTTTACTAAAGTAAAGGAAAGTCAAGTGGACTAATTAGTTTGATCCTCAAGTCCTATTCAATCCCTGTGGGAAGACTAGCTTTAGAATGATCTAGATCAATTAGAATCTGCCAATTTCAACCACTGCTGAGTTTGACAACTCAAGAGTTACCAATTAATCAACCAAAGCCAAAAGGGAATAAAATCTACTTGAATGAAAATAATTTGGATAGAGCCCAAGCATCAAAACATAAATAAGAGAAAACAATCATAAGTCTGAAATACCTCAAATTATATTAATTAAGAAAATCCTAACATGAAAAGTTACTAAGCCAAATAGGCAACATAAGTAATACAAGCATTAAAGCATCTGGAAGTAAAAGGGAAATATAAAGTAAAAGGAATATTGAACCTGATGAAGAGTCGAAATCCTAAATCCTTTAAGAGGAATCTTAATCCTAAATCCTAAGAGAAAGGAGAGAACCTCTCTCTCTAAAAACTACATCTAAAACCTAAAATTGAATTATGATCTGATATGAATTGATGTCTTGAGTCTTTGCATGTTCCCTGACTTTAATCAATGATTCTAGGCCGAAAACTGCGTTGAAATGCGGCCCAGAATCTCTGTCAGCGACTTTTGTAATTCTGCAGATTGTGCACGTCACGCATCCGCGTTGTCCACGTGATCGCGTCACTCAACATTTTTCGTACCACGCGTGCGCATCGTCCACGCATTCGCGTCGTTCGTGCAGCTTCTAATCCGCGCGATCGCGTCAGGCACGCGAACGCGTCACTCTGATTTCTTCAATTTCGCGCGGCCGCGTGAGCCATGCGACTGCGTGACTTCTCGCTGGTCGTCTCCTCAATTCCTTGTGTTCCTTCCATTTTTTTCACGCTTCCTCTTTATTCTCTAAGCCATTCCTGTCCTTTGAAGCCTGAAACACTTAACACACAGATCAAGGCATCGAATGGTAATAAGAGAAGATTAAGATTAGCTAAATTAAGACCAAAGAAGCATGTTTTCAATCATAGAACTAAACTAGGAAGGAATTGTAAAATCATGCAAATCCTATGAATAAGTGGGTGAAAAGCTTGATAAAATCACTCAATTAAATATAATATAAACCATAAAATAGTGGTTTATCACTGTGCCTGGTATTTTTCATCCGAGACGAGAGATCCTACAGTTGATTAGCCATACTAAAACCGTACCTGGACCATTTTCACTGAAAGGACGGATGGTAGCCATTGACAATGGTGATCCACCAACATACAGCTTGCCATGGAAGGAAGCACGCATGATTGAATGAAGACAATAGGAAAGCATAGGTTCAGAAGCAACAAAGCATCTCCAAACGCTTATCTAAAATTCCCACCAATGAATTACATAAGTATCTTTATTTTAATTTACATTTTATTTATCTTTCAATTATCAAAACTCATAACCAATTGCATCCGCCTGACTAAGATCTACTGGATGACCATAGCTTGCTTCAAGATGGCAATCTCCGTGGGATCGACACTTACTCGCGTAAGGTTTTATTACTTGGACGACCCAGTGCACTTGCTGGTTAGTTGTACCAGTGTTGTGAAAAGTGTGATCAGAATTTCGTGCACCAAATGTCGTGCACCAAACTAGTCCCTTCACCAATTTTTTCTCATTTTTTTCTATAAATTCAAAATTCTCAATATTTTTGAATGCATTAATTTCAATTCTATTTTTTCACATATTATTCAAATAAGAGTGCTTATAAAATTTTTTTCTCCTGCGAATACCCTAACTGCTGACTTGGAGTTGACGTGAAGGTATTTCAAACTCCTTCACTACTATCTCCGACCTCTTTCAGTATTTTTATAAAATATTTTTCCCTTGTGGATACCCCTAACCAACGTCTTGGAGTTGACGTGAAGGCATTTCAAGCTTTTCTCATTACCATCTCTGGCCTCTTTCATTTAGATTGCAGAGGTCAAAGATATAGTGAGAGTGCTTGAATTACCTTCAATCTAGCTCATTTACACATAACAAAATCGTGTATTTCATAAGAATAAAAAAATATATTTTAATTATTGATTTCTTGTTAAAAGCACATGTTTTTTTATGGAAAAATGTGTCCTATCAATCATATAATTATTTTTTTATAATAACATATTTATATATTACAAAATTTACCAATGTTAAATTATTTAAAAAAAATTATATAATTAAAACTAAAATCTTAAAAATTTTTATGAAAGTACTTGTATTAAAACGATATATAAAAAAATAGTATTGAAATTAGTGCATCTAAGATATTGAAAATTTTAAATTTAAAAAAAATGAGAAAACATTGGTGAAGCGACTAGTTTGGTGCACGACATTCAATTTCAGGGGCTAAAATGAGTCACTTAATGCAAAGTGAGGGACTAATTTGGTGTATCTACAACGATGACATAATGGATGATACGTGGATGAATACTATTGCAACACGTGGCACAAACGGACACATGGCCAAATAACATTGTGACACGTGGCACAACTATCCACATCAGCATTCCACGTGTCATTGGTCACCACATCATCGTGTCATTACATGTGGCCAAATCTTAGAGTGACACGTGTCACTTACCGTCCACATCATCAAGCCATGTCATCACATCGTTAATGAAAAATGGGTTAGGGACTAATATGGTGCACTATTCTCAATCTCAGCGATGTAATTAGTGCAATTGGAATCTCAGGGATGTAATTAGTGAAATTGGAATCTCAGGGACAATTTTAGTACACGACGCCAATCTCAAGGACCATTTTGGGGTTTAACTCTACAATAAGGCGATAAATGATTATACTCTTATCTAGTGATGCATGAGTGTACTGAATAAGAAATCTAAAAAGGAATATAAATGATACATTTGAAAAGAAATTAGAAAATTACCAAAATCTCGAGCGGAAGCTTCCTTAGATGGGGAATGGATTCTTGAAATTGCTCAATTTTTTTTTTTGGTTTCCCACGGTATCCCCCAACCCGACAGGTGAAGGACTAATCCGTCGCGGATTAGGGTCTGCCGCTAGCCAATGGGTTGCTGCATGTACAAGGCGGGATTCAAACCCCCGACACTTGCTTAAGCGGACGAGTGAGCTAACCACTCGACCAACTCAAGTTGGTTTTGAAATTGCTCAATTAGTATTACGATACATGAAACTTAATTCAATAGATGCTGGTCCTAACCTAGTGGTTTATTTTTTTTTTGGAAAAAAAATCCAAATTTATAGATGCCAATTAACAATAAGATAGTAAGAAATGAATTGGGCATAGAATTCGGGTTTACCATTGTACAAAGGCTCTGGATGGTTACTTGTTGCTACAGTTCTTTTCAACTAATAACATAGCAACGATTGCTTCCCTACCAAGTGTCATCAAGGCAGATTTAAGTTCTTTCAACCTTGTTTATGCGGTTTAAAAACTCATGAAACTGTCTGCAGATATAGAAGTATCGTTCAACTTTGATCGACGCCTCAAAACTTCAGCAACCTGATAAGAAGATTCTTATGGTAAATACCTTGCACTGACACCATTATATACATGCCATTGTGGTAGTAAATTATTTCCTGGGCTTCTACTTCTCGACAAAATTTCTCAGTCATGTGTGAAGTGGTGTGCATCCTCTAAAAAGGTGCCTATTATTTATGCACACAGTGGCTAAGAGATCTACGAACAAAAAAAATTGAAGCAAAATTAGGAGCATAAAATTTGAGAGCTAGGTGGAATGAGGAAAAACAATGGTGAATGAGGAAAAGCAATGGTTGAATATCTCCATTTCTTTCTTCTTCTTATTCGTCTCAGTTTTAGAATACAATTTTGGACTCAATATGCATATATGCGATATAATTGATAAAAGACAAAAACTCGCAAGATAAATGATAATTCAGTAAGAGGTCCCAAAAGACTACCTGATTATGCACAGGTGTTAAAAGTTTCCAATATACAAATCTTAAAATTACAATGAAACTATCTCATCAAAAGCATCACATGTTTAAACTACAAACAAAAAATAAACCACTCTATATTCTTCAAAATTTAATTTAATTAAACAAAAACTTTTTTTGTTCTTATTAATACTTTTAAATGAAGTAACTATTTTTAGAGATATATACTTCGTAAAATAATCTTTAAGCTTCAATTATATTTTTAAAACAAATAAAATAGATAAAGAAATAATGAATAACTGCAAAAGAAAACAAAATATTAATTATATCATCATGAAAACAAACCAACCCATAAATAAATTGTAAAAAGTGAACTAAGATAGGAAAGAGAACTCAAAAATCACCTCACCTGGCCAAAAAGAATATAATGAACAATGAAGGCAGTCACAATTCTTAGCTTCCTTCATCACCAAATGGAGCATTGAATCGATCAACTCAGCATATTCCATGTAGTGTCCTTTCGTCCAGCTCATCAAGTGCACAGTTCTTAGGTTTAGTTTGGTAAAGTTTTTACTTTTTAAAAGTAGCTTATAAAAACTAATTTTTAAAAGATGGTTTTTTAAAAGTTGAAGTATTTTTATTTGGTAAATGAAATTAAAAATAGTTTTCAATAAACATAAGCAACAATAATTGCGTTTGGTAAAATAGCTTTTAAATTTTAAAGATACTATAATAGATATAAATATAAGCGTTAAATTTCAAAATTAGTTAACATATGAGATTATATTAGACTTTTAAATTTTGAAAAGTACAAGCCAACATTGAAAAACTCTACCTTAGGTGCTTTCAAAAGTACTCCGGTCTTTTAAAAGCTGCAAGCACAAGCATATGGTCTTTTTGACTTACCAAACACAACATGAAGAGCTTGAACTTTTTAAAAGCACAAGCACCTCTTCGAAAAGCTTTACCAAACTAAGCCTTAGTATTTGTAACACCCTAACTATCAAAATATTAGGCTTCCGGCTGTGCCACTCTGATAGCTCAGGTATTACAACTACTATTGTATTATTTAATACAAAAATATGAGACTGTTTAAAATTTTAAACCGTATTTTTACCGCTCAAAAGACTTCTTAATAGATAACTTATATCCATACAAATATCAATACTTACAAAGGATATATATATATATATATATATATATATATATATATATATATATATATTATTGATTTTACAAACATTACGTAATCAAAATCCTATCCCTCTTATAAAAACTTGTAAAGATAAAGGCGAAGGGAAAGTAACTAATACAACACAAAATATTGTTTAAACAGAAACGAAATGAATAAACTCTTCCAAACTTCGTCGTCCAAAAACCTAAAAAGAAAAGACCTATAGGGGAGTGAGAACATCGTTCTCGAAAGGGTTCTCACTATAGGGTTGCAGAATTATTATAATAGGATACGTGAAAAAAAAAACTATTTTTAAAGTACAGTGATTGTTACCCGCTTTATGTATCTTTTCAAAACCATAGATCCACATTCAAAATTTGAAATCCTTTTTTTTTTTAAGAGAAACCCATTAATTCTCCAAAAATCAAAACCTTTTTAAAAGAGCTTTTCCAAGGCAGTATGAATGACCAAACTATTCCAAGCATATGTTCATTAAGTCTATGCTAAACCAGTTTAGTTTTTCATACTTTACTAAACTAAAAACAAAAACCATTCATGGCCTTCGACCCATCACATAATCAATCATGCCCATCGGCCCAAACATTTCAATCAACAGTCAATCCACCACAAACCAACTAGTTTTCAGTCACAAACACAAGATGGTTCAAACACAATCAAGCAGTAATATCAAGTAGAGCAATTAGCAATTAGCAATTAGACATAATTATTCACGTAGGCAAACCAATTACAATATGCACACCCAAACAATGTCACATAGATGCATATGATGAATGCCTGTCTTATGGCTGATGAGTCTCATCTGTTGGTTATCAATCCAACACGGCAAGTCCGGTTTGCTGAACCCTTGGACTGTCCCCTGTCGCGCAATGGGGGTTACCATTCTCGGAAATTTAAATGTGCCCGATCACCCTTACGACGTAAGGTCAACAGAGTATCGAGTCTCAACCTGGAACACGTGGTGGCAAGCCACGATACTTTACCCAGGAAAACTCGTATCTCAGATAAAAGTGCAGAAGCCACATATTTGTTTGTAATCATTCATCCATCATCATTTTCGCACTTCATTAACAATTCATATCAAACCAATCATCGTTCAAGCCATAAGTAACTTTTTTGCTCAAATCTCTTTATTTTGAAACCAAGGTCAATCCAATTCAGTCTTCACTTTAAAATCCTCAATTTCTTTAAAATCCTCAATTTCTCAAATCATTTCAAGCTCATAATCCATATCTTTTTTAAAAGTTAGTCACTTTAAGTGACATTTCCCAAAACTTCCAAAAACCTTTCAAATATCACCTCAAAATGGAATTTTCTTTGAAAAGACTCAATCCTTCAATTTTAAATTGTTCGTTTGACCATTTTAAATCAGAGTTATTAATTAACAACCCTGGCAAAGACTCAAGACTCTAGGGAAGAATAACTTGCCTCATTTCTTAAACTCTTTAAAAGTTCTTGAAATTGTTTAGTAAAAGAATACTTCAAAAGCAATACGAAATTAATTAATCAAAATTCAATTTCTTTCAAAATCTGCTAAAACTCTTCCCAAAAGTACTTCTTTAATCAAACTTCAAAACATAGATTCTTTCATATTTAAATCAATCTTAGAACATATACTTTCCGTAAACAGATTAAACTCAAAACATCTATTTCTTAATAAACCAAGATCCAAGTAATAGAACCTCTCAAATTCATTCCTTTTCTAAATCAACTTTTAAAACAAAATCTTAGAGTAGAATTAGGGTAATCTCTCTTAGATAACCCTAAATCTAAGAGAGATTAAATTATCAAGAGAGATAACCCTAAATCTAAGAGAGATTAACCTAATTCTGCTCTAATTCTAGAGAGAAAATGGAGCTTCTCTCTCTAGAAAACTACATAAAGCATGATACCTAAGCTACACAAATTGCTCTCGCCTTCATCCTTCTTGATTTTGCCTCTAATAGTTTCAGAAATGAGTTGGATTTGGGCCTGATGCAGCTCAGAAATCGCCAGTCACAGTTTCTTTAATAAAGTCACGTGACGAGTGTCATGCGTACATATGGACGGACAAGTTTCCTTCCTCACGTGTATGCGTAAGGCATGTGTACGCGTGGCCATGATTTCCACCAATTCATCATTTCTTTATGAATTCTCCATTTGGCATGCTTTTTCTTCACTTCCTCAATCCAATCTTTGCCTTCTAAGCCTAAAATCACTAAACAAACACATCAAGGAATCGAATGGAATTAAAGAGAATTAAATTTAGCAAATTAAGGGCCTAAAAAGCATATTTTCACTCTTAAGCACAATTTAGGAGAAATTCACAAAACTATGCTCTTTCATTGCATAAATGTGGGAAAAATTGATAAAATTCACTAAATTCAATAGAAGATAAACCATAAAATTGGGGTTTATCACATTCTCTATGATCTTGCGTATCTGTTTTACGTGTAGTTATGCGAGTTTGATGCGATCTTTTGTTATACGCTTTTGCATAACTTCTTCTTCATGGCTCCTAGTAATAACTCATTTCAAATATATATGTATACGTTTTTAATTTTAGAAGTCGTAATACCTTGCCACCTCTAATTTACGACTTAAGCATAAAGCTCTATGTGGTAGGGTATTACATTATGGTATCAGAGCAATTTGTTCCTATAGAGCTTGGAGAACGGATTGATTATGATTCTGGGCATAATCTGGTGTGTATACATGCTAGTTATGATATCTAATTGATATATGTGGCATATTTGTTCATGAGGATGCATTTGGGACTTTCAAACACTAGACTTAAGATATTGCGACTGATAACCTTGATATCAATTGTTTGGTGTGAACTGGAACCAAATAGCGACTCATGGACGTAGACGCGATCAAGGGAGAGGTCGGAATAGTAATGAGAAACCCAAAATGACTGTGAATAACCCTGTGAACTTCATAAGTGCCCCAAAGAATATGGCTGCTGCTATGCAGGCAGTGGGGGTGACGACGGAAATAGGCCAATGACATTAGCGACTTTCCTGAAGATAAATCCATCGATCTTTAGAGGAACCATAAATCCGACGGAAGCTGATAATTGGTTTCAGGAGATGGAATAGCCTTGCAATTACAACAAGTGCCTGAAGACCAGTGTGTTGAGTTTGCCACTTATTAGTTGATGGGTGAAGCTCAGTATTGGTGACAGGGAACGCGACGTCTTTTGCAGCAAAACAATGCTACGATACTGTGGGATGCCTTTTAATCTGAATTTATAAGAAGTATTTCCCCAATTCAGTCATGACGGTAAAGGATCTTGAGTTGTTACAGCTAAAATAGGGTCTTAAGATAGTGGTAGAGTACACCAATCGATTTGAGGAGTTGTGCTGGTTTTCTAGGGTTTGTCAGGGTGCTCTGGGGGATTTCAAAGAGTGGAAGTTCATATAGTACGGAGGTGGACTGGAGAGCAACATTCTGAGTACAGTAGGATTGATGGAGATTATAACTTTCTCTGAACTGGTAAACTAGAGCAGAATTGCTGAGGATTGTGCGAGAAAGGCCATGTTGGACAAGGGTGACCACCGAGCTTTTGTTAGGAGAAATAAAGGGAGGAACTTTGCACCTAGAGGTCAGAATTTCAAGCAAGGAGGCTATGTTCCACAAACACATTAGGGTTAGAATCATTTCCGAAGGCTCAACAATAATAAAAATAACCAAGACCGAGGCAAAGGAATGTAGGTTCAAAATCCTCCAAACAACTTAACATGTAGGAGATGTGGGGTATATCATCCAAAGACTCCTTGCCGTGCTGGTTTGAGTGTATGTTATTTCTATGGTGGAGCCGAGCATCTATCCTGGAATTGTCCAAAAAGGAAGAGACAAGAAGTTCTAAGAGTTTAGTAACTGGGACGTGTGTTCACTATGACAGCGGACGGTGTTGAGGGATTAAACACTTTGATTAGAGTTAATTGTGAAATCAGTGACAAAATCTTAATTGCTTTGTTTGATACTGGAGCATCACATTCATTCATATCGTTTGAGAAAGCTGGTGAGTTAGGATTGAAAATATCCATGTTAGCTTATGATTTGCAAGTACACACTCTTGCCTTTGAGGCTATCGTGACTAGGTTAGATTGTTAGCAAGTTTTGTTTAGAATTTAACATCGAACTTTTGTCCATGACTTGATTTGCTTGTCGATGACTGGACTCGATCTAATTCTAGGCTTGGATTGTGTAACACCCTACGACACAAAGTCTTATGATTAAGTCATAAAACCGAGGTGGCAAGGCATTACGACCTTTAAAAGTAAAAATATATATAATAATAGTTGAAAGGAATTTTATAACGAAGAGCCTTTGAAGGAAAGTTTAAAACAAAGGGGCATCACTCTCGTAAATGGAAAACTTGCGTACTAAGAAACATATATATATATATATATATATATATATATATATAATAAAAAGAGAGTGTCAAAAGATACAAAATATTCAAGCTCCAGGCTCAACCTGCGAAGCCAAGGTTGGCCGGAGAATATTTACATACATACTTACATATAATCCCATATCTAAAGTCCTTAAAATAAACCCTAATTCTCCAAAAATAGCCTCTATGAGGCACCAAGGTATAATACATAAAAGGAGAAGCCGAAGCATATTTATATACATAACAAAATATAAAAGCCCAAACTCCCATCTTCGCTGTAGAAAAACTTCAGACGCCTAGCGAGTCACATCTCGACCTGCATCTGAAAAATAACAATATCGTATGGGATGAGAACCGAGGGTTCTCAGTATGGTTAAGGTGCCATATATATAATAAAAAAGGTCTCGGGAAAGACAAAGGCAATCGTAGAACTCCGATACCCAGATTAAAAGCTTAAAGATTAAACTGGAAACTATAGACAGGGTAATCGTCTAAGGCTCTTAATTTTAACTCGCTCACTGACTTAATCCCAATTTACTCTATTAATCTCTTGACTTTTTCCAAAATCCTCCAGAACTCGCCCTCGTCACTCCTTCGCCGGACGAGGGGCATCTCAATTGCACAGACAAGCAAAGCAGACAAAGAAAACACAAGTAGGGTATAATTATAACAGATAGCAAGTATAACAGGTAACAAAATAATCACAAAGGCAAACCCAAGTAAAGCATAGAAAACAAAACAAACATATGCAGATGATGTATGCCTATCCTATGGCTGATGAGTCTCATATGTCGGTTACATAGTCAGCCCGACATGTCCTAGTAGATAACCGCGGACAGTCCCTCTGTACGCACATCCCCAAGCTCAAAAGTTAACCATGGGACGAAACCCAAGCTGACATGAGGGAGACAACACCACAAGCTCAACAATGTCCATGGAAAGAATCCCAAGCTGACATGGGGGAGAGAACACCCCAAGCTCAATAATGTTTCATGGGAAGAATCCGAAGCTGACTTGGGGGAGACAACACCGCAAGCTCAACAATATTCCTTGAGAAGAATTCCAAGCTGACATGGCAGGGACAACACTCCAAGCTCAATAATATATATATATATATATATATATATATATATATATATATATATGCATGCCCATGGGGGAGTGCCCGGTCATATCTTACATACAGGGGTTAGCAAACGTCTCAATAATAGTCAATTATATCACATAAATATCATTTTCATTCTTAATAATAATTCATAACTTATCTCATTGGTGGACGAAATTGTGATCCTTAATTAGTGGCTCCTTGGCATGTGCCAAAAAGAACTAATTTAACTAACTGATTACTTTCTTTTCACAATTCCGTTCAACTAACCAGCAAGTGCACTGGGTCGTCCAAGTAATACCTTACGTGAGTAAGGGTCGATCCCACGGAGATTATTGGCTTGAAGCAATCAATGTTATTTTATTAATCTTAGTCAGGAGGCAAAAAAAAGTTATTTGGATTTATTTGTAAACAGCCAAACTACAAACTACTTAAAATTGTAAGTTAAAATAATAGAGTTACTTGTTGTGCAGTAATGAGAAACATGTTGGAGTTTTGGAGATGCTTTGTCCTCTGAATCTCAACTTTTCCTTGAAATCCTCTTCTCACACGCCTTGTCCCTTCCATGGCAAGCTCTATGTAGGGTGTCACCGTTGTCAGTGGCTACTTCCCATCCTCTCAGTGAAAACGTTCCTATGCTCTGTCACAGCACGGCTAATCATCTGTCGGTTCTCAATCAGGTTGGAATAGAATCCATTGATTCTTTTGCGTCTGTCACTAACGCCCAGCCCTCAGGAGTTTGAAGCACGTCACAGTCATTCAATCCCGGAATCCTACTCGGAATACCACAGACAAGGTTTAGACTTTCCGGATTCTCATGAATGCCGCCATCAATCCGGCTTATACCACGAAGATTCTGTTGGGGAATCTAAGAGATATTCATTCAGTCTGATGTAGAACGGAGGTGGTTGTCAGGCACACGTTCATGGATTGAGGAAGGTGATGAGTGTCACGGATCATCACCTTCTTCACAATTAAGCGCGAATAAACATCTTAGATAAGAACAAGCGTGTCTGAATGGAAAACAAAGGAATTGTATTAAATCATCGAGACGCTGCAGAGCTCCTCACCCCCAACAATGGAGTTTAGAGACTCATGCCGTCACAAAGTATGTAATTCAGATCTGAAAATGTCATGAGGTACAAGAAATGTCTGTAAAAGTTGTTTAAATAGTAAACTAGTAACCTAGGTTTACAGAAAATGAATAAACTAAGATAATTGGTGCAGAAATCCACTTCTGGGGCCCACTTGGTGTGTGCTGGGGCTGAGGCTAAAGCTTTCCACGTGTAGAGGCCTTTCTTGGCGTCAAACTTCAGGTTATGACGTGTTTTGGGCGTTCAACTCCGGATAATGACGTTTTTCTGGCGTTTAACTCCAGACAGCAGCATGAACTTGGCGTTTAACGCCAAGTTACGTCGTCTATCCTTGCGCAAAGTATGGACTATTATATAATGCTGGAAAGCCCTGGATGTCTACTTTCCAACGCCGTTGAGAGCGCACCAATTGGACTCCTGTAGCTCCAGAAAATCCATTTCGAGTGCAGGGAGGTCAGGATCCAACAGCATCAGCAGTCCTTTTTCAGCCTAAGTCAGATTTTTGCTCAGCTCCCTCAATTTCAGCCAGAAAATACCTGAAATCACAGAAAAACACACAAACGCATAGTAAAGTCCAGAAATATGATTTTTGCCTAAAAACTAATATTATTTCACTAAAAACTAAATGAAACATGCTAAAATCTACATGAAATTACCCCCAAAAGGCGTACAAAATATCCGCTCATCACAACACCAAACTTAAACTGTTGCTTGTCCTCAAGCAACTAGATAAATAAAATAGGTTTTAACAGAAATAAAGAAGTAATAATATTCTCGAGTTTTAAATGAAGCTCAGATTCTTATTAGATGAGCGGGGCTTGTAGCTTTTTGTCTCTGAACAGTTTTGGCATCTCCCTGTATCTTTAAATTTTCAGAATGATTGGCATCCTTAAGAACTCAGAATTTAGATAGTATTATTGACTCTCCTAGTGTAGTATGTTGATTCTTGAACACAGTTATTTTATGAGTCTTGGCTGTGGCCCTAAGCACTTTGTTTTCCAGTATTACCACCAGATACATAAATGCCACGGATACATGACTGGGTGAACCTTTTCAGATTGTGACTTAGCTTTGCTAAAGTCCCAAATCAGAGGTATCCAGAGCTCTTAAGCACACTCTTTTGCCTTGGATCACGACTTTAACCACTCAGTCTCAAGTTTGTAACTTGAACCTGCATGCCACAAGCACATGGTTAGGGACAGCTTGGTTTAGCCGCTTAGGCCTGGATTTTAATTCCTTGGGCCCTCCTATCCATTGATGCTCAAAGCCTTGGATCCTTTTTACTCTTGGCTAGTGCCCATGGCTTGTGAATATTGTGTTTTTTTTTTTGACTGCTTTTTCTTGCTTCAAGAATCAATTTTATGATTTTTCAGATCATCAATAATATTTTTCGTGTTCCTCATCCTTTCAGGAGCCAATATTCATCAAATTCAAAGTACAAATTATGCACTGTTCAAGCATTCATTCAGAGAACAAAAAGTATTGCCACCACATATAATTAATTATAAATTTTATTATTAAAAACTCGAAAAATATAAATTACTTCTTTATTCTAAAAAAATCTACTACTTTATTCATGCCTAGTGATGATGAGAAAAATAAATTATAGCTTAATTGGAAATAAAATCAAAATAGACATACTAATTACTACTAAATATCTTCTAAGGTCAATTTCTAAAAAGAATAATTATCACTAAGTTAAAACAGAAAAATTGGAACTCAGCAACCTGTTGTTTTGAGGAGTGGATGCTCCTCTAATTCTTTGGGGTGTGGTTCAAGGATTAATTTTTGGCACTTCAGCTCCCTTAGATCACGCCCTTGCTCCTCCTGTTCCTTGAGCAGTTTGCAAATCATGCTACCTTGATTATTCTGTTCTTCCTTTATTTGATCCATAGCTTCTTGCAATCTGGAAATAGAAGCCTCAAGCTGTTCCCAATATTCGAATTGGGGCAGTTCTGGGAGGGCTTCTTGTGCTCTCCTTCTGGCAGAATCCTCTTGTTGCTGTTGCCTGATCATTGATGTTCTAGTAATGGGCTTTTCAATTAGGATATATTTAGTTATTCCCATCTTTACTCCAGCATCTTTGCAAAGCATAGAAATTAGGCTTGGATAAGCCAATTTAGCGTCCTTAGAATTCATGTTTGCTATTTTATATAGCTCACAGGAGATCAGCTGATGGACTTCCACTTCTTTTCCCAACATGATGCAGTGAATCATGACAGCTCTTTTGATGGTAACTTCAGAATGGTTGCTGGTGGGCAATATGGAACGACTAATAAAATCCAGCCATCCCCTGGCTACTGGTTTTAAATCTTCTCTTTTGAGTTGAACTGGGATGCCAGTTGTACTGGTAGTCCACTTGGCTCCAGGGATGCATATATCCTCCAGAACCTTGTCCAATCCTTTATTGACCCTCATCATTCTCCTATTAAAGGAATCTGGGTCATCTTTCAGTTGAGGAATCTTGAATATCTCCCTGATCTTGTCAGAATTGGTATGAATGATCTTCCCTCTGACTAAGGTCTTATGGTCAAAGAGAGCAGCTCCAATGATTCTTTGTCTTTCTGTCTGCCATAGATTAGCATAAAATTCCTGAACCATGTTCTTCCCCACTTTCGTTTCAGGATTGGCCAGAATTTCCCAATTCCTGTTTCGAATTTGCTCTTGGATCTCCGGATATTCATCTTCTTTCAGATCAAATCTGACTTCCGGGATCACTGATCTGTGACTTATTATCTTGTAGTAATGGTCTGAATGTTCTTTAGTTAAGAACTTCCCTTGATTCCAAAGTGGCTTTGGAGTGCTTTCTTTCTTTCCTTTTGGGGCGGTTTGCTTTCCTTTAGGAGCCATGATCTTAAGTGAGTATGTTTTTGTGATCACGGATAAGCACACCAAACTTAGAGTTTTGCTTGTCCTCAAGCAAAGGAGAAGAAAGAAAAGGGAAAGAAGGAGAGCAAGTGTTGGATGAAGAGGAGGAGGAGGAGGCCGAATATAATATAAAGGGATGGGGGGGGTGGGAAATTTTCGAAAAATAAGAAAGAGATAAGATAAAAGATATGATTTTAAAAATTATGATCAGAAAACGATATAGTTTTAAAAAGGAAAAGATATGAATCATAATTTAAAAGATAATTTTGAAATTTAATTTTGAAGAGGATTTTTAAAAGGAATTATTGATGTGTTGGAAACAAATTTGAAAAGATGATGGCTTGAATTGGAAAGCCATTTGGCTTTATGGATTAAGATATATTTAATATTTTTGAAAAAGGGATTTTAGAAATTAGGATAAAAACTTTTGGAATTGAAAGTGATAATTTAAAATATGTTTATGCAAGAAATCATGAATTGAAACATAAAAATTTTGAAAAATTGTAAAGAAAAACGAAATTGTACCTCCTCACACCATCCTGGCGTTAAACGCCCACATGGTGCATGGTTTGGGCGTTTAACGCCCACATGTTGCTTCTCCTGGGCGTTCAACGCCCATGTGATGCTTCTTTCTGGCGTTGAACGCCAGGAAGTCCTTCTTTACTGGGCGTTTTTCTAAACGCCCAGAATGCTAGCAGATTGGCGTTAAACGCCCAGAAGGTGCATCTTTCTGGCATTTAACGCCCAGAAGATGCTCCTTTCTGGCGTTTAACGCCCAGAAGGCTACCCTTACTGGCGTTAAACGCCCAGTGGGTGCTTCTTTTGGGCGTTTAACGCCCAAAGTGTTTCTTACTGGCTTTTTCATGCCAGTGAGCTTCCAAATTTCTCTGTAACTCTTGGGACTTCAATAAATTTGCTATTTCACCTTTGAAGATACTTAGACCTAAACCTGTAAAGAAAGAAAATTTATTTAATTAGTAATTAAACTTTGTACATGGCTGGGTTGCCTCCCAGCAAGCGCTTCTTTAATGTCATTAGCTGGACTATCACTGATCTTCAATTAAGTCTCAATCTTGAGCATTCTTGCTCGAGATTGCCTTCAAGATAGTGTTTAACTCTTTGTCCATTAACAATGAACTTTTTGTTAGAGTCACTATCCTGAAGTTCTATGTATCCATATGGTGATACGCTTGTGATTACATATGGACCTCTCCACCGGGATTTTAATTTCCCAGGGAATAATTTGAGCCTTGAATTAAATAGCAGAACTTTCTGTCCTGGCTCAAAGACTCTGGATGACAATTTCTTATCATGCCATCTTTTTGCTTTCTCTTTGTAAATTTTTGCATTTTCGAAAGCATTGAGTCTAAATTCCTCTAGCTCATTTAACTGGAGCAATCGTTTTTCTCCAGCTAACTTGGCATCAAGGTTTAGGAATCTGGTTGCCCAGTAGGCCTTGTGTTCCAGTTCCACTGGCAAGTGACATGCCTTTCCATACACCAGCTGGTATGGAGAGGTCCCTATAGGGGTGTTAAATGCTGTTCTGTATGCCCATAGAGCATCATCCAAGCTTCTTGCCCAATCCTTTCTACGATTAATTACAGTCCGTTCCAGGATTCTTTTAAGTTCTCTATTTGAGACTTCAGCCTGCCCATTAGTTTGTGGGTGATATGGAGTAGCCACCCTGTGGTTGACTCCATAACGTACTAGAGCAGAGTAGAGCTGTTTATTAAAGAAATGAGTGCCCCCATCACTGATTAACACTCTAGGGATACCAAATCTGCTGAAGATATGTTTTTGGAGGAATTTTAACACTGTTTTAGTGTCATTAGTGGGTGTTGCAATAGCCTCCACCCATTTGGATACATAATCCACTGCCACCAGAATATAGGTGTTTGAGTATGATGGTGGGAAAGGTCCCATGAAGTCAATGCCCCATACATCAAACAACTCAATCTCCAAGATTCCTTGTTGAGGCATGGCATAACTGTAAGGCAGGTTGCCTGATCTTTGGCAACTATCACAGTTAAGCACAAATGCTCTGGAGTCTTTATAGAGAGTAGGCCAGTAGAAGCCACTTTGGAGGACTCTTGTGGCAGTTTGTTCACTTCCAAAATGTCCTCTATACTGTGATCCATGGCAATGCCACAGGATCTTCTGTGCTTCTTCTTTAGGCACACATCTACGGATTACTCCGTCTGCGCATCTCTTAAAGAGATATGGTTCATCCCAGAGATAGTACTTTGCATCTGTGATTAATTTCTTTGATTGCATCTTACTGTACTATTTGGGTATGAATCTTACTGCCTTGTAATTTGCAATGTCTGCAAACCATGGCACTTCCTGGATGGCTAGTAGTTGCTCATCCGGAAAGGTTTCAGAAATTTCAGTGAGAGGGAGGGACGCCCCTTCCACTGGTTCTATTCGGGACAGGTGATCTGCTACTTGATTCTCTGTCCCTTTTCTGTCTCTTATTTCTATATCAAACTCTTGCAGAAGCAACACCCATCTGATGAGTCTGGGTTTTGAATCCTGCTTTGTGAGTAGATATTTAAGAGCAGCATGATCAGTGTACACAATCACTTTTGATCCTACTAAGTAGGATCTGAATTTGTCAATGGCGTAAACCACTGCAAGTAGCTCTTTTTCTGTGGTTGTGTAATTCTTCTGTGCATCATTTAGCACACGGCTGGCATAGTAAATGACATGAAGAAGCTTGTCATGCCTTTATCCCAACACTGCACCAATGGCATGGTCACTGGCATCACACATCAGTTCAAATGGTAATGTCCAGTCTGGTGCAGAGATGATTGGTGCTGTAACCAATTTAGCTTTCAGAGTCTCAAATGCCTGCAGACACTCTTTATCAAAGATAAATGGCGTGTCTGCAGCTAGCAGGTTGCTCAGAGGTTTGGCGATTTTTGAAAAATCCTTTATAAACCTCCTATAGAATCCTGCATGCCCCAGAAAGCTTCTGATTGCCTTAACATTAGCAGGTGGTGGTAATTTTTCAATTACTTCTACCTTAGCTTGGTCCACCTCTATTCCCTTGTTCGAGATTTTGTGCCCAAGGACAATTCCTTCAGTCACCATAAAGTGACATTTTTCCCAGTTTAAAACCAGGTTAGTCTCTTGGCATCTTTTCAGAACAAGTGCTAAATGGTTAAGGCAGGAGCTGAATGAGTCTCCAAATACTGAAAAGTCATCCATGAAGACTTCCAGAAATTTTTCCACCATATCAGAGAAAATTGAGAGCATGCACCTCTGAAAGGTTGCAGGTGCATTGCACAGGCCAAATGGCATCCTTCTGTATGCAAATACTCCAGATGGGCATGTGAATTCTGTTTTCTCCTGATCCTGGGGATCTACTGCAATTTGATTATAACCTGAATATCCATCCAGGAAGCAGTAGTATTCATGACCTGCTAGTCTTTCTAGCATCTGATCTATGAATGGTAAAGGAAAGTGATCCTTTCTGGTGGCTGTATTGAGCCTTCTGTAATCAATGCACATACGCCACCCTGTAATTGTCCTTGTAGGAACCAGTTCATTTTTTTTCATTATGAACCACTGTCATGCCACCCTTCTTAGGGACAACTTGGACAGGGCTCACCCAGGGGCTGTCAGAAATAGGATAAATAATCCCAGCCTCTAGTAATTTAGTGACCTCTTTTTGCACCACTTCTTTCATAGCTGGATTCAGCCGCCTTTGTGGTTGAACCACTGGCTTGGCATCATCCTCCAACAAGATTTTGTGCATGCATCTGGCTGGGCTAATGCCCTTAAGATCACTAATGGACCACCCAAGAGCTGTCTTGTGCGTCCTTAGCACTTGAATTAGTGCTTCCTCTTCCTGTGGCTCTAAGGTAGAGCTTATAATTACAGGAAAGGTTTCACCTTCTCCCAGAAATGCATATTTCAGGGATGGTGGTAATGGTTTGAGCTCGGGTTTTGGAGGGTTTTCCTCTTCTTGAGGGATTTTCAGAGGTTCTATTATCTTCTCTGATTCCTCCAAATCAGGCTGAACATCTTTAAAGATGTCCTCCAGCTCTGATTCGAGACTCTCAGCCATATTGACCTCTCTTACCAGAGAGTCAATAATATCAACACTCATGCAGTCATTTGGGGTGTCTGGATGTTGCATGGTTTTAACAACATTCAACTTGAACTCCTCCTCATTGACTCTCAAGGTCACTTCCCCTTTTTGGACATCAATGAGGGTTCGGCCAGTTGCTAGGAAAGGTCTTCCTAGAATGAGAGTTGCACTCTTGTGCTCCTCCATTTCCAGCACCACAAAGTCAGTAGGAAAGGCAAATGGCCCAACCTTGACAATCATGTCTTCAATCACGCCTGATGGGTATTTAATGGAGCCATCAGCAAGTTGAAGACATATCCTGGTTGGTTTGATTTCTTCAGTCAAACCAAGCTTTCTGATAGTAGATGCAGGTATTAGGTTGATACTTGCCCCAAGATCGCATAAGGCTTGCTTGGTACAAACACCTTCTAATGTGCATGGTATCATAAAGCTCCCAGGATCTTTAAGCTTCTCAGGTAAGCTTTTCAGAATGACTGCACTGCATTCTTCAGTGAGGTAAACTTTTTCAGTTTCCCTCCAATCCTTCTTATGACTTAAGATCTCTTTCATGAACTTAGCATAAGAAGGTATTTGCTCAAGTGCTTCTGCAAACGGAATCTTTATTTCAAGAGTCCTGAGATAGTCTGCAAAGCGGGCAAATTGCTTATCCTGTTCTGCTTGGCGGAGTTTTTGAGGATAAGGCATTTTGGCTTTGTATTCCTCAACCTTAGTTGCTGCAGGTTTATTACCTACAGAAGTGGGTTGGGAAGCCTTTTTGGAAGGATTGTTATCAGCACTTGTATATGACTGATCACCCACTGGCGTTTGAATACCAGGGGTGGAAGCTGGGGTGGCGTTAAACGCCACCTCCTTGCTTGTTACTGGCGTTTGAATGCCAGAACCATGTTCCTTTTGGGCGTTCAACGCCAGATCCATGCTTGTTTCTGGCGTTGAACGCCAGGAATGAGCATGGTCTGGGCGTTCAGCGCCAGCTTTATCCCTTTCTGGGCTCTGCCTGTCCTCAGAGGGATTTTGAGTAGCTATTTGTTCATTTCCTGTCTTCTTGCTGCTTTGAAGTGAGGTATTTAATGTTTTCCCACTTCTTAATTGAACTGCTTGGCATTCATCTGCTATTTGTTTTGACAGTTGCTTTTCTGTCTGTTTTAATTGCACTTCCATGTTCTTGTTAGCCATTCTTGTTTCCTGTAATATTTCCTTGAATTCGGCTAGCTGCTGAGTTAGAAAGTCTAATTGCTGATTGAATTCATTAGCCTGATCCACCGGACTGAGTTCTGCAGTTACTGTTTTAGCTTCTTCTTTCATGGAAGATTCACTGCTTAGGTACAGATGCTGATTTCTGGCAACTGTATCAATGAGCTCTTGAGCTTCTTCAATTGTTTTTCTCATATGTATAGATCCACCAGCTGAGTGGTCTAGAGAAATCTGAGCTTTTTCTGTAAGCCCATAGTAGAAGATGTCTAATTGCACCCATTCTGAAAATATTTCAGAGGGGCATTTTCTTAGCATCTCTCTGTATCTCTCCCAAGCATCATAAATGGATTCATTATCTCCTTGTTTGAAGCCTTGGATGCTTAGCCTTAGCTGTGTCATCCGTTTTGGAGGGAAATAGTGATTCAGGAATTTTTCTGACAGCTGTTTCCATGTTTTTATGCTGTTCTTAGGCTGGTTATTTAACCACCTCTTAGCTTGATCTTTTACAGCAAATGGAAACAGTAGTAATCTGTAGACATCCTGATCCACTTCCTTATCATGTACTGTATCAGCAATTTGCAGAAATTGTGCCAGAAACTCTGTAGGTTCTTCATGTGGAAGACCAGAATACTGGCAGTTTTGCTGCACCATGATAATGAGCTGAGGATTCAGCTCAAAGCTACTAACTCCAATGGAGGGTATACAGATACTACTCCCATATGAAGCAGTAGTGGGGTTAGCATATGACCCCAGAGTCCTCTTGGACTGTCCATTCATACTTACTTCCATAATGGAATACAAGTTGAGAATTTATATGTTGAGGATTATTTATTTTATAGTAATGGAATAAATAAAAATGGAATAAATAAAAAGAAGTTAAAAATATTTTTTTTTCAGAAAATTTTTTTTTTGAAAAAAAATGAAATTAAAATCTAAAAATTTTAAAAAAAATTTCGAAAAAGTGGTTAGAAAATATAAAATTTTTGAATTTTGAATTTTATGATGAAAGAGAAAAACACGCAAAAGACACAAGACTTAAAATTTTTAGATCTAATGCTCCTTATTTTCGAAAATTTTTGGAGGGAAAACACCAAGGAACACCAAACTTAAAAATTTTAAGATCAAGACACAAGAAAAACTCAAGAACACCTTGAAGATTCACAAGAACACCAAGAACAAAAGAAAGAACACCAAACTTAAAATTTTTAGAAAACTTTAAGAAAATTTTCGAAAATTATAAAAAAGATTAACAAGAAAATACCAAACTTAAAGTTTGGCACAAGATTCAATCCAAGAAAAATTATTTTTGAAAAAGGTTCCAAAGGGTATAACCAATTATCAAGAACAACTTAAAGATCAAGGAAGAACCAAGAACACTAACACGAAATTTTCAAAGAACATATAAAACATGCAATTAACACCAAACTTAGAATAAGACACTAAACTCACGAAAAAATAACACTTAATTAAGAAAAATAATATTTTTGAAAAGAAATTTTTGAAAATAAACTATCCTATCAGAATTTGATGACTCTATAACAACAAAAAGGAACTATTCCTAATCTAAGAAATAAAATAAGCCTTCAATTGTTCAAACTCAATAATCCCCGGCAACGGCGCCAAAAACTTGGTGGACGAAATTGTGATCCTTAATTAGTGGCTCCTTGGCATGTGCCAAAAAGAACTAATTTAACTAACTGATTACTTTCTTTTCACAATTCCGTTCAACTAACCAGCAAGTGCACTGGATCGTCCAAGTAATACCTTACGTGAGTAAGGGTCGATCCCACGGAGATTATTGGCTTGAAGCAATCAATGTTATTTTATTAATCTTAGTCAGGAGGCAAAAAAAAGTTATTTGGATTTATTTGTAAACAGCCAAACTACAAACTACTTAAAATTGTAAGTTAAAATAATAGAGTTACTTGTTGTGCAGTAATGAGAAACATGTTGGAGTTTTGGAGATGCTTTGTCCTTTGAATCTCAACTTTTCCTTGAAATCCTCTTCTCACACGCCTTGTCCCTTCCATGGCAAGCTCTATGTAGGGTGTCACCGTTGTCAGTGGCTACTTCCCATCCTCTCAGTGAAAACGTTCCTATGCTCTGTCACAGCACGGCTAATCATCTGTCGGTTCTCAATCAGGTTGGAATAGAATCCATTGATTCTTTTGCGTCTGTCACTAACGCCCAGCCCTCAGGAGTTTGAAGCACGTCACAGTCATTCAATCCCGGAATCCTACTCGGAATACCACAGACAAGGTTTAGACTTTCCGGATTCTCATGAATGCCGCCATCAATCCGGCTTATACCACGAAGATTCTGTTGGGGAATCTAAGAGATATTCATTCAGTCTGATATAGAACGGAGGTGGTTGTCAGGCACACGTTCATGGATTGAGGAAGGTGATGAGTGTCACGGATCATCACCTTCTTCACAATTAAGCGCGAATAAACATCTTAGATAAGAACAAGCGTGTCTGAATGGAAAACAAAGGAATTGTATTAAATCATCGAGACGCTGCAGAGCTCCTCACCCACAACAATGGAGTTTAGAGACTCATGCCGTCACAAAGTATGTAATTCAGATCTGAAAATGTCATGAGGTACAAGAAATGTCTGTAAAAGTTGTTTAAATAGTAAACTAGTAACCTAGGTTTACAGAAAATGAATAAACTAAGATAATTGGTGCAGAAATCCACTTCTGGGGCCCACTTGGTGTGTGCTGGGGCTGAGGCTAAAGCTTTCCACGTGTAGAGGCCTTTCTTGGCGTCAAACTTCAGGTTACGACGTGTTTTGGGCGTTCAACTCCGGATAATGACGTTTTTCTGGCGTTTAACTCCAGACAGCAGCATGAACTTGGCGTTTAACGCCAAGTTACGTCGTCTATCCTTGCGCAAAGTATGAACTATTATATATTGCTGGAAAGCCCTGGATGTCTACTTTCCAACGCCGTTGAGAGCGCGCCAATTAGACACCTGTAGCTCCAGAAAATCCATTTCGAGTGTAGGGAGGTCAGGATCCAACAGCATCAGCAGTCCTTTTTCAGCCTAAGTCAGATTTTTGCTCAGCTCCCTCAATTTCAGCTAGAAAATACCTGAAATCACAGAAAAACACACAAACTCATAGTAAAGTCCAAAAATATGATTTTTGCCTAAAAACTAATATTATTTCACTAAAAACTAAATGAAACATGCTAAAATCTACATGAAATTACCCCCAAAAAGCGTACAAAATATCCGCTCATCACTCATCGTTCTTAATTAATTTACATCATCAATTGTTTCATACATCATTCTCAATATTACATTACTCTCTTAACTGCCTCATATACCACTTTCGTCATCTTTATCAACTCAAGTACCATCTTCTCCAACCACATATTACCTTTTCAAAGTCTTTCTTCATCTCAAAGTTACCATCTTTTCCTAGCTTTATCTTATTACTAGACATACCACTAATGTCTAAGGGCTAAAAGGGTAAAAATAAAGGTTTATAGGTTTAAAATCATGTTTAAAACACTAAAATTTTATTTGTTGAAAATAGGGGTCAGGCATACGTGTAGGCGTACGCGAGATACCCAACCGGAATAGGTTGGTCGCATCACGTACAGTGGTCACATACGCAAGTTATGCAGAACAGCAAAAATGCTTAATGCTGCAGAATTTTCAACTTTGTACTCCAAACTTCCAACGCGCATAAATTTTCCGTTTTAAAATTTTTTTCATCTATTCTTTGAACGGCGTAAACTTCACGGACATATTTTTATTTGAAATAAGTTTTAAATAATTTAGGGATCCCAAAGCCAAGTTATAGCTCACCAAAGTTTCGCCAAAAGTCAATTTTGCACAAAAACATCAAACCTCAATTTTCATCAAAAATCAAACTCAATCCACAATTTATGCCTACAAAGTACCCACCAATACACCATATCACAGCCACACAGCCACAACATCCTACCATAATCAACCATACCTCAATTTTACATAATTCTCATACATGGACTTCTCAATTATACCAACAAATCATCAACAATCCAACATCTATTCATATTCATCATTATCAACATATTAAGCATCATTAATCCATCATTCATCACCCTACTCTCATCATGAACAATAATCATCAACAGATACTCAATCCATATCAACAATCATCATTAAAGGTGCTAGGCAATTATCTTACTCATGCATTCACACCTATCCTATGTCATCTAGCCTATGTTTTCACACGACATTATATACTAAATACGAGAAACCTAAACCATACCTTGGCCGATTCCTCGTAAAGTTCGTAACACCTCAACTAGCACCGTTCCACAAACTCGAAGGTCCCAAAATATGCACCAAATAGAAACTCATCTACCATAGCCCAACATCTAGCTTTCTGATATCACCAATTCCATCAACAAGCCTCAAATAACACACAACTCAATCTAATACCAATGAAAATTACTAAATCAATATAAATTTCACTTAAATTCAGATATCACAAGGGTTATAATTATCCTCACCTTTCCAATGGGGAATTGGGACAAGACCTGGCAAGTCCATGAAGCTAATTTGGTCCTAAATACCGAAATTACACAATTTTTCAACACTTAACCCAATTAAATTCGAAATTAAGGGATGAGTTGTATGGAGTGAGAATGAGGCTTACCTATGAATTTTTTGATGGCATGTAGAGCTCGTCGAGATGAACGCGTGGACGCAAACGGTGCGGCGATCGGAGCTCCGGATTGAAAGTTATGGGGTTTTGAATGTTTGAGTGGGGTTTGGGAATGTTCTTCCCCCTTGGCTGAGTATTTCAGCGTTCCATGCATGAATGGGGAGAGAGAAGATGGCTGAATCCATCTTTATTAGGTGGTCAAGTTGGGCCCAGGCCCAATACGGGCCCAGTTCATCCGGTTCGACCCGTTCGGCACAATCTTGGGCCAAAATTCTTTAAAATTAGTGTTAAAATTCTTATTTTAATTAGTTCTACCTCGCTAAATCATATAATTCAATTTTTTCTTTTATTTGATTAATAATTAATTTATTAACTAATTATTCACTAATTACTCGGGGTTTACATTCTACCCCCTAACAGAAATTTTTGTCCTAAAAAATTTGCTCTCAATTCTCCATATACACTCCATCAGATTCAACCGATCTCTTACCATTCATTTTGTCATTCTCCAACATCAATTTAACACCCTATTTCCATTTCAGGCTTAAGCTAAACCAGTTTATTTCATTCTTAGTTTTGTCTAACTCTTTCTTGTTGACTACAAACTCCCTTATCCTCCAAGGATCCTATCTAAACCTAATCGATCCCTAAACCTTCTCAACTATCTCACTTTTCCAACCTCTTATTCTAATTCAATCTGTTATAGCCTAAATCACACACACTTTTCACTCTTCGATCCTACACTGATTCTTCAAGATGCCCTCATATCCTAAAACTTATTTCTCACGTCGATACAATTCTAGAGCCACGAAAATCATTGCGCTTCTGCAGCGTCACTCTAATTATCAACTACTTAGAACTTAATCCTTTTCATGCTTCTACCAAACAACTTCTTGTATCATTTTACCTTTCTAACTAAGGCCATTGACTTTTACTCTAGCTGCACAAGTTCTGAGTCCTTGGTTTTCTCCATTACGAGGTTCATTACCATCTCTGTCACCATTTCTAGATTGTTCGCTCCATTCCTTCAGCAGAAGCTTGCACAGCAGCAACCAAGGATCAACCATATTATCTCACTCACGTTCATGAGACACCATTTGGGTATTGTCCACACCGAATAATTGATATTAAGGTGATCAACCTTAATATCGAAAGTCTAGTACTTCGAATCTTCAAAAGTAATGCTTATGAATATTTATGATATATATGTCAAGCAAACATCCTAAATAGCATGTACACAGAAATAGAGTATGCTCAGAAGCATAGTCAGTCCATTCCCCAAGTTCTACAAGAACAAACTACACTGATACCATGATGTAACACTCTACCACATAAAGTCTTATGATTAAGTCATAAAATTGAGGTGGCAAGGTATTACAACCTCTAAAAGTAAAAATACATATAATAATAGTTGAAAGGAATTTTATAATGAAGAGCCTTTGAAGGAAAGTTTAAAACAAAGGGCGCATCGCTCTCATAAACAGAAAACTTGCGTACGAAGAAATGTAATATATATATATATATATATATATATATATATATATATATATATATCAATAATAAAAAGAGAGTGTCAAAAGATGCAAAATATTCAAGTTCCAGGCTCAACTTACGAAGCCAAGGTTGGATGAAGAATATTTACATACATACTTACATATAATCCCATATCTAAAGTCCTCAAAATAAACCCTAGTTATCCAACAAAAGCCTCTATGAGGCACCAAGGTATAATACATAAAAGGAGAACTCCGATAAGTTATGGGGTTTTGAATCTTTGAGTGAGGGTTTCGGAATGTTCTTTCCACTTGGCTGAGTATTTCAGCTTCCATGCATGAATCTAGAGAGAGAAGATGATTGAAGCCATCTTTATTAGGTGTTTAAGTTAGGCCTTAGACCCAATATGGGACTAGTTCGCCTAGTTCAGCCCGTTTGACCCAATCTTGGGCCAAATTCTTTAAAATTAGTGTCAAAATTCTTATTTTAATTAATTCTAACTCACTAAATCATAAAATTCAATTTTATATTTTATTTGATTAATAATTAATTTATTAACTAATTGGTGCACAGAATTGCAATCACACTTTTGCAATCCCGCACAACTAACCAGCAAGTGCACTGGGTTGTCCAAGTAATACCTTACGTGAGTAAGGGTCGATCCCACGGAGATTGTCGGCTTGAAGCAAGCTATGGTTATCTTGTAACTCTTAGTCAGGATATCAATAATTATCACGGTTGATTGTAAAACGTAAAAGAACATGAAATAAATACTTGTTTTCCAGTAATGGAGAACAGGTTGAGGTTTTGGAGATGCTCTATCTTCTGAATCTCTGCTTTCCTATTGTCTTCTTCTTCAAGCACACAAGGCTCCTTCCATGGCAAGCTGTATGTAGGGTTTCACTGTTGTCAATGGCTACCTCCCATCCTCTCAGTGAAAATGTTCAACGCGCTCTGTCACAGCACGGCTAATCATCTGTCGGTTCTCAATCGGGTTGGAATAGAATCCAGTGATTCTTTTGCGTCTGTCACTAACGCCCAGCCCTCAGGAGTTTGAAGCTCGTCACAGTCATTCAATCCTTGAATCCTACTCAGAATACCACAGACAAGGTTTAGACGTTCCGGATTCTCTTGAATGCCGCCATCAATTCTAGCTTATACCACGAAGATTCTGATTAAGGAATCCAAGAGATATCTACTCAATCTAAGGTAGAACGGAGGTGGTTTTCAGGCACACGTTCATAGTTGAGAATGATGATGAGTGTCACGGATCATCACATTCATCAGGTTTAAGAACAAGTGATATCTTAGAATGGAGGCAAGCATGATTGAATGAAAAACAGTAGGATTTGCATTAATCCATCAAGACACAGCAGAGCTCCTCACCCCCAACCATGGGGTTTAGAGACTCATGATGTAGAAGATACAATGAGAAACGTGAAAAGTGTCATGAGGTCCAGATACAATGTCAAAAGATCCTATCAATAGTGAACTAGTAACCTAGGGTATACAGAAATGAGTAAATGACGAAAAAATCCACTTCTGGGTCCACTTAGTGTGTGCTTGGGCTGAGCATTGAAGCTTTCATGTGTAGAGACTTTTTCTGGAGTTAAACGCCAGCTTTTATGCCAGTTTGGGCGTTTAACTCCAATTTTTATGCCAGTTCCAGCGTTAAACGCTGGGAATTCTGAAGCTAATTTGCAACGCCGGTTTGGGCCATCAAATCTCGGGCAAAGTATGGACTATTATACATTGCTGGAAAGCCTAGGATGTCTACTTTCCAACGCCGTTGAGAGCGCGCCAATTGGGCTTCTGTAGCTCCAGAAAATCCACTTCGAGTGCAGGGAGGTCAGAATCCAACAGCATCTGCAGTCCTTTTCAGCCTCTGAATCAGATTTTTGCTCAGGACCCTCAATTTCAGCCAGAAAATACCTGAAATCACAGAAAAACACACAAACTCATAGTAAAGTCCAGAAAAGTGAATTTTAACTAAAAACTAATAAAAGTATACTAAAAACTAACTAAAATATACTAAAAATATACTAAAAACAATGCCAAAAAGCGTATAAATTATCCGCTCATCACAACACCAAACTTAAATTGTTGCTTGTCCCCAAGCAACTGAAAATCAAAATAGAATAAAAAAAAGAGAATATACTATAGACTCCAAAATATCAAAGAAACTTAGCTCCAATTAGATGAGCGGGACTAGTAGCTTTTTGCTTCTGAACAGTTTCGGCATCTCACTTTATCCTTTGAAGTTTAGAATGATTGGCATCTATAGGAACTCAGAACTCAGATAGTGTTATTGATTCTCCTAGTTAAGAATTATGATTCTTGAACATAGCTACTTTATGAGTCTTGGCTGTGGCCCAAAGCACTCTGTCTTCCAGTATTACCACCGGATACATACATGCCACAGACACATAATTGGGTGAACCTTTTCAGATTGTGACTCAGCTTTGCTAGAGTCCCCAATTAGAGGTGTCCAGGGTTCTTAAGCACACTCTTTTTGCCTTGGATCACAGCTTTATTTCTTTCTTTTTCTTCTATGTTTTTTCATTTTTTTTGAATCACTGCTTTTTCTTGCTTCAAGAATCCATTTGATGATTTTTCAGATCCTCAATAACAGTTCTCTTTTTTCTCATTCTTTCAAGAGCCAACAATTTTAACATTCTTAAAACAACAAATTCAAAAGACATATGCACTGTTCATGCATTCATTCAGAAAACAAAAAGTATTGTCACCACATCAAGCTAATTCAACTAGTTTCAAAGATGAATTTGAAATCCTGTACTTCTTGTTCTTTTGTGATTAAAGCACTTTTCATTTAAGAGAGGTGATGGATTCATAGGACATTCATAGCTTTAAGACATGAACTTTAAATTTCATTAATCATGAATTAAGAACAAGACTCAAAAATAGATATAAGATGAGACTAGTAGGAATAGAAAACAAAAAATTTAAATAGGCTCCTAATGATAGAGGTTATCACAGAGTTAGGACTCAACAACCTTGATTTTGAGAAGTGGATGCTCCCTCAAATTGAGGGGAGAACGTTTGGCGTTTCAACTCTTGAAGTTCACGCCCCTGCTTCTCTTGTTCCTTCAGCAATTTGCAGAGCATGCAGTTCTGATTCTACTGTTCTTCCTTAAGTTGCTCCATAGTTTCTTGCAACTTTGTCATAGATGCTTCTAGGCTGGCCCAGTAGTCAATTTCAGGAAATTCAGGGAGGAATTCCTGCGCCCTCTTTTTGATAGAGTTGTCTTGCATTTGTCCTTCCATTGACTTCTTGGTGATTGGATGTTCAATGGGTATGAATTCATCTACTCCCATCTTCACCCCAGCTTCTTTACAGAGCAAGGAGATCAAGCTTGGGTAAGCCAGTTTGGCTTTAGTGGAATTCTTATTTGCAATTGTGTAGATCTCACAAGCAATCAGATGATGAACCTCCACTTCTTTTCCAAGCTTAATGCAATGAATCATCACTGCTCTCTTGATAGTGACCTCAGAGCGGTTGCTAGTGGGCAATATGGAATGCCCAATAAAGTCTAGCCAGCCTCTTGCAATTGGTTTGAGGTCTCCCCTCTTGAATTGGTTTGGGACACCTTTTGAATTGGTTATCCACTTAGTTCCAGGGAGGCAAATGTCCTCTAGAACATGATCCAACCCCTTATCTGCTCTCACCATTCTCCTATTAAAGGATTCAGGATCATCTTGCAGTTGAGGCAATTTGAAGACCTCTCTTATTTTGTCCAGATGGAAGTAGATAACTTTCCCTCTGACCATGGTTTTGTAAGTATGGAAAGCAGTTTCAGTCATTCTCTGCTTATCTGTCAGCCACAGATTTGAGTAGAATTCCTAAACCATATTTCTTTCAACCTTTATCTCAGGATTGGTTAGAACTTCCCATCCTCTGTTTCGAATTTGCTCTTGGATCCCCGGATATTCATCTTCTTTCAGGTCGAACTTGACTTCCGGGATCACTGACCTCAGACCCATTATTTTGTGATAATGGTCTTCATGTTCTTTGGTTAAGAACTTTTCTTGATTCTAAAGATTCTTTGGATTATTCTCTTTCTTTCCTCTTAAATTGGTTTGTTTTCCCTTAGGAGCCATGATCTTGATAAATCTTGGCTTAGTGATCACAGAAAAGCACACCAAACTTAGAGGTTTGCTTGTCCTCAAGCAAAAGAAAGGAAAGGGGGAGAGAAAAGGAGAGCAAATTTGAATGGTGTGGGGAAATAGGGTGGCCGAACGTGTTTAAATAGGAGAGGAGGAGAGATTTTCGAAAATTTGAGGGAGATTTGAGAAGATATGGAAAAAATTTAAGGAGATAATTGAGTTTTTGAAAGAGCCTAGGAAAGGATTTGAAATAGATTTGAAGAAGATTTTAATTTTTGAAATTGGAAGGTGAATGATGAAAGATTGTAATGTGTTTATGCAGGAAAATATGAATCAAAACAAGAAAGTTTGAAAAAATTTGAAGTGGGAAACAAAATCTCCTCCCCCTGCCTTTCTGGCGTTAAACGCCCAAAATGGTATCCATTCTGGCGTTTAACGCCCATTTGTTGGCCAATTTGGGCGTTTAACGCCAGCCAGGGTAGAAATCCCTTTATCACTGGGCGTTTTGCTAAACGCCCAGGATGCTGCACACCTGGCGTTAAACGCCCAAAATGGTGCCCATTCTGGCGTTTAACGCCCCAAAATGGCACCTTTACTGGCGTTAAACGCCCAGAATGGTGCCCATTCTGGCGTTTAACGCCCAAAAGTACCCCTTACTGGCATTTTTTCGCCAGCAAGCTCTTTTTCTCTGCTTTTTGCACTGAATCCTTCTGTAACTCTGTGAATTCCTTCAATTTTGATAATTGCCCTTGTAGAAACAAAACATATAACCTGCTAATGACTGGGTTACCTCCCAGCAAGCGCTTCTTTATTGTCTTTAGCTGGACCTTCACTGAGGATCATTCCAGCCTCACTTTTGAGCATTCCTGCTCAAAATTTCTTTCAAGATAATGCTTGATCCTCTGTCCATTAACAATGAACTTTTTGTCAGAATCAGTATCCTGAAGCTCAACATATCCATATGGTGACACTCATGTAATCACATACGGACCCCTCCACCGGAATTTAAGTTTTCCTGGGAACAATCTGAGCCTAGAGTTGAAGAGCAGAACTTTTTGTCCTGGCTCAAAGACTCTGGATGACAACTTCTTGTCATGCAACTTCTTTACCTTTTCCTTATAAATCTTTGCATTTTCAAAGGCACTGAGTCTAAACTCATCTAGCTCATTTAGCTGGAGTAATCTCTTTTCACCAGCTAACTTAGCATCCAAGTTTAGGAATCTGGTTGCCCAGTAGGCTTTATGTTCCAGTTCCACGGGCAGATGACAGGCCTTGCCATACACAAGTTGGTATGGTGAGGTTCCTATTGGAGTCTTGAATGTTGTTCTGTATGCCCATAGAGCATCATCCAAGCTCTTTGCCCAATCCTTTCTTCGGGCTATTACAGTCCGTTTTAGGATTCTTTTTAGCTCTCTGTTAGAGACTTCAGCTTGCCCATTTGTCTGTGGATGATACGGGGTAGCTACTTTGTGGCTAATTCCATATCGAACCATAGCAGAGTAAAGCTGTTTATTGCAGAAATGAGTACCCCCGTCACTGATTATGACTCTGGGAACACCAAATCTGCTGAAGATGTGTTTCTGGAGGAATTTCAGCACGGTCTTAGTATCATTAGTGGGTGTAGCAATTGCTTCTACCCATTTAGATACATAGTCCACTGCCACCAGAATGTAAGTGTTTGAGTATGATGGTGGGAATGGGCCCATAAAGTCAATTCCCCATACATCAAACAACTCAATCTCTAAGATCCCTTGTTGAGGCATGGCGTATCCGTGAGGCAGGTTACCAGCTCTTTGGCAGCTGTCACAGTTACGCACAAACTCTCGGATAATTTATACACTTTTTGGCACTGTTTTTAGTATATTTTTAGTACATTTTAGTTAGTTTTTAGTGTGTTTTTATGAGTTTTTATTTAAAATTTACTTTTCTGGGCTTTACTATGAGTTTGTGTGTTTTTCTGTGATTTCAGGTAATTTCTGGCTGAAATTGAGGGACCTGAGCAAAAATCTAATTCAGAGGCTGAAAAAAGGACTGCAGATGTTGTTGGATTCTGACCTCCCTGCACTCGAAGTGAATTTTCTGGAGCTACAGAAGCCCAATTGGCACGCTCTTAATTGCGTTGGAAAGTAGACATCCTGGGATTTCCATCAATGTATAATAATCCATACTTTGCTCGAGATTTGATGGCCCAAACTGGCGTTGCAAATCAGCTTCAGAATTCCCGTCGTTTAATGCCGGAACTGGCACAAAAGTTGGAGTTAAACACCCAAACTGGCACAAAAGCTGGCGTTTAACTCCAGGAAAAGTCTCTATACATGAAAGCTTCAATGCTCAGCCCAAGTACACACCAAGTGGACCCCGGAAGTGGATTTTTACGTCATTTACTCATTTCTGTATATCCTAGGTTACTAGTTCACTATAAATAGGATCTTTTGACATTGTATCTGGACCTCATGACACTTTACACGTTTCATATTGTACCTTTTACGGCATGAGTCTCTAAACCCCATGGTTGGGGGTGAGGAGCTCTGCTGTGTTTTGATGGATTAATGCAATTACTACTGTTTTTCATTCAAACATGCTTGTTTCCATTCTAAGATATTACTTGCTCCTCAACTTGATGAATGTGATGATCTGTGACACTCACCATCATTCTCACCTATGAACGTGTGCCTGACAACCACCGCCATTCTACTTTAGATTGAGTGGATATCTCTTGGATTCTTTAGCCAGAATCTTCGTGGTATAAGCTAGAATATACTGGTGGCCATTCTTGAGAATCCGGAAGGTCTAAACCTTGTCTGTGGTATTCTGAGTAGGATTCAGGGATTGAATGACTGTGATGAGCTTCAAACTCGCGATTGTGGGGCGTTAGTGACAGACGCAAAAGAATCACTGGATTCTATTCCGACATGATCGAGAACCGACAGATGAATAGCCATGCTGTGACAGAGCGCGTTAAACATTTTCACATTGGAGGATGGGAGGCAGCCATTGACAACGGTGAAACCCTACATACAGCTTGCCATGGAAGGAGTCTTGCGTGTATGAAGAAGAAGACAGTAGGAAAGCAGAGATTCAGAAGATAGAGCATCTCCAAAACCTCAACCTGTTCTCCATTACTGCAAAACAAGTATTTATTTCATGTTCTTCTACTTTTCACAATTAAACCTGTGAATTATTGATATCCTGACTAAGAGTTACAAGATAACCATAGCTTGCTTCAAGCCGACAATCTCCGTGAGATCGACCCTTACTCACGTAAGGTATTACTTGGACGACCCAGTGCACTTCCTGGTTAGTTATGCGGGGTTGCAAAAGTGTGATTGCAATTTTGTGCACCAAGTTTTTGGCACCGTTGCCGGGGATTGTTTGAGTTTGGACAACTGAGGGTTTATCTTGTTGCTTAGATTAGGAATATTTTATTTTTATTGGTTTAGAGTCTTTTATTTGAGTTTAGTTTCATATTTTAAGTTTCGTGTCAATTGCATGCTTTTGTTTTCTTTTAATTTTTCGAATTTGCATGTTCTTAGTCCTTTCTTGATCTTTAAAAATTCTAAGTTTGGTGTCTTCCTTGTGTTTTCCCTTAGGTTTTCGAACATTTGTGTGTGATTTTCTAAAAAAATTTCTAGGTTTGGTGTCTTATTTGTGTTTTCCTTTAAATCTTCAAAATTTTGCACTAATTTTCGAAAATCAAATCTTTTTAATTTCTTCAATCATATCTTTTCAATCATATCTTTTAAAAAATAATTTTCAATCATATCTTTTTAATTGCTAATTCCAAAATCTTTTTAATTACTTAATTAATTTAGTTTTCAATTTGCTTTGATTTTATTTTCTTTCAGTTTTCAAAATTTTATTTTATTTTCTTTTCCATTTATTTCAGTTTATTATTTTCGGTCACTTTTAATTAAATAAAAAAATAATAAAATAATTTACTTGCAATCCATATCATCTCCCTCTCTCCATCATGGACATAAGTGGAATTGAGCAGTCTAGAAGGACTTTGGGGTCATAAGTTAACCCCATTACAGCTGCATATGGGAGTAGCATTTGTATACCTCCCATTAAAGTAAGCAGCTTTGAGCTAAATCCTCAACTCATTATCATGGTGCAGTAAAATTGCCAGTATTTCGGTCTTCCACAGGAAGAACCTACTGAGTTTCTGGCACAGTTCTTACAAATTGCTGACACAGTACATGATAAAGAGGTAGACCAGGATGTCTACAGATTATTACTGTTTCCATTTGCTGTAAAAGATTAAGCTAAGAGGTGGTTAAATAACCAACCCACAGCAAGTATAAAAATATGGAGACAATTATCAGACAAATTCCTGAATCAATTTTACCCTCCAAAAAGGATGACACAGCTGAGGCTGGACATCCAAGGCTTTAAACAAGAGGTAATGAATCCCTTTATAATGCCTGGGAAAGGTATAGAGGTATGCTAAGGAAATGTCCCTTTGAAATGTTTTCAGAGTGGGTACAGTTAAACATCTTCTACTATGGGCTTACAGAAAAAGCTCAGATGTCTTTAGACCACTCAACTGGTGGATCTATACACATAAGAAAGACGATTGAAGAGGCTCAAGAACTCATAGATACTGTTGCTAGAAATCAACATTTGTACTCTAGCAGTGAGCCCTCTACAAAAGAAGAAGCCATGGCAATAACTACTGATCCTAATCCTCATGAACAGGTTGTTCAGCTTAATCAGCAATTACTCCTGATGACAAAATAGTTAGCAGAATTTAAAGAGATGCTCCAAGAAACTAAAATTGCTAACAAAAATATAGAATCAGAGTTGAATCAGACAAAACAGCAGTTATCTAAACAGATAACAGAAGAATGCCAAGCAGTTCAACTAAGGAGTGGGAAGACATTAAATAACACTGCTCAAAGTGGCAAAAATCCATGAAAGGAACAACTGACAGAGGATAACCAAACCACAGCCCAAAATCCCTCTGAGGACAGTAAGAGCCCAGAGAGGAATACTCCTGGCGTTCAAACGCCAGAAAGGGGGGAAAAGTTGGCGTTAAACGCCCATTCCTTGCCTAGTTCTGGCGTTCAAACGCCAGAAAAGGGTGGAAAGCTGGCGTTAAACACCCATCCTGCACCCAGTCCTGGAATTCAAACACCAATGAGGAATCAGACATCTGAAAGTGCTGATAGTAACCCCTCTAAGAAGGCTTCTCCAACCACCTCTGTAGGGAATAAACCTGCAGCAACTAAGGTTGAAGAATATAGAGCCAAGATGCCTTATCCTCAGAAACTCTGCCAAGCGGAACAGGATAAATAATTTGCCCGCTTTGCAGACTATCTAAGGACTCTTGAAATAAAGATTCCGTTTGCAGAGGCACTTGAGCAAATACCTTCTTATGCTAAGTTCATGAAAGAGATCTTAAGTCATAAGAAGGATTGGAGAGAAACCGAAAAAGTGTTTCTCACTGAAGAATGCAGTGCAATGATTCTGAAAAGCTTACCAGAGAAGCTTCAAGATCCAGGAAGCTTTATGATACCATGCACATTAGAAGGTGCTTGTACCAAGACAGCCCTATGTGACCTTGGAGCAAGTATCAACCTAATACCTGCATCCACTATCAGAAAGCTTGGGTTGACTGAAGAAGTCAAACCAACCCGGATATGTCTCCAACTTGCTGATGGCTCCATTAAATATCCATCAGGCATAATTGAGGACATGATTGTCAAGGTTGGGCCATTTGCCTTTCCAACTGACTTTGTAGTGCTGGAAATGGAGGAGCACAAGAGTGTAACTCTCATCCTAGGAAGACCCTTCCTAGCAACTGGACGAACTCTCATTGATGTACAAAAAGGGGAAGTGACCCTGAGAGTCAATGAGGATGAGTTCAAGTTGAATGCTGTCAAAGCTATGCAGCATCCAGACACATCAAATGACTGCATAAGTGCTGATATTATTGATTCTTTAGTGGAAGAGATCAATATGGCTGAGAGTCTTGAATTTGAGCTTGAGGATATCTTTAAAGATGCTTGATGGTGTTTTTGCAGAAAATGAATTTCAGATGGAAGCAGTAAATGAAAACTCAGATTCAATTCTCAATTTTCTGAAATTATGCAGAAGAAGAACAAGAGATTTCAGATCAAGTGAAACAGAATTCCTTCAATTCTTGATCCAAAATTCAAACAGAAATGAAAACTAAGAGAGAGAACTCTCAATTTCTAATGCTCTTAGTGGAGCTTGCCTTTCTAATGGAGCCTCCCTTTTGAAATGAGAGTGATGCCTTTATATAGGCTTTTTACAAAATGAAAATAAAATGAAATTGAAATTAAAAACAAATTCACAAAATGAAATTCCTAATCTAGCTTCTCTATGTGCCTTTGAGTCTTGTTGAGTGGGCTTTGCTTGCTTTGGATTTGAGGGAGAATGGGTCTTGGATGGCCTTGATTTAATTTGGTGAGGAATTGAATTAAATTGAATTTTGGTTGATTTTGGCCCATATGTTGCTCCCAGGAGGCTGCCCTGCTCTTGTGGAGGGCAGAGCAGGGAAACTTTGTGTGGGTATCTAATTTGCATGCCAAGGCTTGGAAGCATCAGGATGCTGCCCTGCCCTTGTGGAGGGCAGGGCAATGTTGCCTTGCATGTGTGTCTTGCGCGCTCAATTTCTTGAACCGTGTCATGATGCGCTTGTGTGTGCCAAGGAGTGTTCCCAAATTCGAACCTTGGTGAAAGCATTTGGGGGAGCAATTTTCCTTGATTTTTTATGAAGTGAAGCACGACATTTCCCTGCTCTCCAAGAGGGCAGAGCAGAATAATGAGCGCTACTTTGCTTTGGAGTGAGGCTCCAGCTTCGAACCTTGGTGGAAGCACTTTGGTTTATTTTCGCTTATTTTTTGCCCTTAAAGATGCCTTTCACTGATGCCTCAACTGTACGCTAAATTTGGATTGCTATATATCGTTGGAAATCTCTGAATGTCAGCTTTCCAACGCAACTGGAAGCACATCAATTGGACGTCTGTAGCTCAAATTATAGCCCTTTGAAGTAGGCATGGTCATGCTGTGAACACCCAGATTTTAACTTAGCGAAAATTTGCTTCCAACCTCACTTTGCATCACGATATTGCCCTGCCCTTGGCAAGGGCAGAGCAGTGTGCGTGCTGGTTGCTTTCTTCTTTGATTTGGTCATGGGCCACGCTTTTAAAAGCGTGGCCTAAGGCTCCAAAGTGTGCTCCAACTTCAAAGTGTGCCCCAAAGCTCTTTTTTTTCTCCTTTTTAGCTTATTTTGTGCTTCTTTGCTTCGTTTTCTTTTTATTTCCTACAAGATTTATAAAATTAAATGATCAAGAAAATATATCATTTAAGCACAAATCATCAATTTCTTGTATGAAAAAGCATAGAAAAATAGGTATATGATGACTTGTCATCACAACACCAAACTTAAACCTTGCTTGTCCCCAAGCAAGAAAAGAATCATGCAATAGAAATTGACAATCCAAGGTAAGAAGAGTAGCAAGTTAATGTTCATGGCAAGCTAGTTTTCTATGCATGCAACAATCACAAAAGAGATGTAAATGATTGATGCTTCTATCTAGCTCATTTTATGAAATCTTTTTCTTATAATTCTTCCTTGAAACAAGCTTTTGATTTTTTTTTTTTTGCTTCTCCTTTTGGGTGCTTTGCCCCATGAGTTAATAACAAAGCTACGACTTCTAAATGCTTTGTTTTCAAGTATTACCACTTGATACATAAGCACCACAAGCATTTAATTAGAGGACTTCATTAAGCTCATTTTTCTTTTCTTTTCTTGACTCTCTAATCATTGATGCTCAGAGCCTTGAGCTTTGAGGGAGTGCTTTTGCACTTGAGCCTAGCCTTGACTTCTAAGTGTTTTGTTTTCAAGCATTTGGCTTGATACATAAACACCACAAGCACTTAGCAAATAAATTGCCATTGGTACTCAGAGCCTTCAGCTTTCTCATTCTTTCCCTTTTTCTTTTCTTGCTTTAATTGTATTTGCTTCTTCAAGGTTTTCATGATTTCAAAAGATTTCACAAAATGTACTAGATGAAAAACTTCAATTAAATAAAATCCAATGCAATTGAGCAACAATCAATCATACTAGCTTTCCAATACTTGTATACACATGCTAAATTCTTCTTTAATTCCTTGTTTGTTTATGGTCATGATACTTTACTGCTTTTGAACTCACAGAATTCAAGTTGGTAGTTATAATGCCACATCAACATATTACAAATCAAGATTCAAGCTATGCTTTATTCATACACACATGTAAACAGAGAAGATAATAAGACAATCATACAATTTAAGTGCTAGAAACAAATTAGAAGAAAAGGAACTCTACAACCTTGTAGTTTATCCTCATTATTGTTGTCTTTTTTCTCCAATTTTTCCCTTTCCCTTGCCAAACATAGAGTGCTTGCTCATCCTCAAGCAACAATTAGAACAATGGCTATGGGGCTAAGATGGATCATGAATGTCTTACACAATGAAATGTTAGTAGCACATGTATTTTAAGCAAGCAAAATGAAGGATAACAATCAAGGCACCAGAGACAGAGACATTTTAATTGCAAACATAGGAAGGTGAGCACAATACATTGCATAAAAGATAAGTAGCACACCAAATTTAGTGTGACACTTTCACTTGAAATTAATGCAAGTATCTAGTAAGCATTGGAACCAAATTTTGTTGCATAGCAACACCAAACTTAGAATACAACCATATGTCAATTTATTTGAACGAAAACTAAACGAAAGAAACTGTTATTTGTTAAATACAATCACCAAATGAATAGTCTGTCATGAATAAGGATGTCTTGGTGATGTATTAACAAAAACAGTTGATAAAAGAAAACTTAAAAATAAAGAGGTGACTAAAACAAAGAGAATGCAAACGAACTGTCAAAATAAAGAAAAATAACAATGCAAAGGCAATATGATTATGCAGACAAGTGATGTTGCTGGATGAGTTGCATAGAAAATAAGTGGCACACCAAACTTAGAATCTTGGTGTGTCACTTTCATTTTTGATTTGATGCAATCATCCAAAAAGATTGAAAATAATTTGTTGCAAGGCAACACCAAACTTAGAATGTAATCATATGCCAATTTATTGAAATTTAAACAAAGCATGGAGAAGAAATGTACCTACTGTCTACCTGTTCTTTACTTTCTTCCTCTTCTTCCAATTTGTTAAGAGGAATAACCTCAAAGGGGGAGAAAATTTAGCTATTGTCCCTTGCCTTGGCCTTTCCTCAGCAAGCTTCCTTTTGCAAATGGCTTGATTGATCTTGCTTGCTGGATTAGGGACAGGATTGGTGCTCTTGTTAGTTGCCTTCACTTCTTTGAATTCAAGACTTGGTTGCTGTGTGATTATAGGAGTTTTATATTCATCCAGGGCCTTTTGCATTGGTGGTTCCATGAGCTTTTCCTCTATGTACTTCTCTGCTTCACTTGCGTTTGACTTCTCTTGAGTGTCTTCCTCACTTTCTTGCTCTTCCACTTCCTCTCTTGCACTCAACATTTGACTTAATAGCTTTTTCATTGAGGAGGTTTGTTGATCTTCCCAACATTTCTTCATCTCCTCTTCATATCTTTTAATCTCAGATTCAATTGTTGAGACTTTTTGGTCCAGGGGAGTTTGAGGAGGTTGTGAGTGTTCAGGTTCTCTTGTCATCTCAAGTGCAGTTTCAGGTTCAAATATTTCCACCACCTCTTTTTTCATTGAAATTTCACTTGACACAGAGACTTCCTCATCTTGCCCTTCCTCTTTCCTTGTTGCACTCACCAATTGAGCTAACATTATTTCCATGTTTTTGAATGAATTTTCTTGCTCGTTCCAGGATATCTGTGCCTCCCTCTCATATTTTTCAAACATGGTCTCAAGCTTTGAGAGGCTTTGGTTCATGGAAGTTTGTGAGGGTGGTGAATTTTGATAGAGGCTTTCTGTTGAAGCATGGTCAAGTGATGATATCTTTGGATGAATATCATATGGAGCATTAGAATTTCCTTCCAAGCCACCATTAGAATCATGAATAGCATCATTTTGTGGTGGAGGGAAATATCCCATATGATTGTCTCCCTCATCTTGTGTTTCTGAAGCAATTCTCCATGGATTGGAGTGCTTAGAATTTGTATTTTCTTGGTGATATTCCCAGCCACCATTAGAGATTGGTGATGGTGGGTGATATCCCATAAAATTTGTTTGATCATAAGATGAGTTGAACTCCATTTGAATTTTGGAAAACACAACACCAAGGAAAATTGAAATTACTCATATCAGAGATGAGAATTTCTTAGTGAGGCAAAAACTCAAACACCTTGGTTTCAATTTAAAACAGAGAACAAAAACAAAAAAAAATGCTTGATCTAGACTTCTCACCCACTTAATCATTGTTGATCTAATCAATCCCCGGCAACGGCGCCAAAAATTTGATGGTGTTTTTGCGGAAAACGAATTTCCAAACACATAGATCTAACCGGCAAGTGTACCGGGTCGCATCAAGTAGTAATAACTCACAAGAGTGAGGTCGATCCCGCAGGGATTGATGGATCAAGCAACTTTAGTGCGTGATTAGTTTAGTCAAGCTAACATTGAAGTGAATTGTGTGAAGTTGATCAACAGAAAGTAAATTGCAGAAATATTAAAGATGCAGAAAGTAAAGTTGCAAGTAACTTAAGTAACAACAAAGTAAAATAACTGAAACTTAAATTGCAAGAAAAGTAAATTGCATCAAATGTAAATGGGGCTGGGGTGCTGGAAATTTAAAATCCAACAAGAAAATGTAAAGAGCAATCAAGCAGAGAAGTAAAAGATGAAATAAGTGCAGCAGATTTAAACAGAAATGGAAAATTGCTTGAAGAAGCAACACAGAATGTAACTCAGCTTGATTTTGAAATTTAAAGAGACAAGATCTTAGGGAATCAATGAGACTAGAAAACAAGTCTAGATATCACTCCCTTCCTTGATCCAACCAAGAAACAGATTGAAGAAGAAACGAAGATGGAAGCAGTAAATGAAAACTCAGATTCAATTCTCAATTTTCTGAAATTATGTAGAAGAAGAACAAGAGATTTCAGATCAAGTGAAACAGAATTCCTTCAATTCTTGATCCAAAATTCAAACAGAAATGAAAACTAAGAGAGAGAACTCTCAATTCCTAATGCTCCCTAGTGGAGCTTGCCTTTCTAATGGAGCCTCCCTTTTGAAATGAGAGTGATGCCTTTATATAGGCTTTTTACAAAATGAAAATAAAATGAAATTGAAATTAAAAACAAATTCACAAAATGAAATTCCTAATCTAGCTTCTCTGTGTGCCTTTGAGTCTTGTTGAGTGGGCTTTGCTTGCTTTGGATTTGAGGGAGAATGGGTCTTGGATGGCCTTGATTTAATTTGGTGAGGAATTGAATTAAATTGAATTTTGGTTGATTTTGGCCCATATGTTGCTCCTAGGAGGCTGCCCTGCTCTTGTGGAGGGCAGAGCAGGGAAACTTTGTGTGGGTATCTAATTTGTGTGCCAAGGCTTGGAAGCATCAGGATGCTGCCCTGCCCTTGTGGAGGGCAGGGCAATGTTGCCTTGCATGTGTGTCTTGCGCGCTCAATTCCTTGAACCGTGTCATGATGCGCTTGTGTGCGCCAAGGAGTGTTCCCAAATTCGAACCTTGGTGAAAGCATTTGGGGGAGTAATTTTCCTTGATTTTTTATGAAGTGAAGCACGACATTGCCCTGCTCTCCAAGAGGGCAGAGCAGAACAATGAGCGCTACTTTGCTTTGGAGTGAGGCTCCAGCTTCGAACCTTGGTGGAAGCACTTTGGTTTATTTTTGCTTATTTTTTGCCCTTAAAGATGCCTTTCACTCATGCCGCAATTGTACGCCAAGTATGGATTGCTATATATCGTTGGAAAGCTCTGAATGTCAGCTTTCCAACGCAACTAGAAGCACATCAATTGGACGTCTGTAGCTCAAGTTATAGCCCTTTGAAGTAGGCATGGTCATGCTGTGAACGCCCAGATTTTAACTTAGCGAAAATTTGCTTCCAACCTCACTTTGCATCACGATATTGCCCTGCTCTTGGCATGGACAGAGTAGTGTGCGTGCTGGTTGCCTAAGTGATCAAGAAAAGCGTGGCCTAAGGCTCCAAATTATGCTCCAACTTCAAAGTGTGCCCCAAAGCTCTTTTTTTCTCCTTTTTAGCTTATTTTGTGCTTCTTTGCTTCGTTTTCTTTTTATTTCCTACAAGATTTATAAAATTAAGTGATCAAGAAAATATATCATTTAAGCACAAAAGCATTCAATATTTAAGCAGAAATCATCAATTTCTTGTATGAAAAAGCATAGAAAAATAGGTATATGATGACTTGTCATCAATGCTCAGCCTAACCTGGAGGAACCAGAGGAAATAAAAGAACCTCTGAAAATTCCTCAGGAAAAGCATAAACCTCCTAGACCCGAGCTCAAGCCACTACCACCATCCTTGAAGTATGCATTTCTGGGAGAAGGTGACACTTTTCCAGTGATCATAAGCTCTGCTTTAAACTCACAGGAAGAGGAAGCACTAATTCAAGTGCTAAGGACACATAAGACAACTCTTGGGTGGTCCATAAGTGATCTTAAGGGCATTAGCCCAGCAAGATGCATGCACAAGATCCTATTGGAAGATAATGCCAAGCCAGTGGTTCAACCACAGAGGCGGCTAAATCCAGCCATGAAGGAGGTGGTGCAGAAAGAGGTCACTAAGTTACTAGAGGCTGAGATTATTTATTCTATTTCTGATAGCCCCTGGGTGAGCCCTGTCCAAGTTGTCCCCAAGAAGGGAGGTATGACAGTGGTTCATAATGAAAAGAATGAACTGGTTCCCACAAGAATAGTTACAGGGTGGCGTATGTGTATTGACTACAGAAGGCTCAATACAGCCACCAGAAAGGATCATTTTCCTTTACCATTCATAGACTAAATTCTAGAAAGACTAGCTGGCCATGATTATCACTGCTTTTTGGATGGCTATTCAGGTTACAACCAAATTACAGTAGATCCTCAAGACCAAGAGAAAACAGCATTCACTTACCCTTCTGGCGTGTTTGCCTACAGAAGAATGCCTTTTGGTCTGTGTAATGCACCTGCAACTTTTCAGAGATGCATGCTATCCATCTTCTCTGATATGGTAGAGAAGTTATTGGAAGTCTTCATGGATGACTTCTCAGTATATGGAGACTCATTCAGCTCCTGTCTTAATCATTTAGCACTTATCCTGAAAAGGTGCTAAGAGACTAACCTGGTCTTAAACTGGGAGAAATGTCACTTTATGGTGACTGAAGGAATTGTCCTTGGGCACAAAATTTCAGGCAAGGGAATAGAGGTGGATCAAGCAAAGATAGAAGTAATTGAAAAATTACCACCACCTACCAATGTTAAGGCAATCAGAAGCTTTCTAGGGCACGTAGGATTTTATAGAAGGTTCATAAAGGACTTTTCAAAAATTGCAAAACCTCTAAGCAACCTGCTAGCTGCTGACACGCCATTTTTGTTTGACACAGAGTGTCTGCAGGCGATTGAGACCCTGAAAGCCAAGCTGGTCACAGCACCAGTCATCTCTGCACCAGATTGGACATTACCATTTGAACTAATGTGTGATGCCAGTGACCATGCCATTGGTGTAGTGTTGGGACAGAGGCACAACAAGCTTCTGCACGTCATTTATTATGCTAGCCGTGTTCTAAATGATGCACAGAAGAATTACACAACCACAGAAAAAGAATTACTTGTAGTGGTTTATGCCATTGACAAGTTTAGGTCCTACTTATTAGGGTCAAAAGTGATTGTGTACACTGACCATGCTGCTCTTAAATACTTACTCACAAAGCAGGATTCAAAACCCAGGCTCATAAGGTGGGTGTTGCTTCTGCAAGAGTTTGATATAAAAATAAGAAATAGGAAAGGGACAGAGAACCAGGTAGCTGATCATCTGTCCCGGATAGAACCAGTAGCTGGGGCGTCCCTCCGCTTTACTGAGATCTCTGAGACCTTTCCCGATGAGCAACTCTTTGCCATTCAAGAAGCTCAATGGTTTGCAGACATTGCAAACTATAAAGCTGTGAGGTTTATACCCCAGGAGTACAGCAGAGTGCAAAGAAAAAAATTAATTTCAAATGCCAAGTACTACCTATGGGATGAACCATATCTCTTTAAGAGATGTGCAGACGGAATGATCCGCAGATGTGTACCTAGAGAGGAAGCACAGAGGATCCTATGGCATTGTCATGGATCGCAGTATGGGGGACATTTCGGAAGTGAGCGAACAGCCAATAAGGTCCTCCAATGTGGCTTCTACTGGCCTACTCTCTATAGGGATGCCCGAGAGTTTGTGAGTAACTGTGACAGTTGCCAAAGAGCTGGTAACTTGCCTCATGGTTACGCCATGCCTCAACGAAGGATCTTAGAGATTGAGTTGTTTGATGTATGGGGTATTGACTTCATGGGTCCCTTCCCACCATCATACTCAAACACTTATATTCTGGTAGCAGTAGACTATGTATCTAAATGGGTAGAAGCAATTGCCACTCCCAATAATGATACTAAGACCGTGCTGAAATTCCTCCAGAAACACATCTTCAGCAAGTTTGGTGTTCCCAGAGTACTAATTAGTGATGGAGGCACTCATTTCTGCAATATACAGCTGTACTCTGCTATGGTCCGATATGGAATTAGCCACAAAGTAGCAACTCCGTATCATCCTCAGACAAATGGGCAAGCTGAAGTCTCTAATAGAGAGCTAAAAAGAATCCTGGAACGGACTGTTATTGCCCGTAGAAAGGATTGGGCAAAGAGCTTGGATGATGCTCTGTGGGCATACAGAACAGCATTCAAGACTCCTATAGGAACCTCTCCATACCAACTTGTGTATGGGAAGGCCTGTCATCTGCCCGTGGAACTGGAACATAAAGCCTACTGGGCAACCAGATTCCTAAACATGGATGCTAAGTTAGCCGATGAAAAAAGATTGCTCCAGCTAAATGAGCTAGAGGAGTTCAGACTCAGTGCCTTTGAAAATGCAAAAATTTATAAGGAAAAGGCAAAGAAGTGGCATGACAAGAAGTTGTCATCCAGAGTCTTTAAGCACGGACAAAAAGTTCTGCTCTTCAACTCTAGACTCAGACTATTCCCAAGAAAACTTAAATCCCGGTGGAGGGGTCCGTATGTGATTACAAGAGTGTCACCATATGGATATGTTGAGCTTCAAGATATTGATTCTGATAAAAAGTTTATTGTTAATGGACAGAGGATCAAACATTATCTTGAAAGCAATTTTGAGCAAGAATGCTCAAAACTGAGGCTTGAATGAAGCATAGTAAAGGTCCAGCTAAAGACAATAAAGAAGCGCTTGCTGGGAGGCAACCCAGCTATTAGCAGGTGATTTATATTACTTAATAGAATACTGTCATACATTCTTCAAGGTTGATCATCAAAATTGAAGGAATTCACAGAGTTACAGAAGGATTCAGTGCAAAAAGCAGAGAAAAGGAGTTTGCTGGCAAGAAAACGCCAATAAAGGATACTCTGGGCGTTAAATGCCAGAATGGATATCATTCTGGGCGTTCCATTCTGGCGTTTAACGCCAGTAAAGGTACCATTTTGGGCGTTAAATGCCAGAATGGGTACCATTTTGGGCGTTTAACGCCAGGATTGCAGCATCCTAGGTGTTTAGCAAAACGCCAGTGATGAAGGGGTTTCTGGCGTTTAACGCCAGCCAGGGTACCTGGCTGGGTGTTAAACGCCCATAATGGCCAATATTTGGGCGTTAAACGCCATAACGGATACCATTCTGGGCGTTTAAAGCCAGAAAGGTAGGGGACAGAGATTTTGTTTTCCACTTCAAATTTTTTCAATCTTTCTTATTTTGATCCATAATTTTCTGCATAAACACATTACAAACTTTCATCATTCACCTTCAAATTTCAAAAATTAAAAAATTTTCTAAATCATTCTTCAAATCTCTTTCAAATCTTTTCCAAATCTTCTTCAAAAAACTCAAATATCTTCTCAAATTCTTTCCATATCTTCTCAAATCTCCTTCAAAATTTTCGAAATCCCTCCCCTCCCTTATAAATACACGTTCGGTCATCCCCCTCTCCCCACCATTCGAATTTGCTCTCCTCCTCTCTCTCTTTTTTCCTTTCTTTTGCTTGAGGGCAAGCAAACCTCTAAGTTTGGTGTGCTTTTCCGTGGTCACTAAGCCAAGATTTATTAAGATCATGGCTCCTAAGGGAAAACAAACCAATTCAAAAGGCAAAAAAGAGAATAATCCAAAGAATCTTTGGAATCAAGAGAAGTTCTTAACCAAAGAACATGCAGACCATTACCATAAAATAATGGGTCTGAGGTCAGTGATCTCGGAAGTTAGATTTGATCTGAAAGAAGAAGAATATCCGGAGATCCAAGAGCAAATTCGAAACAGAGGATGGGAAGTTCTAACCAACCCTGAGACAAAGGTTGGAAGAAACATGGTTCAGGAATTCTACTCAAATCTGTGGCTGACAGATAAGTAGAGAATGACTGGAACTGCTTTTCGTACCTACAGAACCATGGTCAGAGGGAGAATTATTTACTTCCATCTGGACAAAATAAGAGAGGTCTTCAAATTGCCTCAACTACAAGATGATCCTAAATCCTTTAATAGGAGAATGGTGAGAGTAGATAAGGGGTTGGATCAAGTTCTAGAGGACATATGCCTCCTTGGAACTAAGTGGACAACCAATTCAAAAGGTGTCCCAAACCAACTCAAAAGGGGAGATCTCAAACCAATTGTAAGAGGTTGGCTAGACTTCATTGGGCGTTCTATATTGCCCACTAGCAACTGTTCTAAGGTCACGGTCAAGAGAGCAGTGATGATTCATTGCATTATGCTGGGGTGAGGATGGGAGTAGATGAATTCATCCCAATTGAACATCCAATTACCAAGAAGTCAACGGAAGGACAAATGCAAGATAACTCTATCAAAAGGAGGGCGCAGGAATTCCTCCCTGAACTTCCTAAAATTGACTACTGGGCCAGCCTAGAAGCATCTGTTGCCAAGCTGCAAGAAACTATGGAACAAATTAAGGAAGAACAGCAGAATCAAAACTGCATGCTCTGCAAATTGCTGAAGGAACAAGAGAAGCAGGGGCGTGAGCTACAGGAGCTGAAGTGCCAGAAGCTCTCCCTTGAAGGGTCAAATACCCCACAAGTTGAGGGAGCATCCACTTCTCAAAATCAAGGTTGTTAAGTCCTAACTCTGTGATAACCTCTATCATTAGGAGTCTATTTTAGAGTCATTTAAATTTTTGTTTTCTATTACTATTAGTCTTATCTTATATTTATTTTTGAGTCTTGTTCTTAATTCATGATTAATAAAATTTAAGGTTCATGTCTTAAAGCTATGAATGTCTAATGAATCCATCATCTCTCTTAAATGAAAAATGCTTTAATCACAAAGGAACAAGAAGTACAGGATTTCAAATTCATCTCTAAAACTAGTTGAATTAGTTTGATGTGGTGACAATACTTTTTGTTTTCTGAATGAATGCTTGAACAGTGCATATGTCTTTTGAATTTGTTGATTAAAGAATGTTAAACTTGTTGGCTCTTGAAAGAATGATAGAAAGGAGAAATGTTATTGAGGATCTGAAAAATCATCAGATTGATTCTTGAAGCAAGAAAAAGCAGTGAATTAAAAAAAAAAAAGCAAGCAGAAAAAGCCAATAGCCCGTTTAAACAAAAAGGAAAGGGTAAAAATAAAAAGTGATCCAAGGAAAAAAGAGCGTGCTTAAGAACCCTGCACACCTCTAATTGGGGACTCTAGCAAAGCTGAGTCACAATCTGAAAAGGTTTACCCGGTTATATGTCTGTGGCATGTATGTATCCGGTGGTAATACTGGAAGACAGAGTGCTTTGGGCCACAGCCAAGACTCATAAAGTAGTTGTGTTCAAGAATCATCATACTTAACTAGGAGAATCAATAACACTATCTGAATTCTGAGTTCCTATAGATGCCAATCATTCTAAACTGCAAAGGATAAAGTGAGATGTCAAAACTGTTCAGAGGCAAAAAGTTACTAGTCTCGCTCATCTAATTGGAGCTAAGTTTCATTGATATTTTGGAGTCTATAGTATGTTCTCTTCTTTTTATCCTATTTGATTTTCAGTTTCTTGGGGACAAGCAATAATTTAAGTTTGGTGTTGTGATGAGCGGATAATTTATACGCTTTTTGGCACTGTTTTTAGTATGTTTTTAGTACATTTTAGTTAGTTTTTAGTATGTTTTTATGAGTTTTTATTTAAAATTCACTTTTCTGGACTTTACTAAGAGTTTGCGTGTTTTTTTGTGATTTCAGGTAATTTCTGGCTGAAATTGAGGGACTTGAGCAAAAATCTGATTCAGAGGCTGAAAAAAGGATTGCAGATGCTGTTGGATTCTGACCTCCCTGCACTCGAAGTGGATTTTATGGAGCTACAGAAGCCCAATTGGAGCGCTCTCAATTGCGTTGGAACATAGACATCCTTGGCTTTCCAGAAATGTATAATAGTCCATACTTTGCCCGAGATTTGATGGCCCAAACTGGCGTTGCAAATCAGCTTCAGAATTCCCAGCGTTTAACGCCGGAACTGGCACAAAAGTTGGAGTTAAACGCCCAAACTGGCACAAAAGCTGGCGTTTAACTCTAGAAAAAGTCTCTACACATGAAAGCTTCAATGCTCAGCCCAAGCACACACCAAGTGGACCCCGGAAGTGGATTTTTACGTCATTTACTCATTTCTGTATATCCTAGGTTACTAGTTCACTATAAATAGGATCTTTTGACATTGTATCTGGACCTCATGACACTTTGCACGTTTCATATTGTACCTTTTACGGCATGAGTCTCTAAACCCCATGGTTAGAGGTGAGGAGCTCTGCTGTGTCTTGATGGATTAATGCAATTACTACTGTTTTTCATTCAAGCACGCTTGTTTCCATTCTAAGATATTACTTGCTCCTCAACTTGATGAATGTGATGATCCGTTACACTCATTATCATTCTCACCTATGAACGTGTGCCTGACAACCACCGCCGTTCTACTTTATATTGAGTGGATATCTCAACCTGCGAAGCCAAGGTTGGCCGGAGAATATTTACATACATACTTACATATAATCCCATATCTAAAGTCCTTAAAATAAACCCTAATTCTCCAAAAATAGCCTCTATGAGGCACCAAGGTATAATACATAAAAGGAGAAGCCGAAGCATATTTATATACATAACAAAATATAAAAGCCCAAACTCCCGTCTTCGCTGTAGAAAAACTTCAGACGCCTAGCGAGTCACATCTCGACCTGCATCTGAAAAATAACAATATCGTATGGGATGAGAACCGAGGGTTCTCAGTATGGTTAAGGTGCCATATATATAATAAAAAAGGTCTCGGGAAAGACAAAGGCAATCGTAGAACTCCGATACCTAGATTAAAACCTTAAAGATTAAACTGGAAACTATAGACAGGGTAATCGTCTAAGGCTCTTAATTTTAACTCGCTCACTGACTTAATCCCAATTTACTCTATTAATCTCTTGACTTTTTCCAAAATCCTCCAGAATTCGCCCTCGTCACTCCTTCGCCGGACGAGGGGCATCTCAATTGCACAGACAAGCAAAGCAGACAAAGAAAACACAAGTAGGGTATAATTATAACAGATAGCAAGTATAACAGGTAACAAAATAATCACAAAGGCAAACCCAAGTAAAGCATAGAAAACAAAACAAACATATGCAGATGATGTATGCCTATCCTATGGCTGATGAGTCTCATATGTCGGTTACATAGTCAGCCCGACATGTCCTAGTAGATAACCGCAGACAGTCCCTCTGTACGCACATCCCCAAGCTCAAAAGTTAACCATGGGACGAAACCCAAGCTGACATGAGGGAGACAACACCACAAGCTCAACAATGTCCATGGAAAGAATCCCAAGCTGACATGGGGGAGAGAACACCCCAAGCTCAATAATGTTTCATGGGAAGAATCCGAAGCTGACTTGGGGGAGACAACACCGCAAGCTCAACAATATTCCTTGGGAAGAATCCCAAGATGACATGGCAGGGACAACACTCCAAGCTCAATATATATATATATATATATATATATATATATATATATATATATATATATATATATATATATATATATATATATATATGCATGCCCATGGGGGGAACCCGAGAGTTAGAGTGCCCGGTCATATCTTACGTACAGGGGTCAGCAAACGTCTCAATAATAGTCAATTATATCACATAAATATCATTTTCATTCTTAATAATAATTCATAACTCATCTCATCGTTCTTAATTAATTTACATCATCAATTGTTTCATACATCATTCTCAATATTACATTACTGTCTTAACTGCCTCATATACCACTTTCGTCATCTTTATCAACTCAAGTACCATCTTCTCCAACCACATATTACCTTTTAAAAGTCTTTCTTCATCTCAAAGTTACCATCTTTTCCTAGCTTTATCTTATTACTAGACATACCACTAATGTCCAAGGGCTAAAAGGGTAAAAATAGAGGTTTATAGGTTTAAAATCATGTTTAAAACACTAAAATTTCATTTGCTGAAAATAGGGGTCAGGCATACATGTAGGCGTACAACTTTCTATGCTCGTGCACACAAGTACCATGCTCGCGTACGCGAGATACCCAACCCGAATAGGTTGGTCGCATCACGTACAGTGGTCGCATACGCAAGTTATGCAGAACAGCAAAAATGCTTAATGCTGCAGAATTTTCAACTTTGTACTCCAAACTTCGAACGCGCATAACTTTTCTGTTTTAAAATTTTTTTCATCTATTCTTTGAACGGCGTAAACTTCACGGACATATTTTTATTTGAAAAAAGTTTTAAATAATTTAGGGATCCCAAAGCCAAGTTATAGCTCACCAAAGTTTCGCCAAAAGTCAATTTTGCACAAAAACATCAAACCTCAATTTTCATCAAAAATCAAACTCAATCCACAATTTATGCCTACAAACTACCCACCAATACACCATATCACAGCCACACAGCCACAACATCCTACCATAATCAACCATACCTCAATTTTACATAATTCTCATACATGGGCTTCTCAATTATACCAACAAATCATCAACAATCCAACATCTATTCATATTCATCATTATCAACATATTAAGCATCATTAATCCATCATTCATCACCCTACTCTCATCATGAACAATAATCATCAACAGATACTCAATCCATATCAACAATCATCATTAAAGGTGCTAGGCAATTATCTTACTCATGCATTCACACCTATCCTATGGTCATCTAGCCTATGTTTTCACACGACATTATATACTAAATACGAGAAACCTAAACCATACCTTGGCCGATTCCTCGTAAAGTTTGTAACACCTCAACTAGCACCGTTCCACAAACTCGAAGGTCCCAAAATATGCACCAAATGGAAAACTCATCTACCATAGCCCAACATCTAGCTTTCTGATATCACCAATTCCATCAACAAGCCTCAAATAACACACAACTCAATCTAATACCAATGAAAATTACTAAATCAATATAAATTTCACTTAAATTCAGATATCACAAGGGTTATAATTATCCTCACCTTTCCAATGGGGAATTGGGACAAGACCTGGCAAGTCCATGAAGCTAATTCGGTCCTAAATACCGAAATTACACAATTTTTCAACACTAAACCCAATTAAATTCGAAATTAAGGGATGAGTTGTATGGAGTGAGAATGAGGCTTACCTATGAATTTTTTGATGGCATGTAGAGCTCGTCGAGATGAACACGTGGACGCAAACGGTGCGGCGATCGGAGCTCTGGATTGAAAGTTATGGGGTTTTGAATGTTTGAGTGGGGTTTGGGAATGTTCTTCCCCTTTGGCTGAGTATTTCAGCGTTCCATGCATGAATGGGGAGAGAGAAGATGGCTGAATCCATCTTTATTAGGTGGTCAAGTTGGGCCCAGGCCCAATACGGGCCCAGTTCATCCGGTTCGACCCGTTCGGCACAATCTTGGGCCAAATTCTTTAAAATTAGTGTTAAAATTCTTATTTTAATTAGTTCTACCTCGCTAAATCAAAAAATTCAATTTTTTCTTTTATTTGAATAATAATTAATTTATTAACTAATTATTCACTAATTACTCGGGGTTTACATTCTACCCCCTAACAGAAATTTTTGTCCTAAAAAATTTGCTCTCAATTCTCCATATACACTCCATCAGATTCAACCGATCTCTTACCATTCATTTTGTCATTCTCCAACATCAATTTAACACCCTATTTCTATTTCAGGCTTAAGCTAAACCAGTTTATTTCATTCTTAGTTTTGTCTAACTCTTTCTTGTTGACTACAAACTCCCTTATCCTCCAAGGATCCTATCTAAACCTAATCGATCCCTAAACATTCTCAACTATCTCACTTTTCCAACCTCTTATTCTAATTCAATCTGTTATAGCCTAAATCACACACACTTTTCACTCTTCGATCCTACACTGATTCCTCAAGATGCCCTCATATCCTAAAACTTATTTCTCACGTCGATATAATTCTAGAGCCACGAAAATCATTGCGCTTCTGCAAGGTCACTCTAATTATCAACTACTTAGAACTTAATCCTTCTCATGCTTCTACCAAACAACTTCTTGTATCATTTTACCTTTCTATCTAATGCCATTGACTTTTACTCTAGCTGCACAAGTTCTGAGTCCTTGGTTTTCTCCATTACAAGGTTCATTACCATCTCTGTCACCATTTCTAGATTGTTCGCTCCATTCCTTCAGCAGAAGCTTGCACAGCAGCAACCAAGGATCAACCATATTATCTCACTCACGTTCATGAGACACCATTTGGGTCTTATCCACACCGAATAATTGATATTAAGGTGATCAACCTTAATATCGAAAGTCTAGTACTTCGAATCTCCAAAAGTAATGCTTATGAATATTTATGATATATATGTCAAGCAAACATCCTAAATAGCATGTACACACAAATAGAGTATGCTCAGAAGCATAGTTAGTCCATTCTCCAAGTTCTACAAGAACAAACTACACTAATACCATGATGTAACACTCTACCACACAAAGTCTTATGATTAAGTCATAAAATTGAGGTGGCAAGGTATTACAACCTCTAAAAGTAAAAATACATATAATAATAGTCGAAAGAAATTTTATAATGAAGAGCCTTTGAAGGAAACTTTAAAACAAAGGGCGCATCGCTCTCGTAAACGGAAAACTTGCTTACGAAGAAATGTAATATATATATATATATATATATATATATATATATATATATAATAAAAAGAGAGTGTCAAAAGATGCAAAATATTCAAGCTCCAGGCTCAACTTACGAAGTCAAGGTTGGCGGAGAATATTTACATACATACTTACATATAATCCCATATCTAATGTCCTCAAAATAAACCCTAGTTATCCAACAAAAGCCTCTATGAGGCACCAAGGTATAATACATAAAAGGAGAACTCCGATAAGTTATGGGGTTTTGAATCTTTGAGTGAGGGTTTCGGAATGTTCATTCCCCTTGGCTGAGTATTTCAGCTTCCACGCATGAATCTAGAGAGAGAAGATGATTGAAGCCATCTTTATTAGGTGTTTAAGTTAGGCCTTAGACCCAATATGGGACTAGTTCGCCTAGTTCAGCCATTGGGCCAAATTCTTTAAAATTAGTGTCAAAATTCTTATTTTAATTAATTCTACCTCACTAAATCATAAAATTCAATTTTATATTTTATTTGATTAATAATTAATTTATTAACTAATTATTCACCAATTATCCAGGGTTTATAGATTGGTTGTCAAAACATCACATATTGTTGGATTGTTTTGAACAATGAATGCAACTTATGTCTGAAGGGTCAGAAGGACCTGTGGTGGCAAAGGGATATTATCTGAATTCTGTTGTGGTAAACTGTAGTGGGAGTAAGTGTTAGGGTTTCATGCTGTTAGCTGTAAGTGTGTTGAATAGAGAACAGAATTTGAATCTGATTCCAGTTGTGAATGAATTTTTTGAGGTATTCCCTGAAGACATACCTGAATATCGTCCTTCTTGAGAAATTGAGTTTGTGATTGAGCTGGTGCCTGGAGCAAGACCAATTTCAATTGCGCCCTACCAAATGTTGTCTTTGGAGTTGGCTGAATTTAAAGCTTAGTTGGATGAGTTAATGAGCAAGAATTTCATCTGTCCAAGCATTTCTCCGTAGGGAGCACCAGTGTTACTGGTGAAAAAGAAGGATGGAATTATGCAGCTGTACATGGATTATAGACAACTGAATAAAGTGACAGTAAAGAATAAATATTCATTGCAGAAAATTGATGATCTGATGGACCAATTGCAAGGAGCTGGAGTCTTTTCTAAGATTGATTTGAGGTCTGCTTATTACCAGATAACGATGAGAGATGAAGATATCCCGAAAACTACTTTCAAAACTCATTATTGTCACTACGAATACATTGTAATGTCCTTTGGGTTAACCAATGCCCCTGTAGTGTTCATGGACTATATGAATCAAATATTTCATACTTTTCTAGATAAATTTGTTGTTGTCTTTATTGATGACAGCCTAATCTACTCTAAAATCGAGGAGGAGCATGGGGAACACTTGAGGACTGTATTGCAGATTCTGAAAGAGAGAAAGCTCTATGCAAAGTTGTCTAAGTGTGAGTTCTGGAAAGAGGAGATGAAGTTCTTGGGTCATGTAGTGAGCAAGTAAGGGATAGCTGTGGATCCTTCAAAGATTGAAGCAGTGACTGAATGGGGACGACCTACATCAGTGAGGGAGATAAAGAGTTTTCTAGGTTTAGCAGGATATTATCGGAGATTTATCAAAGAATTCTCACAAATCACGTTACCTCTAACGAAATTAATCCGAAAGGATGTGCCATTTGTCTAGACATCAGAATGTGAGGAAAGCTTTCAAGCTTTGAAACAGAAGTTAACTACAGTGCCTGTGCTTGTGTTACCCGAATCCAATGAGCCTTTTGAGGGGTATTGCGAATCTTTGTTGAAGGGACTAGGGTGTGTGCTGATGCAGTACCGCAATGTTGTGGCGTATGCCTAATGAGCGGATAATTTATACGCTTTTTGGCACTGTTTTTAGTATATTTTTAGTACATTTTAGTTAGTTTTTAGTATGTTTTTATGAGTTTTTATTTAAAATTTACTTTTCTGGGCTTTACTATGAGTTTGTGTGTTTTTCTGTGATTTCAGGTAATTTCTGGCTGAAATTGAGGGACCTGAGCAAAAATCTGATTCAGAGGCTGAAAAAAGGACTGCAGATGTTGTTGGATTCTGACCTCCCTGCACTCGAAGTGAATTTTCTGGAGCTATAGAAGCCCAATTGGTGCGCTCTTAATTGTGTTGGAAAGTAGACATCCTGGGATTTCCATCAATGTATAATAATCCATACTTTACCCGAGATTTGATGGCCCAAACTGGCGTTGCAAATCAGCTTCAGAATTCCCGGCATTTAATGCCGGAATTGGCACAAAAGTTGGAGTTAAACGCCCAAACTGGCACAAAAGCTAGCGTTTAACTCCAGGAAAAGTCTCTACACATGAAAGCTTCAATGCTCAGCCCAAGCACACACCAAGTGGACCCCGGAAGTGGATTTTTACGTCATTTACTCATTTATGTATATCCTAGGTTACTAGTTCACTATAAATAGGATCTTTTGACATTGTATCTGGACCTCATGACACTTTACACGTTTCATATTGTACCTTTTACGTCATGAGTCTCTAAACCCCATGGTTGGGGTGAGGAGCTCTTCTGTGTTTTGATGGATTAATGCAATTACTACTGTTTTTCATTCAAACATGCTTGTTTCCATTCTAAGATATTACTTGCTCCTCAACTTGATGAATGTGATGATCTGTGACACTCGTCATCATTCTCACCTATGAACGTCTGCCTGACAACCACCGCCATTCTACTTTAGATTGAGTGGATATCTCTTGGATTCTTTAGCCAGAATCTTCGTGGTATAAGCTAGAATATACTGGCGGCCATTCTTGAGAATCCGGAATGTCTAAACCTTGTCTGTGGTATTCTGAGTAGGATTTAGGGATTGAATGACTGTGACGAGCTTCAAACACGTGATTGTGGGGCGTTAGTGACAGACGTAAAAGAATCACTGGATTCTATTCCGACATGATCGAGAACCGACAAATGAATAGCCATGCTGTGACAGAGCGCGTTGAACATTTTCACTGAGAGGATGGGAGGCAGCCATTGACAACGGTGAAACCCTACATACAGCTTGCCATGGAAGGAGTCTTGCATGTATGAAGAAGAAGACAGTAGGAAAGTAGAGATTCAGAAGATAGAGCATCTCCAAAACCTCAACCTGTTCTCCATTACTGCAAAACAAGTATTTATTTCATGTTCTTCTACTTTTCACAATTAAACCTGTGAATTATTGATATCCTGACTAAGAGTTACAAGATAACCATAGCTTGCTTCAAGCCGACAATCTCCGTGAGATCGACCCTTACTCACGTAAGGTATTACTTGGACGACCCAGTGCACTTGCTGGTTAGTTATGCGGGGTTGCAAAAGTGTGATTGCAATTTTGTGCACCAAGTTTTTGGCGCCGTTGCCAGGGATTGTTCGAGTTTGGACAACTGACGGTTTATCTTGTTGCTTAGATTAGGAATATTTTATTTTTATTGGTTTAGAGTCTTTTATTTGAGTTTAGTTTCATATTTTACGTTTGGTCTCAATTGCATGCTTTTGTTTTCTTTTAATTTTTCGAATTTGCATGTTCTTAGTCCTTTCTTGATCTTTAAAAATTCTAAGTTTGGTGTCTTCCTTGTGTTTTCCCTTAGGTTTTCGAACATTTGTGTGTGATTTTCTAAAAAAATTTCTAAGTTTGGTGTCTTATTTGTGTTTTCCTTTAAATCTTCAAAATTTTGCACTAATTTTCGAAAATCAAATCTTTTTAATTTCTTCAATCATATCTTTTCAATCATATCTTTTTAAAAATAATTTTCAATCATATCTTTTTAATTGCTAATTCCAAAATCTTTTTAATTACTTAATTAATTTAGTTTTCAATTTGCTTTGATTTTATTTTCTTTCAGTTTTCGAAATTTTATTTTATTTTCTTTTCCATTTATTTTAGTTTATTATTTTTGGTCACTTTTAATTAAATAAAAAAAATAATAAAATAATCTACTTGCAATCCATATCATCTCCCTCTCTCCATCATAGACCTAAGTGGAATTGAGCAGTCCAGAAGGACTCTGGGGTCATATGTTAACCCCATTACAACTGCATATGGGAGTAGCATCTGTATACCTCCCATTAAAACAAGCAGCTTTGAGCTAAATCCTCAACTCATTATCATGGTGCAGTAAAATTGCCAGTATTCCGGTCTTCCACAGGAAGAACCTACTGAGTTTCTGGCACAGTTCTTACAAATTGCTGACACAGTACATGATAAAGAGGTAGACCAGGATGTCTACAGATTATTACTATTTCCATTTGCTGTAAAAGATCAAGCTAAGAGGTGGTTGAATAACCAACCCACAGCAAGTATAAAAATATGGAGACAGTTATCAGACAAATTCCTGAATCAATTTTACCCTTCAAAAAGGATGACACAGCTGAGGCTGGATATCCAAGGCTTTAAACAAGAGGATAATGAATCCCTTTATAATGCCTGGGAAAGGTATAGAGGTATGCTAAGGAAATGCCCCTTTGAAATGTTTTCAGAGTGGGTACAGTTAGACATCTTCTACTATGGGCTAACAGAAAAAGCTCAGATGTCTTTAGACCACTCAGCTGGTGGATCTATACACATGAGAAAGACGATTGAAGAGGCTCAAGAACTCATAGATACTGTTGCTAGAAATCAACATTTGTACTCTAGCAGTGAGCCCTCTACAAAAGAAGAAGCCATGGCAGTAACTACTAATCCTAATCCTCATGAACAGGTTGTTGAGCTTGATCAACAATTACTCCTGATGACAAAATAGTTAGCAGAATTTAAAGAGATGCTCCAAGAAACTAAAATTGCTAACAAGAATATAGAATCAGAGTTGAATCAGACAAAACAGCAGTTATCTAAACAGATAACAGAAGAATGCCAAGCAGTTCAACTAAGGAGTGGGAAGACATTAAATAACACTGCTCAAAGTGGCAAAAATCCATGAAAGGAACAACTGACAGAGGATAACCAAACCACAGCCCAAAATCTATCTGAGGACAGTAAGAGCCCAGAGAGGAATACTCCTGGCGTTCAAACGCCAGAAAGGGGGGAAAAGTTGGCGTTAAACGCCCATTCCTTACCCAATTCTGGCGTTCAAACGCCAGAAAAGGGTGGAAAGCTGGCGTTAAACGCCCATCCTGCACCCAGTCCTGGCATTCAAACACCAATGAGGAATCAGACATCTGAAAGTGCTGATAGTAACCCCTCTAAGAAGGCTTCTCCAACCACCTCTGTAGGGAATAAACCTGCAGCAACTAAGGTTGAAGAATATAGAGCCAAGATGCCTTATCCTCAGAAACTCTGCCAAGCGGAATAGGATAAATAATTTGCCCGCTTTGTAGGCTATCTAAGGACTCTTGAAATAAAGATTCCGTTTGCAGAGGCACTTGAGCAAATACCTTCTTATGCTAAGTTCATGAAAGAGATCTTAAGTCATAAGAAGGATTGGAGAGAAACCGAAAAAGTGTTTCTCACTGAAGAATACAGTGCAATCATTCTGAAAAGCTTACCAGAGAAGCTTCAAGATCCAGGAAGCTTTATGATACCATGCACATTAGAAGGTGCTTGTACCAAGACAGCCCTATGTGACCTTGGAGCAAGTATCAACCTAATACCTGCATCCACTATCAGAAAGCTTGGGTTGACTGAAGAAGTCAAACCAACCCAGATATGTCTCCAACTTGCGGATGGCTCCATTAAATATCCATCAGGCATAATTGAGGACATGATTGTCAAGGTTGGGCCATTTGCCTTTCCAACTGACTTTGTAGTGCTGGAAATGGAGGAGCACAAGAGTGCAACTCTCATCCTAGGAAGACCCTTCCTAGCAACTGGACGAACTCTCATTGATGTACAAAAAGGGGAAGTGACCCTGAGAGTCAATAAGGATGATTTCAAGTTGAATGCTGTCAAAGCTATGCAGCATCCAGACATATCAAATGACTGCATGAGTGCTGATATTATTGACTCTTTAGTGGAAGAGATCAATATGACTGAGAGTCTTGAATCTGAGCTTGAGGATATCTTTAAAGATGCTTGATGGTGTTTTTGCAGAAAACGAATTTCCAAACACATAGATCTAACCGGCAAGTGTACCGGGTCGCATCAAGTAGTAATAACTCACAAGAGTGAGGTCGATCCCACAGGGATTGATGGATCAAGCAACTTTAGTGGGTGATTAGTTTAGTCAAGCTAACATTGAAGTGAATTGTGTGAAGTTGATCAACAGAAAGTAAATTGCAGAAATCTTAAAGATGCAGAAAGTAAAGTTGCAAGTAACTTAAGTAACAAGAAAGTAAAATAACTGAAACTTACATTGGAAGAAAAGTAAATTGCATCAAATGTAAATGGGGCTGGGGTGCTGGAAATTTAAAATCCAACAAGAAAATGTAAAGAGCAATCAAGCAGAGAAGTAAAAGATGAAATAAGTGCAGCAGATTTAAACAGAAATGGAAAATTGCTTGAAGAAGCAACACAGAATGTAACTCAGCTTGATTTTGAAATTTAAAGAGACAAGATCTCAAGGAATCAATGAGACTAGAAAACAAGTCTAGATCTCACTCCCTTCCTTGATCCAACCAAGAAACAGATTGAAGAAGAAACGAAGATGGAAGCAGTAAATGAAAACTCAGATTCAATTCTCAATTTTCTGAAATTATGCAGAAGAAGAACAAGAGATTTCAGATCAAGTGAAACAGAATTCCTTCGATTCTTGATCCAAAATTCAAACAGAAATGAAAACTAAGAGAGAGAACTCTCAATTCCTAATGCTCCCTAGTGGAGCTTGCCTTTCTAATGGAGCCTCCCTTTTGAAATGGGAGTGATGCCTTTATATAGGCTTTTTACAAAATGAAAATAAAATGAAATTGAAATTAAAAACAAATTCACAAAATGAAATTCCTAATCTAGCTTCTCTGTGTGCCTTTGAGTCTTGTTGAGTGGGCTTTGCTTGCTTTGGATTTGAGGGAGAATGGGTCTTGGATGGCCTTGATTTAATTTGGTGAGGAATTGAATTAAATTGAATTTTGGTTGATTTTGGCCCATATGTTGCTCCCAGGAGGCTGCCCTACTCTTGTGGATGGCAGAGCAGGGAAACTTTGTGTGGGTATCTAATTTGCGTGCCAAGGCTTGGAAGCATCAAGATGCTGCCCTGCCCTTGTGGAGGGCAGGGCAATGTTGCCTTTCATGTGTGTCCTGCGCGCTCAATTCCTTGAACGGTTTCATGATGCGCTTGTGTGCGCCAAGGAGTGTTCCCAAATTCGAACCTTGGTGAAAGCATTTGGGGGAGCAATTTTCCTTGATTTTTTATGAAGTGAAGCACAACATTGCCCTGCTCTCCAAGAGGGCAAAGCAGAATAATGAGCGCTTGATGAGCGGATAATTTGTATACTTTTTGGCATTGTTTTTAGTATGTTTTTGGTATGATCTAGTTAGTTTTTAGTATATTTTTATTAGTTTTTAGTTAAAATTCACTTTTCTGGACTTTACTATGAGTTTGTGTGGTTTTCTGTGATTTCAGGTATTTTCTGGCTGAAATTGAGGGACCTGAGCAAAAATCTGATTCAGAGACCAAAAAGGACTGCAGATGCTGTTGGATTCTGACCTCCCTGCACTCGAAGTGGATTTTCTGGAGCTACAGAAGCCCAATTGGCGCGCTCTCAACGGCGTTGGAAAGTAGACATCCTGGGCTTTCCAGCAATATATGATAGTCCATACTTTGTCCAAGATTTGATGGCCCAAACCGGCGTTCAAAGTCACCTCAAGAAATCCCAGCGTTAAACGCTGGAACTGGCACCCAAATGGGAGTTAAACGCCCAAACTGGCACTAAAACTGGCGTTTAACTCCAAGAAGAGTCTCTGCACGAAATTTGCTTCATTGCTCAGCCCAAGCACACACCAAGTGGGCCCGGAAGAGGATTTTTATGTCATTTACTCATTTCTGTACACCTTAGGCTACTAGTTTTCTATAAGTAGGACCTTTGACTATTGTATTTAGAATCTTTGGATCATCTTTGGATCATCTTTGGATCTTTGGAACCTTTTTCTTTAGATCTTTTGATCACTTTGGGAGGCTGGCCATTCGGCCATGCCTAGACCTTGTTCTTATGTATTTTCAACGGTGGAGCTTCTACACACCATAGATTAAGGTGTGGAGCTCTGCTGTACCTCGAGTATTAATGCAATTACTATTGTTCTTCCATTCAATTCCGCTTGTTCTTTATCCAAGATATCACTTGTTCTTCAACTTGATGAATGTGATGATCCGTGACACTCATCATCATTCTCACCCATGAACAAGGTGACTGACAACCATTCTTGTTCTACAAGCGATAAAGGCCCTAGTGAATATCTCTTGGATTCCTGATTGCACGATGCATGGTTGATCGCCTGACAACCGAGTGCTCGCCTGACAAATGAGCCAACCATTCCGTGAGATCAGAGTCTTCGTGGTATAGGCGAGAACTGATGGCAGCATTCAAGAGAATCCGGAAGGTCTAACCTTGTCTGTGGTATTCTGAGTAGGATTCAATAATTGAATGACTGTGACGTGCTTCAAACTCCTGAGGGCGGGGCGTTAGTGACAGACGCAAAAGAATCACTGGATTCTATTCCGGCCTGATTGAGAACCGACAGATGAATTCCGCTATGCTGTGACAGAGCATATGCAATCGCTTTCACTGAGAGGATGGGAGGTAGCCACTGACAACGGTGAAACCCTTGCTTAAGCTTGCCATGGAAAGGAGTAAGAAGGATTGGATGAAGACAGTAGGAAAGCAGAGAGACGGAAGGGAAGGCATCTTCATGCGCTTATCTGAAGTTCCTACCAATGAATTACATAAGTATCTCTATCTTTACCTTTGTGTTATTTTCGTTCATCACCATTATCATTTGAGTTTGCCTGACTAAGATTTACAAGATGACCATAGCTTGCTTCAATACTAACAATCTCCGTGGGATCGACCCTTACTCGCGTAAGGTTTATTACTTGGACGACCCAGTGCACTTGCTGGTTAGTTGTGCGAAGTTGTGTAATGCCATGGTATTGAGCTACCACGTTTTTGGAGCCATTACCGGGGATTATGAGAGTTGTGAAAAAGTATTGTTCACAATTTCGCGCACCAAGTTTTTGGTGCCGTTGCCGGGGATTGTTCAAGTTTTGAGCAAGCTTTTGGTAACATCAGTGCCAAGATCCGGCAACAACACCAAATTTTTGGCGTTATTGCCCGGGATTGTTCAAGTTTGGACAACTGACGGTTCATCTTGTTGCTTAGATTAGGTATTTATTTTTTTTTCGAAATTCTTGGAGATGAATTCTAGAGTTTCATGATGATTTGTTGAAGTCTGGCTGGCTGAGAAGCCATGTCTAATTTCATTGGACCGAGATTTCAACTTATCACCACAAGAGCTTGTTGATTTCTATCAATCTTGCTTTTGGAGCAGTGATCTGCTAAGGCTTGGCTGGCCTCTGGCCATGTCTAGTGTTTTGGACCGAAGCTTTCTTTGAAAGCTTGGCTGGCTGTGAAGCCATGTCTAATACCTGGACCGGAGTCTTAGACTAGCATTGCACTGATTCCTGGAATTCTCATTGAGAATTTTGATATCTTTTTCCATTTAATTTTCGAGAAACACAAAAAAAAATTTACAAAATCATAAAATCCAAAAATATTTCTTGTTTGAGTCTAGTGTCTCATCATAAGTTTGGTGTCAATTGCATGCATTCATGTGTCTAAGTGATCTTCAAGATGTTCTTGATGATTTACTTGCTCTGATCTTTGAATTCAATTTGACTTGATAGTTTTGTGTGTCTCATATGCATTTTCATCCTGTTAGTGTCAGTAGTATACAAACTGCTAAGTTTGGTGTCTTGCATGCATTGTTATTTGATTCTTGTTGCATTTTGGTTTGTCCTTATTATTAAAAATCCAAAAATATTTTTAATTTATGTCTTTTCAAGTCAATAATACAGAGAATTGAAGATTCAGAACATACAGCAGAGGAATTGCACAGAAAAAGCTGGGCGTTCAAAACGCCCAGTGAAGAAGGACAGACTGGCGTTTAAACGCCAGCCAGGGTACCTGGTTGGGCGTTTAACGCCCAAAAGGGTAGCATTTTGGGCGTTAAACGCCAGAATGGATACCATTCTGGGCGTTTAACGCCAGGATGGCTAGAGGGGAAGATTTTGTTTTCAAATCAATTTTTTTTCAAGTTTTCAAAATCTTTTCAAAATCAAATCTTTTTCAAATCAATTTTCCAATCAAATCTTTTTCAAAACCAATTTCTTTCCATTTTTAAAGATACTTACTATCAATTAATGATTTGATTCAACATTTCAAGTATGTTACCTTTTCTGTTGAGAAAGGTTTAATGTTTGAATCATATCTTTTCTTGTTAGTCAAGTTTTTAATTTTCAAATCAAATCTTTTTAAAATATTTTTCAAATCATATCTTCTCAATCACATTTTTTAAATCAATCATATCTTCTTAACCACATCTTTTTTTAAAATAGTTTTCAATCAAATCCTTTTGATTTCTAATTTCAAAATCTTTTTCAAAAATCACTTGATTTCTTTTCCATTTTCATTTTCGAAAATTAAGTAATGTTTTTCAAAAATGTTCTCAAAATTTTTCACTTAATTTTCGAAAATTACTTCCCTCCTTCTCACATCCTTCTATTTATGGACTAACACTATCCCTTAATGCAAAATTCGAACTCCATCTCCTTTGTTAAGTTCGAATTTTCCACTTCTGTCTTCTACTCTTCTTTTCCTCTGACACCTAAAGGAATCTCTATACTGTGACATAGAGGATTCCACATTTTCTTGTTCCCTTATCTTTCTTATGAGCAGGAGCAAAGACAAAGGCATTCTTGTTGAGGCTGATCCTGAACCTGAAAGGACCTTGAAGAGAAAGCTAAGAGAAGCCAAAGCACAAATCTCTTTAGAGCACCTGAACGAATTCTTCAAGGAAGAAGAACTCATGGCAGCCGAAAACAACAACAATGCCAACAATGCAAGGAAGGTGCTAGGTGACTTTACTGCACCTACTCCCGACTTCTATGGGAGAAGCATCTCTATCCCTGCCATTGGAGCAAACAACTTTGAGCTTAAGCCTCAATTAGTTTCTCTAATGCAACAGAATTGCAAGTTCCATGGACTTCCACTGGAAGATCCTCATCAGTTTTTAGCTGAGTTCTTGCAAATCTGTGACACTGTCAAGACTAATGGGGTTGACCCTGAGGTCTACAGACTGATGCTATTCCCTTTTGCTGTAAGAGACAGAGCTAGAACATGGTTGGATTCTCAACCTAAAGAAAGCCTGGACTCTTGGGAAAAGCTAGTCAATGCCTTCTTGGCAAAGTTCTTTCCACCTCAAAAATTGAGTAAGCTTAGAGTGGAAGTCCAAACCTTCAGACAGAAGGAAGGAGAATCCCTCTATGAAGCTTGGGAAAGATACAAACAATTGATCAGAAAGTGTCCCACTGATATGCTTTCTGAATGGAGCATCATAGGTATTTTCTATGATGGTCTCTCTGAACTGTCCAAGATGTCTTTGGATAGCTCTTCTGGAGGATCTCTTCATCTGAAGAAGACGCCTACTGAAGCTCAAGAACTGATTGAAATGGTTGCAAATAACCAATTCATGTACACTTCTGAAAGAAATCCTCTGAACAATGGGACTAGTCAGAAGAAAGGAGTTCTTGAGATTGACACTCTGAATGCCATATTGGCTCAGAATAAAATATTGACTCAACAAGTCAATATGATTTCTCAAAGTCTGTTTGGAATGCAAAATGCACCAAGCAGTACTAAGGAAGCTTCATCTGAGGAAGAAGCTTATGATCCTGAGAACCCTTCAATAGAAGAGGTGAATTACATGGGAGAACCCTATGGAAACACCTACAATCCTTCATGGAGGAATCATCCAAATCTTTCATGGAAGGATCAACAGAGACCTCAACAAGGTTTCAATAATAATAATGGTGGAAGAAACAGGTTTAGCAATAGCAAACCTTTTCCATCATCTTCTCAGCAACAGACAGAGAGCTCTAAGCAGAATACCTCTGACTTAGCAACCATGGTCTCTGATCTAATCAAAACCACTCAAAGTTTCATGACTGAAACAAGGTCCTCCATCAGAAATTTGGAAGGACAAGTGGGTCAGCTGAGCAAGAAAATTACTGAACTCCCTCCAAGTACTCTCCCAAGCAATACAGAAGAAAATCCAAAAGGAGAGTGCAAAGCCATCAACTTGGCCGAACCCTGGGAGGGAGGAGAGGCAGTAAACGCCACTGAGGAAGGCCTCACTGGGCGTCCACTGGCCTCCAATGAGTTCCCCAATGAGGAACCATGGGAATCTGAGGCTCAAACTGAGACCATAGAGATTCCATTGGACTTACTTCTGCCATTCATTAGCTCTGATGAGTATTCTTCCTCTGAAGAGGATGAGTATGTCACTGAGGAGCAAGTTGCTAAATACCTTGGGGCAATCATGAAGCTAAATGACAAGTTATTTGGAAATGAGACTTGGGAGGATGAATCCCCTTTGCTCACCAAAGAACTGGATGACTTGTCTAGGCAGAAACTACCTCAAAAGAGGCAAGATCCTGGGAAGTTTTCTATACCTTGTACCATAGGCACCATGACCTTCAAGAAGGCCTTGTGTGACTTAGGGTCAAGTGTAAACCTCATGCCCCTCTCTGTAATGGAGAAATTAGGGATCTTAGAGGTGCAAGCTGCAAAAATCTCACTAGAGATGGCAGACAACTCAAGAAAACAAGCCTATGGACTTGTAGAGGATGTTCTAGTTAAAGTTGAAGACCATTACATCCCTACTAATTTCATAGTCCTAAAGACTGGGAAGAGCATGGATGAATCCATCATCCTTGGCAGACCCTTCCTAGCCACAGCAAAGGCTGTGATTGATGTTGATAGAGGAGAGTTGATCATTCAAGTGAATGAAGAATCCTTGGTGTTTAAGGCCCAAGGATATCCCTCTGTCATCATGGAGAGGAAGCATGAAGAGCTTCTCTCAAAACAGAACCAAATAGAGCCCCCACAGTCAAACTCTAAGTTTGGTGTTGGGAGGCCACAACCAAACTCTAAGATTGGTGTTGAACCCCCACATTCAAACTCTAAGTTTGGTGTTGGGAAGTTCCAACACGGTTCTGAGCATTTCTGAGGCTCCATGAGAGTCCTCTGTCAAGCTAGTGACAATAAAGAAGCGCTTGTTGGGAGGCAACCCAATGTTTTATAATTAATTATTTTCTTTTGTTATTTTATCTTTTTTGTAGGTTGATGATCATGAGAAGTCACAAAATTAACTGAAAAAGCAAAAACAGAATGAAAAACAGGAAGAAAAACAGCACACCCTGGAGGAAGATGCTGCTGGCGTTCAAACGCCAGTAAGCCTAGCAGTTGGGCGTTTAATGCCCAGTCTGACACCATTCTGGGCGTTTAACGCCAGAAAGGGGCACCAGACTGGCGTTAAACGCCAGAGAAGGGCAAGAACCTGGCGTTAAACGCCAGGAATGGGCACCAGCCCGGCGTTTAACGCCAGAATTGGCTCAAAACGTGAATTTTGATGCCATTTGGTGCAGGGATGACTTTTCCTTGACACCACAGGATCTGTGGACCCCACAGGACCCCACCACCACTCTCTCTCTTCTTCCCCCATTCACCAATCACCTCAACACCTCTTCCCCAAAAACCCTTCACCTATCAAATCCCATCTTTCTCTTCACCACTCACATCCATCCTTCATAAATCCCCACCAACCTCACCCTTCAAATTCAAACCACTTTCCCTCCCAAACCCACCCATAATGGCCGAACCATTACCCCCCTCTCTCCTATATATACCCTTCTTCAACCCATCCTTTTCACACAACCTAAACACCACCATCTCCCTCTTCCTCATTTCTTCTTCTTCTACTCTCTTCTTTCTTCTTTTGCTCGAGGACGAGCAAACATTTTAAGTTTGGTGTGGTAAAAGCATTGCTTTTTGTTTTTCCATAACCATTTATGGCATCCAAGGCCGGAGAAACCTCTAGAAAGAGGAAAGGGAAGGCAAAAGCTTCCACCTCCGAGTCATGGGAGATGGAGAGATTCATCTCAAGGGTGCATCAAGACCATTTCTATGAAGTTGTGGCCTTGAAGAAGGTGATCCCCGAGGTCCCTTTTTCACTCAAAAAGAGTGAATATCCGGAGATCCGACATGAGATTCAAAGAAGAGGTTGGGAAGTTCTTACCAACCCCATTCAACAAGTCAGAATCTTGATGGTTCAAGAGTTCTATGCAAATGCATGGATCACCAAGAACCATGATCAAAGTGTGAACCCGAATCCAAAGAATTATCTTACTATGGTTCGGGGGAAATACTTGGATTTTAGTCCGGAGAGTGTGAGGGTGGCGTTCAACTTGCCTATGATGCAAGGAGATGAACATCCTTACACAAGAAGGGTCAACTTTGATCAAAGGTTGGACCAAGTCCTCACAGTCATATGTGAAGAGGGCGCCCAATGGAAGCAAGATTCAAGAGGAAAGTCGGTTCAATTGAGAAGGCATGACCTCAAGCCCGTGGCTAGAGGATGGTTAGAGTTCATACAACGCTCAATCATTCCCACTAGCAACCGGTCCGAAGTTACCATAGACCGGGCTATCATGATCCATAGCATCATGATTGGAGAAGAAATAGAGGTTCATGAGGTTATAGCCCAAGAACTCTATAAGGTGGCGGACAAGTCCTCTACCTTGGCAAGGTTAGCCTTTCCTCATCTCATTTGTCACCTCTGTTATTTAGTTGGGGTTGACATAGAAGGAGACACCCCCATTGAGGAGGACAAGCCCATCACTAAGAAGAGGATGGAGCACACAAGAGATCCCACTCATCATGAAATCCCTGAGATTCCTCAAGGGATGCACTTTCCTCCACAAAACTATTGGGAGCAACTAAACACCTCCCTAGGAGAATTGAGTTCCAACATGGGACAACTAAGGGTGGAGCATCAAGAACACTCCATCATCCTTCATGAGATTAGAGAAGATCAAAGGATCATGAGGGAGGAGCAACAAAGACAAGGAAGAGATATTGAGGAGCTCAAGCACTCCATAGGATCTTCAAGAGCAAGAAAGAGCCGCCATCACTAAGGTGGACCCGTTCTGTGATTTCCTTGTTCTTTATTCTTCTGTTTTTCGAATTTTATGCTTATGTTTGTCCATGTTTGTGTCTTGTGATCATTAGTGTCTTAGTGTCTATGCCTTAAAGTTATGAATGTCCTATGAATCCATCACCTTTCTTAAATAAAAATGTGCTTAATTGAAAAAGGAAGAATTGCATGAATTTTGAATTTTATAACAGTTAATTATTTTGATGTGGTGGCAATATTTTTGTTCTCTGAATGTATGCTTAAACAGTGCATATGTATCTTGAATTTGTGGTTCATGAATGTTGGCTCTTGAAAGAATGATGAAAAAGGAGACATGTTACTGAGGATCTGAAAAATCATTAAAATGATTCTTGAAGCAAGAAAAAGCTATTCAAAAAAAAATCGAAAAAAAAAGAGAAAAGAAAACGAAAAAAAAAATAATAAATAAATAAGAGTTGTGATCCAAGGCAAATAAGAGTGTGCTTAAGAACCCTGGACACCTCTAATTGGGGACTTTAGCAAAGCTGAGTCACAATCTGAAAAGGTTCACCCAATTATGTGTCTGTGGCATGTATGTATCCGGTGGTAATACTGGAAGACAGAGTGCTTTGGGCCACAGCCAAGACTCAATAAATAGCTATGTTCAAGAATCATCATACTTTACTAAGAGAATCATTAACACTATCTGGACTCTGAGTTCCTAATGAAGCCAACCATTCTGAATTTCAAAGGATAGAGTGAGATGCCAAAACAATTCAGAGGCAAAAAGCTAAAAGCCCCGCTCATCTAATTAATACTGATATTCATAGATGTTTTTGGAATTCATTGCATATTCTCTTCTTTTTATCTTATTTGATTTTCAGTTGCTTGAGGACAAGCAACAATTTAAGTTTGGTGTTGTGATGAGCGGATAATTTGTATACTTTTTGGCATTATTTTTAGTATGTTTTTGGTATGATCTAGTTAGTTTTTAGTATATTTTTATTAGTTTTTAGTTAAAATTCACTTTTCTGGACTTTACTATGAGTTTGTGTGTTTTTCTGTGATTTCAGGTATTTTCTGGCTGAAATTGAGGGACCTGAGCAAAAATCTGATTCAGAGACCAAAAAGGACTGCAGATGCTGTTGGATTCTGACCTCCCTGCACTCGAAGTGGATTTTCTGGAGCTACAGAAGCCCAATTGGCGCGCTCTCAACGGCGTTGGAAAGTAGACATCCTGGGCTTTCCAGCAATATATGATAGTCCATACTTTGCCCAAGATTTGATGGCCCAAACCGGCGTTCAAAGTCACCTCAAGAAATCCCAGCGTTAAACGCTGGAACTGGCACCCAAATGGGAGTTAAACGCCCAAACTGGCACTAAAACTGGCGTTTAACTCCAAGAAGAGTCTCTGCACGAAATTTGCTTCATTGCTCAGCCCAAGCACACACCAAGTGGGCCCGGAAGAGGATTTTTATGTCATTTACTCATTTCTGTACACCTTAGGCTACTAGTTTTCTATAAGTAGGACCTTTGACTATTGTATTTAGAATCTTTGGATCATCTTTGGATCATCTTTGGATCTTTGGAACCTTTTTCTTTAGATCTTTTGATCACTTTGGGAGGCTGGCCATTCGGCCATGCCTAGACCTTGTTCTTATGTATTTTCAACGGTGGAGCTTCTACACACCATAGATTAAGGTGTGGAGCTCTGCTGTACCTCGAGTATTAATGCAATTACTATTGTTCTTCCATTCAATTCCGCTTGTTCTTTATCCAAGATATCACTTGTTCTTCAACTTGATGAATGTGATGATCCGTGACACTCATCATCATTCTCACCCATGAACAAGGTGACTGACAACCATTCTTATTCTACAAGCGATAAAGGCCCTAGTGAATATCTCTTGGATTCCTGATTGCACGATGCATGGTTGATCGCCTGACAACCGAGTGCTCGCCTGACAAATGAGCCAACCATTCCGTGAGATCAGAGTCTTCGTGGTATAGGCGAGAACTGATGGCAGCATTCAAGAGAATCCGGAAGGTCTAACCTTGTCTGTGGTATTCTGAGTAGGATTCAATGATTGAATGACTGTGACGTGCTTCAAACTCCTGAGGGCGGGGCGTTAGTGACAGACGCAAAAGAATCACTGGATTCTATTCCGGCCTGATTGAGAACCGACAGATGAATTCCGCTATGCTGTGACAGAGCATATGCAATCGCTTTCACTGAGAGGATGGGAGGTAGCCCCTGACAACGGTGAAACCCTTGCTTAAGCTTGCCATGGAAAGGAGTAAGAAGGATTGGATGAAGACAGTAGGAAAGCAGAGAGACGGAAGGGAAGGCATCTTCATGCGCTTATCTGAAGTTCCTACCAATGAATTACATAAGTATCTCTATCTTTACCTTTGTGTTATTTTCGTTCATCACCATTATCATTTGAGTTTGCCTGACTAAGATTTACAAGATGACCATAGCTTGCTTCAATACTAACAATCTCCGTGGGATCGACCCTTACTCGCGTAAGGTTTATTACTTGGACGACCCAGTGCACTTGCTGGTTAGTTGTGCGAAGTTGTGTAATGCCATGGTATTGAGCTACCGCGTTTTTGGAGCCATTACCGGGGATTATGAGAGTTGTGAAAAAGTATTGTTCACAATTTCCTACAAGATTTATAAAATTAAATGATCAAGAAAATATATAATTTAAGCACAAAAGCATTCAATATTTAAGCACAAATCATCAATTTCTTGTATGAAAAAGCATAGAAAAATAGGTATATGATGACTTGTCATCAATGCTCAGCCTAACCTGGAGGAACCAGAAGAAATAAAAGAACCTCTGAAAATTCCTCAGGAAGAGGATATACCTCCTAGACCCGAGCTCAAGCCACTACCACCATCCTTGAAGTATGCATTTCTGGGAGAAGGTGACACTTTTCCAGTGATCATAAGCTCTGCTTTAAACTCACAGGAAGAGGAAGCACTAATTCAAGTGCTAAGGACACATAAGACAGCTCTTGGCTGGTCCATAAGTGATCTTAAGGGCATTAGCCCAGCAAGATGCATGCACAAGATCTTATTGGAAGATAATGCCAAGCCAGTGGTTCAACCACAGAGGCGGCTAAATCCAGCCATGAAGGAGGTGGTGCAGAAAGAGGTCACTAGGTTACTAGAGGCTGAGATTATTTATCCTATTTCTGATAGCCCCTGGGTGAGCCCTGTCCAAGTTGTCCCCAAGAAGGGAGGTATGACAGTGGTTCATAATGAAAAGAATGAACTGGTTCCCACAAGAACAGTTACAGGGTGGCGTATGTGTATTGACTACAGAAGGCTCAATACAGCCACCAGAAAGGATCATTTTCCCTTACCATTCATAGACTAAATGCTAGAAAGACTAGCTGGCCATGATTATCACTGCTTTTTGGATGGCTATTCAGGTTACAACCAAATTGCAGTAGATCCTCAAGACCAAGAGAAAACAACATTCACTTGCCCTTCTGGCGTGTTTGCCTACAGAAGAATGCCTTTTGGTCTGTGTAATGCACCTGCAACTTTTCAGAGATGCATGCTATCCATCTTCTCTGATATGGTAGAGAAGTTCCTGGAAGTCTTCATGGATGACTTCTCAGTATATGGAGACTCATTCAGCTCCTGTCTTAATCATTTAGCACTTATCCTGAAAAGGTGCTAAGAGACTAACCTGGTCTTAAACTGGGAGAAATGTCACTTTATGGTGACTGAAGGAATTGTCCTTGGGCACAAAATTTCAGTCAAGGGAATAGAGGTGGATCAAGCAAAGATAGAAGTAACTGAAAAATTACCACCACCTACCAATGTTAAGGCAATCAGAAGCTTTCTAGGGCATGTAGGATTTTACAGAAGGTTCATAAAGGACTTTTCAAAAATTGCAAAACCTCTAAGCAACCTGCTAGCTACTGACACGCCATTTGTGTTTGACACAGAGTGTCTGCAGGCGATTGAGACCCTGAAAGCCAAGCTGGTCACAGCACCAGTCATCTCTGCACCAGATTGGACATTACCATTTGAACTAATGTGTGATGCCAGTGACCATGCCATTGGTGCAGTGTTGGGACAGAGGCATAACAAGCTTCTGCACGTCATTTATTATGCTAGCCGTGTTCTAAATGATGCACAGAAGAATTACACAACCACAGAAAAAGAGTTACTTGCAGTGGTTTATGCCATTGACAAGTTTAGGTCCTACTTATTAGGGTCAAAAGTGATTGTGTACACTGACCATGCTGCTCTTAAATACTTACTCACAAAGCAGGATTCAAAACCCAGGCTCATAAGGTGGGTGTTGCTTCTGCAAGAGTTTGATATAAAAATAAGAAACAGGAAAGGGACAGAGAACCAGGTAGCTGATCATCTGTCCCGGATAGAACCAGTAGCTGGGGCATCCCTCCCCTCTACTGAGATCTCTGAGACCTTTCCCGATGAGCAACTCTTTGCCATTCAGGAAGCTCAATGGTTTGCAGACATTGCAAACTATAAAGCTGTGAGGTTCATACCCCAGGAGTACAGCAGAGTGCAAAGAAAAAAATAAATTTCAGATGCCAAGTACTACCTATGGGATGAACCATATCTCTTTAAGAGATGTGCAGACGGAATGATCCGCAGATGTGTACCTAGAGAGGAAGCACAGAGAATCCTATGGCATTGTCATGGATCGCAGTATGGGGGACATTTCGGAAGTGAGGGAACAGCCAATAAGGTCCTCCAATGTGGCTTCTACTGGCCTACTCTCTATAGGGATGCCCAAGAGTTTGTGAGTAACTGTGACAGTTGCCAAAGAGCTGGTAACTTGCCTCATGGTTACGCCATGCCTCAACGAGGGATCTTAGAGATTGAGATGTTTGATGTATAGGGTATTGACTTCATGGGTCCCTTCCCACCATCATACTCAAATACTTATGTTCTAGTAGCAGTAGACTATGTATCTAAATGGGTAGAAGTAATTGCCACTCCCAATAATGATACTAAGTCCGTGCTAAAATTCCTCCAGAAACACATCTTCAGCAAGTTTGGTGTTCCCAGAGTACTAATCAGTGATGGGGCACTCATTTCTGCAATAAACAGCTGTACTCTGCTATGGTCCGATATGGAATTAGCCACAAAGTAGCAACTCCGTATCATCCTCAGATAAATGGGCAAGCTGAAGTCTCTAATAGAGAGCTAAAAAGAATCCTGGAACGGACTGTTATTGCCAGTAGAAAGGATTGGGCAAAGAGCTTGGATGATGCTGTGTGTGCATACAGAACAGCATTCAAGACTCCTATAGGAACCTCTCCATACCAACTTGTGTATGGGAAGGCCTGTCATCTGCCCGTGGAACTGGAACATAAAGCCTACTGGGCAACCAGATTCCTAAACATGGATGCTAAGTTAGCCGATGAAAAAAGATTGCTCCAGCTAAATGAGCTAGAGGAGTTCAGACTCAGTGCCTTTGAAAATGTAAAAATTTATAAGGAAAAGGCAAAGAAGTGGCATGACAAGAAGTTGTCATCCAGAGTCTTTGAGCCAGGACAAAAAGTTCTGCTCTTCAACTCTAGGCTCAGACTATTCCCAAGAAAACTTAAATCCCGGTGGAGGGGTCCGTATGTGATTACAGGAGTGTCACCATATGGATATGTTGAGCTTCAAGATATTGATTCTGATAAAAAGTTTATTGTTAATGGACAGAGGATCAAACATTATCTTGAAAGCAATTTTGAGCAAGAATGCTCAAAACTGAGGCTTGAATGAAGCACAGTAAAGGTCCAGCTAAAGACAATAAAGAAGCGCTTGCTGGGAGGCAACCCAGCTATTAGCAGGTGATTTATATTACTTAATAGAATACTGTTATACATTCTTCAAGGTTGATCATCAAAATTGAAGGAATTCACAGAGTTACAGAAGGATTCAGTGCAAAAAGCAGAGAAAAGGAGTTTGCTGGCAAGAAAATGCCAATAAAGGGTACTTTGGGCGTTAAATGCCAGAATGGATATCATTCTGGGCATTCCATTCTGGCGTTTTACGCCAGTAAAGGTACCATTTTGGGCGTTAAACGCCAGAATGGGTACCATTTTGGGCGTTTAACGCCAGGATTGCAGCATCCTAGGCATTTAGCAAAACACCAGTGATGAAGGGGTTTCTGGCATTTAACGCCAGCCAGGGTACCTGGCTGGGTGTTAAACGCCCATAATGGCCAATATTTGGGCGCTAAACGCCAGAATGGATACCATTCTGGGCATTTAACGCCAGAAAGGTAGGGGACAGAGATTTTGTTTTCCACTTCAAATTTTTTCAATCTTTCTTATTTTGATCCATAATTTTCTGCATAAACACATTACAAACTTTCATCATTCACCTTCAAATTTCAAAAATTAAAAAATTTTCTAAATCTTTCTTCAAATCTCTTTCAAATCCTTTCCAAATCTTCTTCAAAAAACTCAAATATCTTCTCAAATTCTTTCCATATCTTCTCAAATCTCCTTCAAAATTTTCGAAATCTCTCCCTCTCCCTTATAAATACACGTTCGGCCATCCCCCTCTCCCCACCATTCGAATTTGCTCTCCTCCTCTCTCTCTTCTTTCCTTTCTTTTGCTTGAGGGCAAGCAAACCTCTAAGTTTGGTGTGCTTTTTCGTGGTCACTAAGCCAAGATTTATTAAAATCATGGCTCCTAAGGGAAAACAAACCAATTCAAAAGGTAAGAAAGAGAATAATCCAAAGAATCTTTGGAATCAAGAGAAGTTCTTAACCACAGAACATGCAGACCATTACCACAAAATAATGGGTCTGAGGTCAGTGATCCCGGAAGTTAGATTCGATCTGAAAGAAGAAGAATATCCGGAGATCCAAGAGCAAATTCGAAACAGAGGATGGGAAGTTCTAACCAACCCTGAGACAAAGGTTGGAAGAAACATGGTTCAGGAATTCTACTCAAATCTGTGGCTGACAGATAAGTAGAGAATGACTGGAACTGCTTTTCGTACCTACAGAACCATGGTCAGAGGGAGAATTATTTACTTCCATCTGGACAAAATAAGAGAGGTCTTCAAATTGCCTCAACTACAAGATGATCCTAAATCCTTTAATAGGAGAATGGTGAGAGTAGATAAGGGGTTGGATCAAGTTCTAGAGGACATATGCCTCCGTGGAACTAGGTGGACAACCAATTCAAAAGGTGTCCCAAACCAACTCAAAAGGGGAGATCTCAAACCAATTGCAAGAGGTTGGCTAGACTTCATTGCGCGTTCTATATTGCCCACTAGCAACTGTTCTGAGGTCACGGTCAAGAGAGCAGTGATGATTCATTGCATTATGCTGGGGTGAGGATGGGAGTAGATGAATTCATCCCAATTGAACATCCAATCACCAAGAAGTCAACGGAAGGACAAATGCAAGATAACTCTATCAAAAGGAGAGCCCAGGAATTCCTCCCTGAACTTTCTGAAATTGACTACTGGGCCAGCCTAGAAGCATCTGTTGCCAAGCTGCAAGAAACTATGGAACAAATTAAGGAAGAACAGCAGAATCAAAACTGCGTGCTCTGCAAATCGCTGAAGGAACAAGAGAAGCAGAGGCGTGAGCTACAGGAGCTGAAGTGCCAGAAGCTCTCCCTTGAAGGGTCAAATACCCCACAAGTTGAGGGAGCATCCACTTCTCAAAATCAAGGTTGTTTTGTCCTAACTCTGTGATAACCTCTATCATTAGGAGTCTATTTTAGAGTCATTTAAATTTTTGTTTTCTATTACTATTAGTCTTATCTTATATTTATTTTTGAGTCTTGTTCTTAATTCATAATTAATAAAATTTAAGGTTCATGTCTTAAAGCTATGAATGTCCAATGAATCCATCACCTCTCTTAAATGAAAAATGCTTTAATCACAAAGGAACAAGAAGTACAGGATTTCGAATTCATCTCTAAAACTAGTTGAATTAGTTTGATGTGGTGACAATACTTTTTGTTTTCTGAATGAATGCTTGAATAGTGCATATGTCTTTTGAATTTTTTGATTAAAGAATGTTAAACTTGTTGGCTCTTGAAAGAATGATGGAAACGGAGAAATGTTATTGAGGATCTGAAAAATCATCAGATTGATTCTTGAAGCAAGAAAAAGCAGTGAATTAAAAAAAAAAAGCAAGCAGAAAAAGCCAATAGCCCTTATAAACAAAAAGGAAAGGGTAAAAATAAAAAGTGATCCAAGGCAAAAAGAGCGTGCTTAAGAACCCTGGACACCTCTAATTAGGGACTCTAGCAAAGCTGAGTCACAATCTGAAAAGGTTTACCCGGTTATGTGTCTGTGGCATGTATGTATCCGGTGGTAATACTGGAAGACAGAGTGCTTTGGGCCACAGCCAAGACTCATAAAGTAGCTGTGTTCAAGAATCATCATACTTAACTAGGAGAATCAATAACACTATCTGAATTCTGAGTTCCTATAGATGCCAATCATTCTAAACTGCAAAGGATAAAGTGAGATTTCAAAACTGTTCAGAGGCAAAAAGTTACTAGTCCTGCTCATCTAATTGGAGCTAAGTTTCATTGATATTTTGGAGTCTATAGTATGTTCTCTTCTTTTTATCCTATTTTATTTTCAGTTGCTTGGGGACAAGCAATAATTTAAGTTTGGTGTTGTGATGAGCGGATAATTTATACGCTTTTTGGCACTGTTTTTAGTATGTTTTTAGTATATTTTAGTTAGTTTTTAGTATGTTTTTATGAGTTTTTATTTAAAATTCACTTTTCTGGGCTTTACTAAGAGTTTGTGTGTTTTTCTGTGATTTCAGGTAATTTCTGGCTGAAATTGAGGGACCTGATCAAAAATCTGATTCAGAGACTGAAAAAAGGATTGCAGATGCTGTTGGATTCTGACCTCCCTGCACTCGAAGTGGATTTTATGGAGCTACAGAAGCCCAATTGGCGCGCTCTCAATCGCATTGGAACGTAGACATCCTGGGCTTTTCAGAAATGTATAATAGTCCATACTTTGCCCGAGATTTGATGGCCCAAACCGGCGTTGCAAATCAGCTTCAGAATTCCCAGCGTTTAACTCCAGAACTGGCACAAAAGTTGGAGTTAAATGCCCAAACTGGCACAAAAGCTGGCGTTTAACTCTAGGAAAAGTCTCTACACATGAAAGCTTCAATGCTCAGCCCAAGCACACACCAAATGGACCCCAGAAGTGGATTTTTACGTCATTTACTCATTTCTGTATATCCTAGGTTACTAGTTTACTATAAATAGGATCTTTTGACATTGTATATGGACCTCATGGCACTTTACACGTTTCATATTGTACCTTTTACGGCATGAGTCTCTAAACCCCATGGTTGGGGGTGAGAAGCTCTGCTGTGTCTTGATGGATTAATGCAATTACTACTGTTTTTCATTCAAGCACGCTTGTTTCCATTCTAAGATATTACTTGCTCCTCAACTTGATGAATGTGATGATCCGTTACACTCATTATCATTCTCACCTATGAACGTGTGCCTGACAACCACCGCCGTTCTACTTTAGATTGAGTGGATATCTCTTGGATTCTTTAGCCAGAATCTTCGTGGTATAAGCTATAATATACTGGCGGCCGTTCTTGAGAATCCGGAAGGTCTAAACCGTGTCTGTGGTATTTTGAGTAGGATTCAAGGATTGAATGACTGTGACGAGCTTCAAACTCGCGATTGTGGGGTGTTAGTGATAGACGCAAAAGAATCACTGGATTCTATTCCGACATGATCGAGAACCGACAGATGAATAGCCGTGCTGTGACAGAGCGTGTTGAACATTTTCACTGAGAGGATGGGAGGTAGCCATTGACAATGGTGAAATCCTACATACATCTTGCCATGGAAGGAGCCTTGCGTGTATGAAGAAGAAGACAGTAGGAAAGCAGAGCTTCAGAAGATAGAGCATCTCCAAAACCTCAACCTGTTCTCCATTACTGCAAAACAAGTATTTATTTCATGTTCTTCTACTTTTTACAATTAAACCTGAGAATTATTGATATCCTGACTAAGAGTTACAAGATAACCATAGCTTGCTTCAAGCCGACAATCTCCGTGGGATCGACCCTTACTCACGTAAGGTATTACTTGGACGACCCAGTGCACTTGCTGGTTAGTTGTGCGGGGTTGCAAAAGTGTGATTGCAATTTCGTGCACCAATGCCTCACGACTGTTAAGACCTCATGAAGTAAATTACCTAACTCATGATCTAGAACTTCTTGCGGTTGTGTTTACGGTAAAGTTCTGGAGGCATTACCTGTACAGGGTTAAATTTCAAGTTTTCTCTTATCATAAGAGCTTGAAATATCTCTTTGATCAGAAGGAACTTAATATGCGCCAGAGAAGGTGGATGGAATTACTGAAGGACTAGGATTTTGAGATGAGTTACCATCCCAAAATATCTAATGTGGTGGCAGATGCTTTAAGTTGAAAATCATTATACGTTAATTGGATGATGCTTAAAGAAGAAAAGTTGTTGAAAGAGTTTGAGAACCTCAACTTGGACGTCAGAAAAGTTGCAGGTAATGTGAGTTTGAACCAGTTGCATGTCTCTAGTGATTTCAAGGTTAAGAATCAGAAGGCTCACCAGAATGATCAAGAGCTATAGAAAATGCTGCAAGTAATTGAATAAAGTAAACAAGGGGAGGTTACTCAAGACAAAGAAGGAGGTACAAGTGAAGGACCTTTCATCTTTGTACCAAATATAGGTGATGGTGTTTTTGTGGAAAAATAAATTTCCAACACACATATCCAACCGGCAAGTATACCGGGTCGCATCAAGTAGTAATAACTCACTTAGAGTGAGGTCGATCCCACAGGGATTGATGGATCAAGCAACTTTAGTGGGTGATTAGTTTAGTCAAGCTAACATTGAAGTGAAATTGAGTGAAATCGTAGCCAACAGAATTGTAAATGACAGGAAATTTAAAGTTGCAGAAAGTAAAATTGCAAGTAACTTAAATAACAAGAAAGTAAAATAACTGAAACTTAAATTGCAAGAAATGTAAATTGCATGAAAAGTAAAGGGGGGTTGGGTGCTGGAAATTAAAATTCAACAGGAAAGTGTAAATAGCAATCAAACAGAGAAGTAAAAGATGCAAAATCATGCAACAGATCGAAACAGAAAATGGAAATTGCTTGAAGAATTCTAAACAGAAAAGCAGTGCTTAATTTGCAGCAATTTAAAAGAATGTTGAAGATCTCAGGATTGGAGGAGACTAGATAACAAGTCTAGATCTCAAATCCTTCCTTGATCCAACAAGAACAATTGCAGAAGAAGTAAAAGAAAGCAAATTGCAGAAGAAGAAATGAACAGAAAGTAAAATTTAATTATGCAGAAAATTAAAGAAGAGATCTCAAGGTGAGATTGAAACAGAGGTTCTTCAATTCTTCACCCAAGATCCAAAGCAAGAAAAGTAAAGAGTGCTCAAGAAGGAACCAGGAGGAAGAGAGATCAATTCTCCTTCCTAATTCTCTAAGAAATTCCAAAGTTCAAAATTAAAATGCAAGTAGAAAGGAAAATTCAAAAATAAAGTCTCCAGCCTTCAATTACATAAAACTAGCCCCTATTTATACACTTTCTATTCTTGGATTTTGGGGTTTGGATGGGCTTTTGATTTGGTGAAGAAATGAATTAAATTGGGTTTTTAATTCAATTTCAGCCCATGAAGGAAAATTGCTTCCAGGAGGCTGCCCTGCCCTTGTGGAGGGCAGGGCAGAAAATTGGTGCATGGTGGTGCGTCCGTGGTGCAAGCTGGTGCGGCCTTGGTGCGTGAGATGCTGCCCTGCCCGCGCCAAGGGCAGGGCAGGAAAAGTTGGTGCGCCAGAAATTCCTTGGTGCTGCCAGAATCAGGAATTGGTGCGCCAGAATTGAAAATTGGTGCGCCAGAATTGAGCTTGGTGCATAGGATGCTGCCCTGCCCTCGCAGAGGGCAGGGCAGGAAATTTTGGTGCTGCCAGGATTGAGGTTGGTGCGCCAGATGCTGCCAGGGACGTGCCATGGTGCGCCAGATGCTGCCAGAACGTGCCATGGTGCGCCAGATTTGTGCACCAACCCAAATGCTGCCCTGCCCTTGCGGAGGGCAGGGCAGTGTTTTCACTTTGATGTCCCAAGTTCGAACCATGGCCGAAACACACGCTACTTAATTTCCTTGGCTTTCTTGGCACCAAAGTAAGGCCTAGTTTCTTGCTTTCTCATGGCCCTTAAAGATGCCTTTCGTTTCTGCCTCAATTGTGCGCCAAATATGGATTTCTATATATCGTTGGAAAGCTCTGAATGTCAGCTTTCCAACGCAACTGGAAGCACATCAATTGGACGTCTGTAGCTCAAGTTATAGCCCTTTGAAGTAGGCATGGTCATGCTGTGTGCGGCCAGATTTTAACTTAGCGAAAATTCTTGCTTCCAACCACACTTTGCATCACGATTCTGCCCTGCCCTTGGCAAGGGCAGGATCGTGTGCATGCTGGCTGCTTCCTTTCTTGATTTGGTCATGGGCCACGCTTTTAAAAGCGTGGCCTAAGGCTCCAAAGTGTACCCAACTTCAAAATGTACCCCAAAGCTCTTTTTTTCTCCTTTTTTTGTGCTTCTTTGCTTCTTTTTCTTCTTATTTCCTACAAGATTTATAAAATTAAAATATCAAGAAAATATATCATTTAAGTACAAAAAGCATTCAATATTTAAGCACAAATCATCAATTTCTTGTATGAAAAAGCATAGAAAATGGGTATATGATGACTTGTCATCACAACACCAAACTTAAACCTTGCTTGTCCCCAAGCAAGAAAAGAATCATGCAATAGAAATTGACAATCCAAGGTAAGAAGAGTAGCAAGTTAATGTTCATGGCAAGCTAGTTTTCTATGCATGCTACAATTACAAAAGAGATGTAAATGATTGATGCTTCTATCTAGCTTATTTTATGAAATCTTTTTCTTATAATTCTTCCTTGAAACAAGCTTTTGATTTTTTTTTCTCCTTTTGGGTGCTTTGCCCCATGAGTTAATAACAAAGCTACGACTTCTAAATGCTTTGTTTTCAAGTATTACCACTTGATACATAAGCACCACAAGCATTTAATTAGAGGACTTCATTAAGCTCATTTTTCTTTTCTTTTCTTGACTCTCTAATCATTGATGCTCAGAGCCTTGAGCTTTGAGGGAGTGCTTTTGCACTTGAGCCTAGCCTTGACTTCTAAGTGTTTTGTTTTCAAGCATTTGGCTTGATACATAAACACCACAAGCACTTAGCAAATAAATTGCCATTGGTACTCAGAGCCTTCAACTTTCTCATTCCTTCCCTTTTTCTTTTCTTGCTTTAATTGTATTTGCTTCTTCAAGTTTTTCATGATTTCAAAAGATTTCACAAAATGTACTAGATGAAAAACTTCAATTAAATGAAATCCAATGCAATTGAGCAACAATTAATCATACTAGCTTTCCAATACTTGTATGCACATGCTAAAATCTTCTTTAATGCCTTGTTTGTTTATGATCATGATGCTTTATTGCTTTTGAATTCACAAAGCTCAAGTTGGTAGTTATAATGGCACAGCAACATATTATAAATCAAATTCAAGCTATGCTTAGTCATACCACATATGCATACAGAGAATATAAAGACAATCATGCAATTTAAAGTGATGTAAACAAAGGAGAGGAAAAGGAACTTTACAACCTTGTAGTTCATCTTCATTATTGTTGTCCTTTTTCTCCAATTCTTCCCTTTCCCTTGCCAACTTAGAGTGCTTGCTCATCCTCAAGCAACAATTAGAACAATGGCTATAGGGCCAAGATGGATCATGAATGTCTTACACAATAAAATGTTAGTAGCACATGTGTTTTAAGCAAGCAAAGTGAAAGATAATAATCAAGGCACAAGAGACAGAGACATTTTGATTGCATAGATAAGAGGGTGTGCATGATACATTGCATAAAAAAAATAAGTGGCACACCAAACTTAGTGTGACACTTTCTCTTGGAATTGATGCAAGTATCTTGTAAGTATTTGAACCAAATTTTGTTGCATAGCAACACCAAACTTAGAATGCAATCATATGTGAATTTATTTGAACTAAAACTAAACAAAAGAAACTGTTATTTGTTGAATACAATCACCAAGTGAAGAATCTGTCATGAATAAGGATGTTTTGGTGATGTATTAACAAAAACAGTTAATGAAAGAAAGCATTAAAAATAAGTAAATAAATGAGACAAAGAGAAAACAAAAATTATCCAACTAAGAAGAAGAAAAATAACACTGCAAAAGGCAATATGATTATGCAGACAAGTGATGTTGCTAGAATGATTTGCATAGAAAATAAGTGGCACACCAAACTTAGAATCTTGGTGTGTCACTTTCATTTTTGATTTGATGCAATCATCCAAAAAGATTGAAAATAATTTGTTGCAAGGCAACACCAAACTTAGAATGTAACCATATGCCAATTTATTGAATTTAAACAAAGCATAAAAAGAAATGTACCTACGGTTGGGTTACCTCCCAACAAGTGCTCTTTTAGTGTCATTAGCTTGACATGTTGCTCTTCACTTTCTTCCTCTTCTTCCAGTTTGTTAAGAGGAATGACTTCAAGAGGGGAAAAGTTTCAGCTATTGTCCCCTGTCTTGGTCTCCTTTCAGCAAGCTTCCTTGTGAAATTGGCGTGATTAATCTTGCTTGCTGGATCAGGGGCAGGATTGGTGCTTTTGTTAGTTGCCTTCACTTCTTGGATGTCAAGACATGGTTGCTGTGTGATTTTTGGAGTTTGATCTTCATCCAGAGCCTTTTGAATTGGTGGTTCAATGAGCTTTTCCTTCATGTGCCTCTCTGTTTTACTTGAGTTTGGAATGACTTCCTCACTTTCTCGCTCCTCCACTTCCTCTTTTACACTCAACATTTGCTTTAATAGCTCTTTCATGGAAGAGGTTTGTTGATTTTCCCAAGCTTTCTTCATCTCCTCTTCATATTTTTCGATCAGTGTTGAGCATCTTTGGTCCAGGGGAGTTTGAGGAGGTTGTGAGTGTTCAGGTTCTCTTGTCATCTCAAGTGCAGTTTTAGGTTCAAATGTTTCCACCACCTCTTCCTTCTTTGCAATTTCACTTGATGCAGTAGCCTCTTCCTCTTGTTTTTCCTCCTTTTTCGTTGCACTCACCACTTGAGCTACGTGCACTTCCATGTTTGTGAAGAAGTTTTCTTTTCTTTTCCATAATTTCTTTGTCTCCTCCTCATATTTTTTTAACATGGACTCAAGCTTTGAGAACCTTGAGTGGTTCATGGAAGTTTGTGTGGGTGGTGAGTTTTGAAAGGGGCTTTCTGTTGAAGTTTGGTCAAGTGATGATGTCTTTGGATGAATATCACATGGAGCACTAGAATTCCCTTCCCAGCCACCATTAGAATCATGACTTGCATCATTTTGTGGTGGAGGGAAATATCCCATATGATTTTCTTTCTCATCTTGTGGTTCTGAAGCATAGCTCCATGAATTGGAGTGCCCAGAATCTGTATCTTCTTGGTGATATTCCCAACCATCATTAGAATAATGACTTGAATCATATTGTGATGGTGGGCAATATCCTATGAAGTTTGGTTGATTAAAAGATGAGGTGAACTCCATTTGAATTTTGTAGAACACAACACCAATGAAAATTGAAATTACTCATATCAGATATGAGTTTTGCTTAGTGAGGCAAAAACACAAACACCTTGGTTTCAATTTGAATCAGAGAACAAAAATAAAAAAAATGCTTGATCTAGACTTCTCACCCACTTAATCATTGTCGATCTAATCAATCCCCGGCAACGGCGCCAAAAACTTGATGGTGTTTTTGTGGAAAAATAAATTTCCAACACACATATCCAACCGGCAAGTATACCGGGTCGCATCAAGTAGTAATAACTCACTTAGAGTGAGGTCGATCCCACAGGGATTGATGGATCAAGCAACTTTAGTGGGTGATTAGTTTAGTCAAGCTAACATTGAAGTGAAATTGAGTGAAATCGTAGCCAACAGAATTGTAAATGACAGGAAATTTAAAGTTGCAGAAAGTAAAATTGCAAGTAACTTAAATAACAAGAAAGTAAAATAACTGAAACTTAAATTGCAAGAAATGTAAATTGCATGAAAAGTAAAGGGGGGTTGGGTGCTGGAAATTAAAATTCAACAGGAAAGTGTAAATAGCAATCAAACAGAGAAGTAAAAGATGCAAAATCATGCAACAGATCGAAACAGAAAATGGAAATTGCTTGAAGAATTCTAAACAAAAAAGCAGTGCTTAATTTGCAGCAATTTAAAAGAATGTTGAAGATCTCAGGATTGGAGGAGACTAGATAACAAGTCTAGATCTCAAATCCTTCCTTGATCCAACAAGAACAATTGCAGAAGAAGTAAAAGAAAGCAAATTGCAGAAGAAGAAATGAACAGAAAGTAAAATTTAATTATGCAGAAAATTAAAGAAGAGATCTCAAGGTGAGATTGAAACAGAAGTTCTTCAATTCTTCACCCAAGATCCAAAGCAAGAAAAGTAAAGAGTGCTCAAGAAGGAACCAGGAGGAAGAGAGATCAATTCTCCTTCCTAATTCTCTAAGAAATTCCAAAGTTCAAAATTAAAATGCAAGTAGAAAGGAAAATTCAAAAATAAAGTCTCCAGCCCTCAATTACATAAAACTAGCCCCTATTTATACACTTTCTATTCTTGGATTTTGGGGTTTGGATGGGCTTTTGATTTGGTGAAGAAATGAATTAAATTGGGTTTTTAATTCAATTTCAGCCCATGAAGGAAAATTGCTTCCAGGAGGCTGCCCTGCCCTTGTGGAGGGCAGGGCAGAAAATTGGTGCATGGTGGTGCGTCCGTGGTGCAAGCTGGTGCGTGAGATGCTGCCCTGCCCGCGCCAAGGGCAGGGCAGGAAAAGTTGGTGCGCCAGAAATTCCTTGGTGCTGCCAGAATCAGGAATTGGTGCGCCAGAATTGAAAATTGGTGCGCCAGAATTGAGCTTGGTGCATAAGATGCTGCCCTGCCCTCGCAGAGGGCAGGGCAGGAAATTTTGGTGCTGCCAGGATTGAGGTTGGTGCGCCAGATGCTGCCAGGGACGTGCCATGGTGCGCCAGATGCTGCCAGAACGTGCCATGGTGCGCCAGATTTGTGCACCAACCCAAATGCTGCCCTGCCCTCGCGGAGGGCAGGGCAGTGTTTTCACTTTGATGTCCCAAGTTTGAACCATGGCCGAAACACACGCTACTTAATTTCCTTGGCTTTCTTGGCACCAAAGTAAGGCCTAGTTTCTTGCTTTCTCATGGCCCTTAAAGATGCCTTTCGTTTCTGCCTCAATTGTGCGCCAAATATGGATTGCTATATATCGTTGGAAAGCTCTGAATGTCAGCTTTCCAACGCAACTGGAAGCACATCAATTGGACGTCTGTAGCTCAAGTTATAGCCCTTTGAAGTAGGCATGGTCATGCTGTGTGCGGCCAGATTTTAACTTAGCGAAAATTCTTGCTTCCAACCACACTTTGCATCACGATTCTGCCCTGCCCTTGGCAAGGGCAGGATCGTGTGCGTGCTGGCTGCTTCCTTTCTTGATTTGGTCATGGGCCACGCTTTTAAAAGCGTGGCCTAAGGCTCCAAAGTGTACCCAACTTCAAAATGTACCCCAAAGCTCTTTTTTTCTCCTTTTTTTGTGCTTTTTTGCTTCTTTTTCTTCTTATTTCCTACAAGATTTATAAAATTAAAATATCAAGAAAATATATCATTTAAGTACAAAAAGCATTCAATATTTAAGCACAAATCATCAATTTCTTGTATGAAAAAGCATAGAAAATGGGTATATGATGACTTGTCATCAATAGGACAATTGAGGCGAGATGTGTTAATAGAAGCCCACCGGAGTAAGTTTTCAATTCATCAAGGATGTACTAAAATATATCATGACCTGAAGGCATTGTTTTGGTGGCCGGGAATGAGGAACGATGTGGCGTTGCATTTCAAAGTGTTTGACTGATGCCAAGTTATCTTGGCCAGTTTTACTTGCCTTTTCTTTACTTTTTTTTAGATAGTTTCATGCATTTTATTACGTAATAAGCAAGTTTTGGATGAATATACACTTACATCTTCATTCAAGCAAACATAGTGAACTTTATATGATTTCATGAGAATAATGCATGAATTGAATGCCAATTTATCTAGTGGAAGATCTTATGACCTGGAACAAAGCTTTGATGCACCTTGTTTGTTTGATTTCAGGACAAAGGAAGCATAGAAGGACCACGTTAACAGCCACGTTAGTATCACTAACGTGACCATTAACGTGGAAAGGGAGCAAGCTTGCAACGTTAGTGGTATAGTTATCACCACTAACGCCCTCGAAAGCCATCACAACCCACGTTAGTTGCCACGTTAGTTACATTAACGTGGGAACTAACGTGGAAAGAGAAGGAAGCTCCAACGTTAAGAGCCACGTTAGTGCCATTAATGTGAGCTCTAACGTGGAGCAATAGAGGATCGACAACGTTAGTGACAATAACTTTATCATTAACATTGGATCAAGCCAAGTTCACCTACGTTAGTGGTCACGTTAATACCACTAACATAGGAGTTAACGTGGAGAAATTAATGAGGATCCAACGTTAGTGACACTAACTTTGTCACTAACGTTGGAGATGGCAACATACCCACGTTAGTGGCCACGTTAATGCAATTAACGTGAGCACTAACGTGGAAGAGGAGGAGTTTTGTAGCGTTAGTGACAAAGTTATTGTCACTAACTCCCTCAAGTCTTAGCATGCCTGCGTTAAGGGCCACGTTAGTTACACTAACATGGACCATTAACGTGGGAGAAAGGGACAAGGAGCAGCATTATTGGCAAAGTTAACGCCAATAACGCTAGCGAAAGATGGAAAGGCCATGTTAGTAGTCACGTTAGTGCCACTAACGTTGGAGTTAGCGTAGCTCAAATAGGTTGGGACGTTAGTGACAAAGTTAGTGTCACTAACGTCTTCGAACCAGAATTCACACTTAACGTTAACACCACTAACGTCCTGACTAACTGCATACCATGTCTGACTCACTCTCTTTCTGCAAGCAAACCTGAGCCCACTGAGGACTGTAACTGCTTCAACTAAAGATCAAAGGCCCAGATTCAAGACTTGGAGAGCTAACTAGAAGATCAGAAGAGTAGAATATATAGGAGTAGTTTTGAACTAGAAAGGAGCTTGGCATTATTGGGAGCTACACTCTGTATATTTACTTTTTCTGCATTTTCTAGTTACTTTACAATGCACTTTTCTTTTACGCATTCCATTCCCAGAGCTATGAACAACTAAACCTCTTTCATTGGGTTAGGGAGCTCTGTTGTAATTTGATGGATCAATTATAATTTTCATTCTTCTTCCTCTTTCTTTTCTCTTGATTTGCTAGAAAGCTTTGGGTCTTCAATCAATTGGTTAGTTATCTTGGAAAAGAAACTCTCCATAATTGGATCTCCTCTGAGCCTTGGAAGAGGAATGAGGAGATCATGCTAGAATTGCTTTCTCACATTGGATTAGGTTGGGGGTTGGATGGATATCGTGACATGTAATCCTACCATTACTTTGATCTATGAAAGTGTGTGGTATAATCAGTGACCAAACTTCATCTCTTCTCATGAGCAATTACATCAAGGAATTGGAAAATTGTTCAAGCTTAGAGAGATTGGGTTGCCAAGGAATTGGGATCCAATCACCTAAGATTTTCAAGGAGATCAATGAATGCATTGATTTAGGAAGAGATGAAGATGAACTTGATCCGGAGAACGCAACATCTCCTAAGCCCAATGAATTCCCCATCTCTGATCTTACCCGTTCTCTTTACTTTCTGTCATTTACTTTCATGCTCATCTCCCCAATTCCCCATTTAAGATTCTGCAAATTTACATTTCATTTCATTTATCTTTTCTCGCATTTAAGTTTTTGCAATTCTCACTCAATTTGGCTTAGCTTGACTAGAACACTCCTCTAATTAAAGTTGCTCGACTAATTAATCCCTGTGGGATTCGACTTCACTTTATTGTGAGTTTTTACTTTACGACAATTCGGTATACTTGTCGAAGAGAAATTTGTTGGAGACAAGTTTTCGTGCTTCAAGTTTATGGCACCGTTGCCGGGGATTGATTTTGTATCGACAATGATTAAATTAGAGGATAACTAGATTGAGCACTTTTCTTTTGTTTCATTTATTTTGTTTTTGACATTTACTTTCAGTCTCAGCCATTTTCATTTATTATTTCCTCTTGTTTTATTTTCCCAGTTAATTCACAACTTTGTCAACTAATCTACTAACTGTTTGATAAATTGCTTCACTCACATTAACAGTAACCTTAATAAGAGTGATTTTTTCACTTCTCTCTTGCTTATGTAATCTGCTGATTGTATGACAGGTAGAAGAAGAGGTGCTTCAACCTCCTTTGAATCTGAACATGAGAGGACCTTCCTAAGATTAAGGAGGGAAGCAAGAGGGAAGAGGGTCATTGGTACTGAGGAAGAAGAGGAGGATTTTGAGACAGACATGGAGGAGAACATGGAAAACCACCATGAGAAAGAGACACACAACCATGCTAGAGAAGGTCCAGCAGGTCATGCTGGGCAGGAGAGAAGAGTTCTAGGCTCTTATATTAATCCAAATCCAGGAAACTGTGGAAATAGCATCCAAAAACCAACCATACATGCCAATAACTTTGAACTGAAGTCCCAGCTTATCACCCTTGTTCAGAACAATTGCCCATTCGGAGGAAGCGCTCAAGAAGACCCCAATCAACACTTGACCACCTTCCTAAGAATATGCGATACTGTGAAGTCTAATGGTGTTCATCCTGACACCTATAGATTGCTTTTGTTCCCATTCTCTCTTAGGGACAAAGCATCTAAATGGCTGGAATCCTTCCTGAAGGAGAGTTTAACAGCCTAGGAAGATGTGGTAAACAAGTTCTTGGTGAGATTCTATCCTCCCCAAAAGATCACTAGGTTGAGAGTTGAGGTACAAACCTTCAGGCAACAAGATGGTGAAACTCTCTATGAGGCATGGGAGAGGTTTAAGGACTTAACAAGAAGGTGCCCTCCAGACATGTTCAATGAATGGGTGCAATTGCACATCTTCTATGAAGGGTTGTCTTACGAATCAAAGAAGGCAGTAGACTGCTCTTCCAGGGGATCTCTAAACAAGAAGAAGACCATTGAAGAAGGCATAGATGTCATTGAAACTGTAGCTGAGAATGACTACTTCTATGCTTCTCAAAGGAGCAACACTTGAGGAGTAATGGAGTTGAACCATATGGATGCACTACTAGCTCAAAACAAGATGATTACCAAGTAGTTGGCTGACCTTACCAAAGAGATGGAAAGGAATCGAGTCGTAGCAGTCACCACCTCACCATCAGCTCAAGAAGGAGTAAATACAGAGGAAGGAGGTGACTGGAAACAGGCCAACTATGTTGGAAACCCACCCAAGAAATTCAATGATCCATACTCTAAAACCTACAACCCTGGTTGGAAGAACCATCCAAATTTTGGGTTGGAAAACCAACAAGATCAAGGCCAAGATCAGAGATACCACAACCCCAACAATAATGTAGCCTACGAATATTCCACACAGAGACCATATGAAAACCAAAATGGCCATTCTCAACACTCTAACCCCAACTCACCACCACCATCTGAAGATAGACTCTCCAAAATTGAAGTTCTGCTTGAAGGAATATGCAAGGAAATTCAAGATAGTAGAGTGTTCAGGGAAGAAGTGCAATCCAATATGCAAAATCAAGATGCAGCCATCAATAAGCTTGAGACACAGATCAGCTACCTATTCAAGCATGTTTCCAGCCACAACATTTGTAACAACACTAGTGTAAACTCAAAGAGGAGTGCCAAGCTATTACCCTCAGAAGTGGAAAGGCATTGAAAGAGACTTCCAAGGAATCACAAGAGAAAGACACGGATGGAGAGGACAGAGGGCAAGAAGAAATTCAATCTCCCGCTCCCAACTCACATAAAAAGGAAGAAGTACTGAAGCCACATGCTCCAAAAGCCCTATATCCTCAGCGATTGAAGAAGAGTGGGGACGATAGCCAATTTTCACGATTCTTAGAAGAGCAAATGCCGCTCTATGCTAAGTTCCTAAAGGAATTGATGACCAAGAAGAGAAGCTGGAGGAACAAAGAGACTGTGGTACTGATGAGCGGATATTTTATACGCTTTTTAGGGGTGTTTTAATATAGTTTTTAGTAGGATCTAGTTACTTTTTAGTATATTCTTTTTAGTTTTTATGCAAAAATCACATTTCTAGACTTTACTATGAGTTTGTGTATTTTTCTATGATTTCAGGTATTTTCTGGCTGAAATTGAGGGACCTGAGCAAAAAATCTGATTCAGAGGCTGATAGAGGACTGCTGATGTTGTTGGATTCTGACCTCCCTACACTCGAAGTGAAATTTTTGGAGATACACAAATTCAAATGGCGCGCTCCCAATTTCTTTGGAAAGTAGACATCCAGGGCTTTCCATCAATATATAATAGTCCATACTTTGTTCATGTTTAGATGACGCAAACTGGCGTTTAATGCCAGCTTTCTGCCCTATTATGGCGTCAAACGCCAGAAACAAGTTGCAAAGCAAAGTTAAATGCCAGAAATAGGTTACAAACTGGTGTTTAACTCCAAGAATGGCCTATGCCCGTGAAGGCTTCAATGCTCAGCCCCAGCACACACTAAGTGGGCCCTAGAAGTGGATTTCTGCACTATCTATCTTAGTTTACTCATTTTCTGTAAACCTCGGTTACTAGTTGAGTATATAAACTACTTTTAGAGATTTATTTTGCACCTCATGACATTTTTACATCTGAATTTGTATCTTTGACGGCATGAGTCTCTAAACCTCATGGTTGGGGGTGAGGAGCTCTGCAGCATCTCGATGAATTAATGCAAGTATTTCTGTTTTCTATTCAATCTCGCTTGTTTCTATTCTAAGATGTTCATTCGCATTTCAACATGATGAATGTGATGATCCGTGACACTCATCACCGTTCTCAACCTATGAACATGTGCCTGACAACCACTTCCGTTCTACCTTCGATTGAATGGATGTCTCTTGGGTTTCTGACTTACGAGTTTGACTGCCTCTCCTGACAACAGAGCATTCAATTCGTGAGTCCAGAGTCTTCGTGGTATAAGCTGGAATTAATTGGCAGCATTCCTGAGATCTAGAAAGTCTAAACCTTGTCTGTGGTATTTCGAGTAGGATCTGGGAAGGGATGACTGTGACGAGCTTCAAACTCATGAACATTGGGCGTAATGACAGACGGAAAAGGATCACTGGATCCTATTCCAACACAGGTGAGAATCGACAGATGATTAGCCATGTACATGGACCCTTTTCACTGAGAGGACGGCTGGTAGTCATTGACAACGGTGATCTACCAACATACAGCTTGCCATGGAAGGAGACCTGTGTGCGTGAAGAAGAAGACAGTAGAAAAGAAGAAATTCGAAAGACAAAGCATCTCCAAAACTCCAACCCATTCTCCATTACTGCGTAACAATTATTCATTTCATGATCTTTCACTTTTTACAATTAAAACTAAAGAACCATATTGATATCCTAACTAGGAATAATAAGATAACCATAGCTTGCTTCAAGCTGGCAATCTCTGTGGGATCAACCCTTACTCACGTAAGGTATTACTTGGATGACCTAGTGCACTTGCTGGTTAGTTGTGCGGAATTAGATAGTGTGAGTGTAATTTTCGTGCACCAGGTACTAGCCGAGGAATGTAGTGCCATCATTCAGCACAGGTTACCCCAGAAATTGAAGGACCTTGGGAGCTTCCAAATCCCTTGTATCATAGGGGAAATCACAGTGGAAAAGGCTTTGTGTGATTTGAGAGCCAGTATAAATCTGATGTCCTTAGCAATAATTAGAAGAATGAGGATTGAGGAGGCCAAACCAACAAGAATGGCCCTTCAATTGGCAGACAGATCATTCAAGTTCCTTTATAGAGTGGTGGAAGACTTGTTGGTGACGGTGGGAGACTTTATCTTCCCAGCAGATTTTGTAGTGTTGGATATAGAGGAAGAAGCCAAGGCCTCTATCATCTTGGGAAGGCCATTCTTAGCTACTGCTGGAGCCATCGTCGATGTCCAAAAGGGTGAACTTACTCTTAGGTTACATGATGCAAATATGATGTTCAATGTATTCAAGGCCATGAACTACCCACCGGAATCACTAGGAGAATGTATGCGGTTGGATTCAGTGGAAGCTTTGGTACAAGAGACCTTTGAGGAGGAAGAACTTCGAGAGATAGTTGAAGAAGAAGAACCTGCATCTAATGAAGAAGTTGCAGCAGCTGAATTCTTTGTCCAGGGCGCATTAGAAGAAAAGAAGGGAGAAAAAGAAATGCCCAAGCTTGAACTGAAAGCAGTGCCACCTACCCTTAAATATGCATATTTGGGAGATAATGAAAGTTATCAAGTGATCATAAATTCAGCCCTTAGCCAAGAGCAGGAGGAAGAATTAATCCAAGTGTTACAAAAACGTAAAGACGCCATTGGATGGACTCTTGCTGACTTAAAGGGAATCAGTTCGGCCATATGCATGCATAAGATACTGCTGGAAGATGATGCCAAGCCCTCCATTCAATCTCAGAGAAGGCTGAACCCAGTCATGAAAGAGGTGGTACAAAAGGAGGTCATGAAGCTATGGCAGGGAGGGGTAATATACCCAATCTCAGATAGCCCATGGGTGAGCCCCGTCCAAGTGGTCCCCAAGAAAGGAGGAATTACTATAGTGCCCAATGAAAGGAACGAGCTCATTCCTACAAGGACCGTCACATGATGGAGGATGTGCATTGATTACAGAAAACTTAATGAAGCTACAAGAAAATATCACTTCCCACTTCCCTTAATGGATCAGATGCTTGAAAGGCTTGCAGGACATGCATACTATTGTTTTCTAGAAGGTTATTCAGGATATAATCAAATAGTGGTTGATCCAAGAGACCAGGAGAAAACATCATTTACTTGTCCATATGGAGTTTTTGCCTATAGGCGCATGCCATTTGGGTTGTGTAATGCACCTGCAACTTTTCAACGCTGCACGCTTTTGATTTTCTCAGCTATGATAGAGAAGTTCATTGAAGGCTTTATGGATGAGTTTTCAGTATTCAGGGATTCCTTCCCTAACTGCGTAAACCACCTTGCTTTGGTATTGAAAAGATGTCAAGAGACCAATTTGGTTTTCAATTGGGAAAAATGCCATTTTATGGTGACAGAAGGAATAGTCCTTGGTCATAAAGTTTCTAACCAAGGCATTGAGGTAGATAGAGCTATGGTGGAGCTAATTGAGAGATTACCCCCACGAAGTGATGTCAAGGCAATTAGGAGCTTTTTAGGGCATGCTGGCTTTTACAGAAGATTTATTAAAGATTTTTCAAAATAGCCAAGCCCTTAAGCAACCTTCTTGTGTTTGATGCACCATTTATCTTTGATCAGAAGTGCATGCTAGCATTTGAAAACTTGAAAAGGAGACTATCCTTGGCCCCTATCATTACCCCCACCTGATTGGAGCTTGCCATTTGAGCTGATGTGTGATGCATATGATTTTACAAATGGGGTAGTGTTAGGGCAGAGGAAAGATAATTTGGTGCATGTCATATATTATGCCAGCAAAGTCCTTAATGATACTCAAAGGAATTACACCACCACTGGAAAGGAGTTGTTGGCAATAGTTTTTGCATTTGATAAATTCAGATCATATCTCATTGGCTCCAAAGTGATTGTTTTCACTGATCACACAGCACTTAAATACTTATTTGGCAAGCAAGAATTATAACCAAGATTAATAAGATGGATTTGTTGTTGCAGGAATTCAATATTGAGATTAGAGACAAGAAAGGAGTGGAGAACAAGGTAGCAGATCATCTGTCTAGAATTCCTTGTGAGAAGGGTGGCGCACATGATTCAAGTGTGAATGAGTTCTTTCCAGATGAACAACTAATGTTGGTTCACAAAGCACCCTGGTTTGCAGACATAGCCAACTTTAAAGCAATTGGGGAAGTGCCTCCAGGGATCAACAAACATCAAAGGAGGAAACTCATTAATGATGCTAAATACTTCATTTGGGACGAGCCATATCTCTTCAAAAAATGTTCAGATGCAATACTTAAAAGATGCATCCTAGAGGAAGAAGAAAGAGAAGTCCTATGGAATTTCCATAGTTCTAGCTATGGAGGTCATTTTGGAGGAGAAAGAACCGCAGCGAAGGTACTGCAATGTGGGTTCTTCTGGCCTACTATCTTCAAGGATGCCAAGGAACTGGTGAGGAGCTACGATGAGTGTCAAAGGGCTAGAAATCTACCCAAGAGAAATGAGATGCCACAGCAATTTATCTTAGAACTCGAACTGTTTGATGTGTGGGGGATCGACTTCATGGGACCATTCCCAACCTCATATTCGAACAAGTATATTTTGGTGGCAGTGGACTATGTATCTAAGTAGGTAGAGGCCATGGCAACCCCAATAAATGACAACAAGGTGGTAATGAACTTTCTTAGAAGGAATATCTTCAGCCAATTTGGAGTTCCACGAGCCCTCATCAATGATAGAGGGAGTCATTTTTGCAACAGACCGTTGGAGACTCTACTCCTAAGATATAGGGTAAAGCATAAGGTTGCCACACCTTATCACCCCCAAACAAGCAGGCAAACAGAGATCTCCAACAGAGAGCTAAAAAGGATCTTAGAAAAGACTGTGGAAGCATCAAGAAAGGACTGGTCGAAGAAGCTGGATGACGCTCTTTGGGCCTATAGGACAGCCTTCAAAACACCAATTGGGATGTCCCCATATCAACTGGTGTATGGGAAGGCTTGCCACTTACCCTTGGAGTTGGAACACAAAGCTTTCTGGGCTCTCATACTGTTAAACCTTGATAGTGCTGCTGCGAGTGAAAGAAGGATCCTACAACTACAAGAGCTGGAGGAGTTGAGATCTCAAGCCTATGAAAACATCAAGATCTATAAAGAGAGAGCAAAGAAACAGCACGATATCAACCTGGCACCAAGAAATTTTGAAGAAGGATAACAAGTACTCCTCTATAACTCTAAACTGAGACTCTTCCCTAGAAAACTCAAATCAAGGTGGTCAGGATCCTTTCTTGTCACGAAGGTCTCACCTTATGGACACATAGAAATCATGGAAGAAAGCTCAAGGAGGACATTCACAGTGAATGGACAAAGGCTCAAACACTACCTGGGCAACATGGGGGAAAGCCCCAAATTGAAGTATTATCTCAACTAAGGGAGAAACCGTCAAGCTAGCAACGCTAAAAGAGCGCTTGTTGGGAGGCAACCCAACCAAAGGTAGTCTTCTTTTTCCGGTTAATTCAATAAAAGAGTTAAGTGGATTTTCTGTATTGCAAGGAGATAAGTTTGGTGTTCTACACCAAAATAATCTAGGGGTGATGTGTAATTCTAAGTTTGGTGTTCCACCAAAGATTTCATTAAGAACACATTGTAACCCTCAGCATGACTAGTCACCAGCTTCACCCAATCAGGGAAATTACTTAACAATAGTTTAATTTCTAGTTCATAGTTGTTTCCTTAATAAAAGCACATGAGGTTTTCTGCATGTATTCAATCTGCTATACTAGGCAAGGAACTACGTTTGGTGTTCACACACCAAATTATGTTCAGGAATTCACAAGCATACATGCATACTAACTATTTTTCAAGTGCTTTGGGAACAAGCATTTTCTAATAACTTTGCAGGAATTCAATCAATTTATTGGAAAAACGATGCACCATCACCTAAGGAATGCTAGAAGGCACCACCAATAGGTTGTGTTGTTACTTAACTCTATCTGCTCTGGAATGTTCAAATTGGAAGTCTGCATGTACCCCTGCTAGGGCTAGTTTACTATCATTATGAATTCTGTCTGTGTACTATCTTTAATGCTCAATAAGTGTTCACTGGCTAGGTTCTCTGTTGCATCTTCATCTTGCTTAATTATATGCTTGTCTTTTGAGCTAAATGAAAAGAAATGTTATGAAAGAACCAAGAGTTGAGTTCATTTTATGAAGAAAAGTCCCAATATTTGTGGTGTTGTAAGTGACTAGCTAAGTTGGTTCACCAGCAAGGTATTAGGGCAATTATATGTTTTGAATCATATGCTTGAAGCACATCCTATGAGACCAGCTAAATAAGAAGATCCTAATAAGAAAAAGAAAAAGAAAAGTTAGAGTGTGAAAAAGAAAGGAAAAAGAATAGGAAATAAGGCTAGGCACAAAGGGTTTGAATCTTGAGGCATGTGTCTGTGGTGCTCTTGTGTAAAGGATCTTCTTGGATGAATAGGTTCTTAGGAGTGCTTTATCACTTGGTAACTTGGGTTAACTAACCCGGGATTATCAACTGAAAATCCACTATCAAGAGCAACCTTGCCACAAAGCACTTAGTAATCTAAAGAGGTGCTGGACACCAAGGCCTCAAGAAAGAAAATAACAAACCATATGCCTATGGTGTGTATGTGTGGAGGAGAGACTTGAGGGAGTAGGTCCTTAGGGTTGTTTTAACACCTAGCACCTTGAACCAACTGGTTCGGGAGTACTAGCTGAAAGCTTATCTTAAAGATTTGCCCCCTCACAAAGCACTTAGCCTTAGAAAGCAATAAACCCTGGAAAAAAAGGAAAGGATCAAGGAATAATGATCTCATAGGATGCAATCAAGTGCGTATTCAAGGGCATGATAAGGACCTGAAAACCAGCAAGGGCATGAACCTAAGTTGCTATGCATGAAACCCCATGAACCAAGGACCTAACTTCTATAATAAGGACTTGTTTCTCTTATTCTTTCATTCCTCATCCGTATGTTTCAGTACTTGCTTAGGGACAAGCAAGTTTTAAGTTTGGTGTTGTGATGCCAGGGCATCTTGGCAAGTTTTACTGACCTTTTCTTTACTTTTTTTAGATAGTTCATGCGTTTTCTTAGGTAATAAGCAAGTTTTGGATGAATATTGAAGAATGAAACTCCCGCACGATCTAGTATTTTCACAAATAAATTCCCGTTGTAAGTATAGCTTCTAGACTGACAAGAATTCCTTTCTTACAAGCGTTTTGGTTGTCACAAGTAACAGACCCCTTTTGAAATTGATAACCGAAGTATTTAAACCTCGGGTCGTCTTCTCAAGGAATTGCAGGGAAGTATGAATTATTATTGGTTATGCAAAGGTGTATTTTGGGATTTTGAAAAGGTTTTGAACAAGAGAGAGAGATTGCAGGAATTAATAAATCAATTACTATAAATATCTTGGCAAGGTATGAAAATCAGAATTCCTATCCTAGTTATCCTTATCAGATGTGGTGAGAATTGGATCTTAATCCCACTTAGTTATCCCTTGTTAAATAAAGGAAAGTCAAGTAGACTAATTAAATTGATCCTCGAGTTTCAGTCAACTTTTAGAGCGATCCAAATTAATTAGCAATTGCCAAATTCAACCACTGCTGAGTTTGATAACTCAAGTATCACCAATTAATTAACCAAAGCCAAAAGGGAGAATAAATCATAAATAAAGCAAAACAATCATGAGTCTGAAATACCTCAAATTATATTAGTTAAGAAAATCCTAACATGAATGGTTCATAAGCCAATTGGGCAACATTAATCAAATACAAATAAAAGCATTAGAGTAAATAAAAGTAAAAGAGAAACATAAGTTATTGAACCTGGTATGAAGAAACAATCCTAATGACTAAAAGAAATCCTAAATCCTTTAAGAGGAATCCTAATCCTAAATCCTAAGAGAGAGGAGAGAACCTCTCTCTTTAAAAACTACATCTAAATTATGAAAAGTGAATTATGATCTGATATTTTGAGCCTCTCCATGTTCCCTGACTTTAATCTGTGTTTCTAGGCCGAAATCTGGGTTAAAACGCGGCCTGAAACTGTTTCCAGCGTATTCTAAAATTTCTGCAGATTGCGCAGGTCACGCATATGCGTCATTCAGCATTTTCCTTGCCGCGCGTGCGCGTCAGGCACGCGCTCGCGTCGTTTGCGTGAACTCCAACCCACGCATAGGCGTCAAGCACGCGTACGCGTCACTGTGATTTTGTCTGATTCACACGCACACGTTAGCCATGCGTGCGCGTCGCTGTCCGCTGGTTGTCTCCTTTATTCCTTGCGCTCCTTCCCTTTTTTGCAAGCTTCCTCTCTATTCTCTAAGCCATTCCTGCCCTATGAAGCCTAAAACACTTAACACACATATCAAGGCATCGAATGGTAATAAGAGATGATTAAAATACACAAATTAAAGACTCTAGGAAGCAAGTTTTCAATCATAGAACAATTTGAGAAGGAATTGCAAATACATGCTAATCATATGAATAAGTGGGTAAAGACTTGATAAAAACCACTCAATTAAACACAATATAAGCCATAAAATAGTGGTTTATCAACCTTCCCACACTTAAATATTAGCATGTCCTCATGCTTAGCTTAAGAAGATAAAACAAATGAGTAGGGAAAAGCAAGACTCATGCAACGCAACCTATGAATGTGAATGCAACTTACATGCTAAAATAATTCTACCTATTTACTGGAAAAGTAAATAAATCTTTCAAGAATAAATATGAACTGGATTTCACTAATTCAAATCACAAAATAAAGTATAAATAACTTGCAAGAAGAAAATAGCTCATGAAAGCAGGGAACAAAGAATCGAGCATCGAACCCTTACTATAAGTGTATACACTCTAATCGCTCAAGTGTTTGAGGTTTGATTCTCTCAATTCTCTACTAATCTTGCTTTCTAAGGCTTGCTTTTCTTCTACCAATCAACATAGAATTAATGCATAGATACACATATCAAGAGGTCTTTTAAGGGTTGTAATGGGGTTAGGTCAAGGTATGATTGTATTTGGCCAAGTGGACTAAAATCTGAATCCTTAATTAACCTAAACTTTTCTCACTTAATTTAAGACAATCCATATAATCACAATACAAGATCTAACTGCCCATTACTATGTTCACCACAAATTCATGCATCCAAATTTAAGTACAACTCATATGCATTGATTTCACCATTTACTTTGGGGCATTTTGTCTCCTTTTATTTTTCTGCTCTTTTTCTTTTCTTTTTCTCTCCCTTTGTTTTTTTATTTTTTTCTTTATTTTTTCTTTTTATTTTTTTCTTTTATTTTGTTTTTCTCAAAGCATACGATTAAGGTATTGAATGCATAGACATGTTCTCAATATTTTTCACATTTTCACAGAAAGTCTAACATACTCAATTCCCAAACCAAACGTTTCCAAACCCACTTTCCCACACTTAAATCATAAGCACTCTCACTTAGTCTAAGCTAACCAAGGATTCAAATTAAGGACATTATTGTTTTTCGCTTAGATTTAATGATGTGCTAAAGTAAAGAATAAAAGGGGTAAAATAGGCTCAAATTGATTTGCAAGGGATAATGAAAGGGTAAGGCCATATGGGTATGTAAGCTTAGTGAAACAAGGCCTCAATCATATAAGTGTATGCATACATTAGACAATGGAAATATAAAATTAAGCAACATAAAGATTACAATTTTAGAGAGAATAACACACAAAAATAAAATATATTGGTTGATAAAATGCAACCAATCAAATAGGCTCAAAATCTCACTGGTTTTGTGTGTTCAAGCTCTAAACCATGTTCCAATATAATATTTCTTCAGACAAGTTTTTCGAAAAATTTAATTCAAATTAGTGAAATGCTATAGAAAGTTTTCATGAAAAAGAAAATATTACTTCAACCAAGTGGAAAACATTCAATCAAACAAACATTCAATCAAACATGCAAATGCAACAATGAAAAACAAAAATAAAAAAATTGGTGTTGAGAAGGGACTAACTAACCCGTGGAGATCGGTATCGACCTCCCCACACTTAAAGATTGTACCATCCTTGGTGCATGCAAAGATGTGCAGGTGGGCAGGGGTTATGGTTCTTCAGCTGGTGCTCGTTGTAGAGGCTTTCTCTTTACCCTTCCTGGTGGCCATCCTGAAAAGGGAGAGGAGAAAGGGACATGATGTCAAAGGGATAGAGAAAAGAAGAGGGCAGTACGAGTGATAATCATGCCAAAATAGAGAAGAATGTCATTAACCCATGGTCGCGACTCCATGAAGTTAGGATATCAATGGAAATATAGCATGATAAATTGAGGCAATTAAATGCAAGATGTTTATTGGCATGCTGGCAAAGGCATGAGTAGCATAGATCAAGCATTAAAAGCCAAAATGTAATATCAGTCATAAGAAACTAACAATAACGTTTGTATTGACAATTATATTTAATTAATAAAAGATTGGAAGGGGTTTTGTGAAAAACAGGCATGAAAGTAGGATAACAGAAAAATAGTGCGTGATGCCATACGGGCTTTTTCACAAATCCTTAGCATGCATGGTAAATAAGTTGTGAAAAGTATTAAATTGAACATGCAAGCAATCCTATAAAAATAATATATAATTGTCAAACAAATCCTTAATAATCCACAAGCAAAATATAGGAAATAATGACCCAAATATATTTCTAACACAAATGAAAATAATGCAATAAATGAAAGTATGCAAATAAATTAAATGAAATAGGATGGAAGTGAAGAGGGATGAGAAGTTATAGAGATGAAGAAGGAGAAAGTAAGAAAGAAGGAAGAAAGGAGTAAAAAGGAGAGAAGAAAGATGCGAACGGGCAAAAATTGAACGAGCCATGCGACACGTAAGCGTCGCCCACACGTACGCGTGGGGGCCATAAAGGGAACATGACACGGAACCTCCCTACACTTAAACCTTAGCATGTCCTCATGCTAAAATAAGAAGGAACTAAGGGGTATGACATTTATTTAAATGCACTAAACTATATGAACCTATCTAAATGCAACTACCTAAAGTGAATGTAAATGCTTAGTTCAAACAAATCAACTCCCAAGAGAACATGTGTAAGCACAAGAGCTAGGGCAATAGGAATCAAAGCCAAACCACAATTGTATTGAAACTTATCAAAAGAAATTCAAGCTTGCAAGAATATAGATAATATGGGTGAACACATGTAATTGAACTTTTGAACCCTCACCGGATGTGTATCCGCTCTATTCACTCAAGTGTTTAAGGGTTAATTCACTAATTCTCTTCTAATCATGCTTTCCAAAATTTGATTTTCTTCTAACAATCAACACCTATTCAATGCATGCACACATTCATCATGAGGTCTTTCATTTAGGTTGTAATGGGGTTAGGGTCAAGGTATGATCATTTATGGTTAAGTGGACTAGAGTTTGGATCTTGGATTAGCATAGACTTTCCCACCTAACTATATAATAATCTATACAAATTCAGGCTACTCTAACTACCCATTCTTCAATTTTTCTTGCATATTCATGCATCTTATTTCTTGATTTGTAACACTTATGCATTAATTCCCTTTTATTGAACTTTACTTTGGGGCATTTTGTCCTCTTTGGTTGCTTTCTTTTCATTTTCTTCTTTCTTTTTCTTTTCCTCCTTTTTTATCTATATTCCCCTTTTTTTTCATTTTATTTTTCTCTTCTCTCTTTTTATTTTCTTTTCCTTTTATACTTTGTACACGGACATCAATTGCATAAGGTCTTATACACTTAATCAATACTTGAATATATTCCCAATTCCTAAATATGAAAGTATACTACCCTTTTTATCCCATCCAATGTTCCCAAGCCTCACCACCTTTGAATAATAAACACTCTCACTAGCCTAGGCTAATCAAAGATCCAAGCATGGGACTTTCATTGATTTTCCGCCTTGGGCTTGTAATGTGCTAAAAGGAGAACAAGTTGGTTAAGTATAGGCTCAAAATTGGCTAACAATGGAGAGTAAAAGGTAGGCTATTTGGGTAAGTGGGCTAATGAAATAATGGCCTCAATCATACAAATGCATGAATACAAGAAATAAATGGACATATAGAATTAAGCAAATCAAAGATCACAATCATAGAAAGGGAACAATTGCACACAAGAATGGAAAATAAGTGGTTATAAAATGTAACCACATCAATAGGCTCAAGTCTCACAAGCTTGTGTTCTAAGATCAATACATGCTTCACAAAATATGAAATTCAAGCAAGTTACATAAAGATAATTTCTTCAATCAATTGGGTTGGTGCCCTATGCCCTATAATTAAGTTTCTTGGAAAATCTCAATATTTGACTAAGCATTATTGTGATTGAAAATATTAAAAAATTTCTTAGTTTACCCTTTCCTTTTTCACTTAAAACAATTTCTTATGCAAAAAGGGTGACTAAGTTTTTTTGCAATTCAAACATGATTTCTAATCACACTATAAGCTAAAAAGAAGGATATGCAAAAGTATATAAAGAAAAATCTAACTAAAAGTATGGAATCTAGCATCTAAAGTATCTAAAATATCCAAAAGCATCCAAAACATCTAAAAATCCAAAATAAGCAGTAAAGGTATCCAAAACGAACCAAAATAGTAAGAGTATCCAAAATAAACTCAAAAATGACAAGTATATACATAAAGTACGCAAAATGAGATAACTAGGCAGCATAACTAAAGTGTTCACCGGTCCTCTAATGATGCCACCGGCAACCTCCCCACACTTAAGATCAAGCATCATCCTCGATGCTAATCTTGAGGATCAGGGATATGTACACCGGTAGGCTCTGGCTGTGGTACTGGCTGAGTCTCCTATGTCTAAGGTGGTGCCTCCATATGTGCTGGCTCGTCCGCATGAATACCCTTAGTATGTAAATCTGCATGCTCCTCCTCATGGGTCTCCTCATCGAAACCGGAAGACTCTGGTAGAGGGGGTAGCTCAAGGCCCTGGGCCACAAACATCTGGTCAATCCGATCCAGGCAATGCATGATCTGGCGCTTGCTGCGCTCCATGTACCGGAAGAGATGCTGAACTAGTAAGTAAATCGGCTGACGTGCGGCTGCGGTAGATGCTCCTGCAGGGGCTGATGATGAAGAGGGTCCAGCTCCCTCAACTGCTGCTCTGGCTCGAGATCGGCGGCGGGAGGCAGGCTTCTCGTGCACCCAGGATCCCCACAGAATAATAACTGGCTCCTTCTGAGGGAGCGGTAGAGGTGGTGCTACATCATCCTGGTGCCACGGAACTCCGGCTCGCTGAATCATCTGAGTAACCATGACTGGGAAAGGAAAGATGCCTCGGATGTGGGCTCTCCACATGAATCGCCTGATCAGCTGGGGGTAATAAACCTCTTTCCCCTCCATCACACAGCTGATCAGGATCAACATATCAACCAGAATCTCTGTGAAGTGGGTAGTAGGCATGACGTAGTGAGCGAAGATCTGCTGCCAAGTCTTGGCCTCTCGGCTCAGATAACTAAAGTGCATCCCCTTGGGTGCCTTGTTATCGGCATCCATAACCCAAGGAGCATCCGGAGTGGCTACGACTGCTCTCAATGCCCTAAAATCAAAGGTCATGCAGTGAAGGTCTATCTCGGCCTGTAGGAATGCATCAGTGTCACTGGTCTTAGGCCGGCAGGTAAGGGCATCCTCAATGGCCTGCTCGGTGATAGGTACCTCAATCCCTCTAACAAGTACCGAGAGTAGGGTATGGTGGAAGAAATTGCAGTAGAACTCCTGCACCCAAGATCGGTTCACTCAGTTCAATTCCCTATCCAAAAAAGCCAACCCCATCCGGTCAATACACTGGTGGATGATGTCGGTCAAATCCGATGGAATAGCCAGCTTCTTCTCAGTATTCAGATTCTTTGAATTGTAGCTTGGGAATTTGAGTTCACAGTAGAGATTGGGAAATTTGATCGTATCCTGAGCCGGTAGTAATTGGTTTGCTTTATCTATGTCATTTAGAGGGTTTTGAGCATAGGCAAACAGTGAGGCAAAAGTGGGGTCCGGTGTTTTCTTCCTCTTTTTGGAAGATGATGCTTTCCCTTTTCTTTTGTCTGACATCCTGAAAATGACAAATATGATAGCAATTAAACATGTAGCACATAGCAATTAATAGAAACTTCAAGATGTAAGATGAATGACAAGCAATCATGATGTGTATTGAAAACTTGGTGTGCAAATAAGCATAAGTGGAAACATAAACCAAGAAATCAATACATCCAACAATGTACACAATTCTTAAAGAATAGGCATATTCATCATCATAACTCAAAAGAATGGTTAATGAGTCGAGTAAAGAGAAATGAAGTGAGTAGGTTAAACAAGTTAGTGAGTAAGAGGTGAGATTGATAATTAGTGTTATGATGAAAGAAAGCTTGCCTAACAAAAGGATTCACAAAATGCATACAATGAGGTGTAATTATTGATGATGAAAATGAAATTGCAATGGGGTGCAATGAATTGAAAGGAAATCATCAATGTCATGGTCACTAAGTTGCAATAGTTGGTATAGGAGATATTGAAATGCACTTTGTGTAACTAAAATGAGTAAAAAAATTAGGTGGAATGAAAAAAAAGAGTTACACAAGTAGAATGTACCAATTATTACGGAAGAATGAACCATTTTCCAGAAAATAAGCAAGTTGATGTCAAATGATGAATGAAGCATAATGCGAAGATATTTGATCAACTTGAAGGATGATGACATAGAAGGGTTCAAATCATATCATTGGGAACATGTGAATCACGGAAATGACCAGCCCAGAGTTACCTCAAAATTGAACTCGCTGTATCTTGTAAAACTAACTTTGAAAAGTACCAAGTTCAATTCTTAGATAACCAGTTGCTAAACAAAGATTTTCGGAAATTCGGGCAGCATTCCGGCAGTAATTTGAACGTTCCTGTATAGCAACATAGCACAAATAGTATGATTACAACATCAATTAATCACAACAGCCATGAGATAGCATCCAGGTAGTAAAAATTGAATATAGAGCAAATCTCACTTGCTTGTGTTCTTAGCTCAAAAATTCATGTTCCATAATATATATATGTGATTCAAGCAAGTTTAATGAAAAGTTTTCACTCAAATCAATTGGTGCCCTATAGATAGAAATCTTGAAAATTTTCATTATTTTGACTAAGCTTATTGTGTATACATATGCAAAAATAAGAAAATGCAAGTAAAAACCATAAAATCCTAGAATGAAATGCAAAAGTGTTGGGATTAGAAATTTGTCACCCGAAATCGCCGACCGGTCGGACGACCTCCCACACTTAAAAGTTTGCATCGTCCTCGGTGCATTGAAAGATGAGCAAGGGGGTACGGCAACTCTTTGGATTGCTGCGAGTTCTTAGTCTTGCTTCCATTTCCATGTTTGCTTGTGGTGCATCATTCATGAAAAACAAAAATATAACACCATAAGATGAGAAGATATAAAAAAAGGAAGCATACATTGTTGGAATGAGGTACTAATCACTAGAATTGAGTGAGTGAATTAGTGTGACATTAATGACAAATATGTGTGTGAATTCTAAATTGCACGGTTTAGAACACACATTAGCATAAAAGGGCGATGTCACAAAAGAAGCATGCACTTCACTTATCCTAGTGTGCTTGAGATGCTTTAAGTAAACTTGTAAGGTAAAACAAGCATTAAAGAAGCATGAAAGCATTCAAGTCAAACACATATGGATGCATATGAACATGAAATACAATGAATTAAGGAAAATGCTCAACATCCATCAAGAAGTTGCCTAATCACAAAATAAGGCGCGAATCACATGGTGGCCGAATCATGTAATTCAAGAAGAGTTACAAGCTCGAAGGCAATTCTCATCACTTGGTATTTTTCAAAAGGTAAGCATGAAGAACTCAAAACCAAGTAGCAAAATATAACCTCAATCATAGAATCCAACAAAGATTATAAAACATAGTGATGTTAAGAGAACATCCCTATTTAGTACTCAGCAGCAATTAATGGTAAACAAGAATAACAATCCAACACTTACAATGAAAAGGAAAAAATGAAATGAAAACTAACTAAAACTTACTAAGCAACTAACTAACTAACCAATTAGTTAACTAAAATAAATGGTTATCAATGGTGTTTGGAAGTGTTGGATGAGGTGTAGAAGGAGGGAAGAAGAAAGGAGAAGGAAAGAAATGGACGGAGGAGAAGAAAGGAAATGTAGTAAAAGAAGGACATCCGCGCGTACGCACGCATGGCGCGCGCGCGGATGGTGGTGCAATGGATGCGACACGTACGCGTACAAAGTGCGTCCGTGTCGATGGCTTATTCCGAGAGTGGCGCGTACGCGTCATGTGCAGGTGTGCATGAGTGGGATTGTGCCTCAGGCCCAATTTCCGCACAGTGCAGGCCTAACTCTTGGGTTTTTGGTTGGAAGGTGGAACTTCTCAATCCACGCGTATGCGCCATGTACGCATGCGCGTGGATGGTCGAAAATACTGGAAGTGCGCGTACGCACCATGTACGCGTACGCGTGGATGGTGCTCTGTTTTTCAAAAAAAAATTTTTGCACCAATCCAGGCATTCCAAACCTCCAAACAGCTACCAAAACACCATAAAACCTTATTTAACATAGATAAACTACCAAACATACTCAACTGACTAAACAAAACATGAAATTAAACTAATTCTACTAATATTTACAAAAGAGAGAAAAAAATGAAAAGAATTTACCATGGTGGGGGGTCTCCCACCTAGCACTTTTATTTATTGTCCTTAAGTTGGACTTTTGGGGAGCTTCTCTCAAGGTGGCTTGTGCTTGTACTCATCTTGGAACTTCCACCAATGCTTGGACTTCCAATAAGCTCCATCATTCAAGATTAATATCTCCAAGCTTTGATGGAGTTCTTCACAAACCATGGGCTCCCAATGTTGATCCTCATGTGTTCCCGGATCCCATATTTTGTCTTCACACCCATCTCCAAATTGATTATCATTAATCCATGTGGGTGGTGAGCAAGGTGAATTCTCAACAAAGTGACCAAACATCATCCTAGACCCAAGCAATCTAGTTCTACACCAACTCTTACTATTAAGCTTTGAACATGTAACCATGGTGAACCTAGAATGGCATTTCCAACCACTAACCATCTCTTTTTTACTCTTAAAGCCACTAATTTTTCTAAGTTGACCATCCGTCTCAAGAAAACCATATTCAAGGGGAATAACAAAGCTTAAGTATAAGGAATTTACCCACTTGAATGCGAGAATGGATGGTGGTGGCCTGGGGAGAGGTGTCTCCAATGTGCTTACAAGCTCTACTCCCTTGTTTGCTTCCTTGTCAATCTCCACTTCTTCATAAACTTCTTCATTCTCAATCCTTTGTTCATCAACTTCCTCTAACTCTTCTCCATCACTCAAGTCATAAATGGGAGGTTGAGAGAAATCTACCTCCACATCACTTTTAAATTCATTGGGAGAAGGTTCTTCAAATTCAAAGGATTCTTCACCAAGAAGATTGGATGCATGATCTTCATCAAGGGAACTCAATTCTTGCTTCATTCTCTCCAAGTCCTCATATAGAATATGCCTCGGAGGTTGTTCACATTCTTCCTCAACATCAAATTTACTCTTTTTGGAGGGATTTTCTTTGATTTTAGCTTCCCATGGAAGTTCCGCATCTCCTAAGTCTTCAACCACTTCTTCCGTGTCTTCAATAATTAAAGCTTCCTCCAATTGTTCTAATACAAAGCAACTTCTCTCATTTCCCACCGGAGTTTCCAATCTCTCCTTCATACTATGTTCTTCATTAGATTCTCCACATGTAGCCATGGGAGTTCCTTGAGTGTTCAAGCATTGGGAGGCTAATTGATTTGTTACCGCATCCAAGGCGGCCATGAAATTTTGCACATCCCTTTTCATCTCTTCTTGCCCTTGAACAAGAACACCAAGGGTTTCATCCATTAGAGATTGGGGTGGGTGAAAGGGTTCTTCATTTTGGGGAAAGGGTTCATAATAAGAAGGTGGTTCTTCTTGGTAGAGTTGTGGTGGTTCAATATTTTCCATTCTTTCCACTTGTTGCACAACACACTCCATGGTTGCTTGAAATTGATCCAATGCTTCCTTGAGATGATCCCTTGACTCTTGTTCCTCTTGGATAATATGATTAGGATCATGTGGCTCTTGGATCAATGGATATGAGTATTCTTCCATGAGAGGTTGTGGTGGAAAGTAGTATTCATCTTGTGGTTGAAAATTTTCATTTATTGGAGGTGGTTCATCTTGGTAATAATATGGAGGGGGTGGCTCTTGAAAATATTGATGTTGGAATGATGGTGGCTCTATATGTGATTCATATGGCTCATATGGTTGTTGGTAGGATGGCTATGGATTAGGGTCATATGAACGTGGTTGGTAAGAAAGGGCTTGTGAGTATGGTTGGGAGTTATGTTGAGGATATGGTTCATAGGCATATGGTGGTGGTTCTTGAAAGTCACAAGGTGATTCACCATAGCCATTGGATTGATATGCATCATAGAATGGCTCTTCTTCATAGTGCATTGGTGGGGGTTGTTGCCATGAAGATTGATCATATGCATATGGCTCCTCCCACCTTTGGTTGTCCCATCCTTGATACACATCTTCATTATAGTCCTCATCACCTACAACATAATTGTAACTACACTCATAGCCAAAGTGAGAATTCATGATAGTAAGAGAGGGCAAAAACAAAAAATAGGAACAAATAAAGAGAACAAACTAAAAACTAACAAAGAAGCAAAAAGCAAACATATTCACAATATTCACATATATACAATAACCAATAACACAACACCATTGCAATTCTCCGGCAACGGCGCCATTTTGATGATAGGATTTTTGATGGTATAGGATTTCACAAATGAATTCTCGTTGCAAGTATAGTTTCTAAACCAATTAATAATCCTTTCATACAAAAAGTTGTTTGTCACTAGTACAAACCCCTAAAATTTATAAACCGAAGTATTCAAACCTCGGGTCGTTCTCCCTAGGAATTATAATAAAGTGTCTTGTTATTGGTTATGAATTATTTTTGGGGTTTTGATAAGAGGCATGAAAGATAAATGGCAAGAAAGTAAACTAATGGCTAAAAAGGTCTTGGCAAGGGTTGGTGGTCAAGGATCTCTATCCTAATCACTAACCACAATATGAGAATTGGCAAGGATTAATCTCATTAAATCATCCTCTAACTAGTAGTAAAGGAAAGTCAAATGAGCTATATCAATCCTAGTCCTTAAGTCCTAACTCTCCACTAATTCAATTAGTGAGAACTAGAGTCAATGGATCCCAATCATCAATTACTTGGACATTAGTAACTCAGGAGGTCCTAAGTTACCTTTCCAAGCCAAGAGTATAAAATTCTACTCTAAAATCCAACCAAGCATTTCATCAAACACTTGGAAGGCATAAAAGAAAAGCATAGTAAATCAACAACAAGAATTAATTCTAACAACAATCAAATGTAAAGAATTAACAACAACAATTAAAGGAAACAAGATCTACATGAATTACCTCTTATTGAATTGAAAGAAAATGGAAGGAACAATAGTGGATCTACAACAAAACATAAGAACAACATAAAGGAAACTACAACAAAAGAATGGAAGAATGGTGAATCTAACAACAAGGAATTGAGAAGATAGAAGTACAAGAAGGTGAATTAAAATCTAGATCTAAGAACTAAGCCTAATCCTAATCCTAATCCTAGAGAGAAGTGAGAGCTTATCTCTCTAGAAACTACTTCTAAAACTAATCCTAATGAGTGGGAGTGAACTAATGTCCCTTTGCCCTTCAATCCTTGGCTTTAAATAGCATCTATGGTGCCAAAGTTGGTTGGAATTGGGCCCCACAACCCTTGAGAATTCGTTGGCCACGTTTTTATTAAAAAATCATAAACCAACACCGACGCGTACGTGCACATCACGCGTACGCGTCCATGGGGTAATTCACAAGGTGCGCGCAAGCGCCAGGTGCGCGCGCGCGTCCATGGGCGAGTTCAACTTCTTTAACTTTTCATGATTTCTCCACTTTGCATGCTTTCCTCTTCACTCCTTTGATCCATTCCTAGCCTTTTCAATCTGAAATCACTAACAAACATATCAAGGCATCTAGTGGAATCAAAGGTGAATTGAATTTAGCTACTTTAAGGTCTAGAAAGTATGTTTTCACATCTAAGCACAAATAAGGAGATAATCACAAAACTATGCTAATTCATTGAATAAATGAGGGTAAAAGGTATTAAAATCTCTTAAAATCAATACAAGATAAATCGTCAAAACGGGGTTTATCAACCTCCCCACACTTAAACCAAGCATGTCCTCATGCTTAAACCAAGAATGAAGTAAGGGTATGGCATTTATTCAAATGGAAACTAACTAAATGCAATCTACCTATATGCAACTATCTAGATGAATGCAATTGCTTGGTCAAAATAAATCAATTCCCAAGAAGCATATATGCACAAGGGCTAAGGACTAGCAAGTCTAATCCACAATTAAATTGAGTTATTAAATATTTTTACAAACTTGCATGAAAATTATGATCATAGGTGAAAACATGTAATTGAGCATCAAACCCTCACCGGTAGTGTTTGCACTCTATTCACTCAAGTGTTTAGGGTTGATTCTCTCAATTCTCCCCTAATCATGCTTTCCAAGATTTGTTCTTCTTCTAACAATCAACATATATTTCATGCATGCATACAAGTATCATGAGGTCTTTTCTTTGGTTGTAATGGGGCTAGGGTCAAGGTAGGATGCATATTTGGTCAAGTGAGCTTGAAATTTGAATCCCCGGCAACGGCGCCATTTTGATGACTGGATTTTTGACGGTTTAGAATTTCACTAATGAAATCTCGTTGTAAAGTATAGTTTCTAAACCAAACAATAATCCTTTCATACAAAAAGTTGTTTGTCACAAGTACAAACCCCTAAATTTATAAACCGAAGTATCGAACCTCGGGTCGTTCTCCCTAGGAATTGTAATGAAGTGTCTTGTTATTGGTTGTGAGTTATATTTGGGGTTTTTAAGATTTTAGACAAGAAATATAAATGGCAAAGAAAATAAACTAACAACTAGCAAAGCTCTTGGCAAGATATGAGAACTAGAAGTCCTATCCTAGTTATCCTCCTCAATTGTGATAACAAATTGTCCATTGCTCCCACTTAGTTAACCTCTAACCATGAAGGAAAGTCAAGTGGATGAATCAATTTGATTCCTCAAGTCCTAATCAACTCCTAAAGGAAAGACTAGCTTTAGAGGCATTCAAATCAATTAGCAACTTCTAATTATCAATCAACAAAGGAATTAGATAACTCAAGAGTCACTAATTACTCTACCAAGGCCAAGAGGAACAAAATCTACACTAAAATCCAACCAAGCATTTCATCAAACGCTTGGAAGGCACAAAAGAAAAGCATAGTAAATTGATAACAAGAATGAAATCTAACAACAATTATTGAAAGGAATTAACAACAACAATCAAGGAAATCACAATTATCATGAATTACCTCAAATTGCATTATTGGAAGAAAACAAAGGAACAACAATTTATCCAAAACAAAATGAAAAATTACAATTATTCAAGCACATAACTAGAAAGAGGAAGAGGAGAAGATTAAGACTTGATAAAAGAGAAGTGAATTAAAGCATGAATTAAACCTAGATCTAAGAAGAGAGATTAACCTAAACCTAATCTTAATTCTAGAGAGAAGTGAGAGCTTCTCTTTCTAAAACTACTCTAAATTAAAACTAATGATGCTCTCTGATAGATTCGTTGATAAGCTTAGACTTCCCACCTAACCTATGACATCCTATACAATTAAATTCTAACCTAACTACCCATTTTTCACCCTTTTTTTTTCCACATACTCATGTATCCCTTTTCATTTCACAACACTTATGCATTGATTTTATTGGACCTTGCTTCACTTTGGGCATTTTGTCCCCTTTTTATTACTTTTTTTTTATTTTTTTCTCTTTTACATATTGTTTTTCTTTTTCTTTTCTTTTTTTCTCTTTTGTTTTTCTCATTTTTTTTATATACAAGAACATCAATGCATAAGGTTTTACATTTGATCAATACATGAGTATGTACCCAATTCTCAATATTTTCAACAAAATACAAAATTACCCTTTTATTCACCCAATGTCCCAAGATTCCCACACTTGAATGATACTCACACACACTTGCCTAAGCTAATCAAAGATCCAAATAAGGACTTTTATTGTTTTCCACTTTAAGGCTTGTAATGTGCTAAAATAAGAACAAGTGGGTTAAGCGTAGGCTCAAATTGGCCAACAATGGATGATGAGGGGTAAGGCTTTTTGGGTAAGTAAGCTAAATAAAATAATGGCCTCAATTATATAAATGTATGAATACACAAAATAATGGATATAAAGAATCAAACAAATCAAAGATTACAATCATAGAAAGAGAATAATGCACACAAGAAGGAAAAATAGGTGGTTATAAATTGTAACCACACCATTAGGCTCAAATCTCACTTGCTTGTGTTCTTAGCTCATAAATTCATGTTCCACAATATATATATATGTGATTCAAGCAAGTTTAATGAAAAGTTTTCACTCAAATCAATTGGTGCCCTATAGATAGAAATCATGAAAAATTTCATTATTTTGACTAAGCTTATTGTGTATACATCTGCAAAAATAACAAAATGCAAGTAAAAACCATAAAATCCTAGAATGAAATGCAAAAGTGTTGGGATTAGAAATTTGTCACCCAAAATCACCGACCGGTCGGACGACCTCCCCATACTTAAATGTTTGCACTGTCCTGGGTGCATTGAAAAATGAGCAAGGGGGTACGGCGACTCTTCGGATTGCTGCGTATTCTTAGTCTTGCTTCCGTTTCCATGTTTTCTTGTGGTGCATCATTCATGAAAAATAAAAATATAACACCATAAGATGAGAAGATATAAAAAAAAGGAAGCATACATTGTTGGAATGAGGTACTAATCACTAGAATTGAGTGAGTGAATTAGTGTGACATTAATGACAAATACGTGTGTGAATTCTAAATTGCGCGGTTTAGAACACACATTAGCATAAAAGGGCGATGTCACAAAAGAAGCATGCACTTCACTTATCCTAGTGTGCTTGAGATGCTTTAAGTAAACTTGTAAGGTAAAACAAGCATTAAAGAAGCATGAAAGCATACAAGTCAAACACATATGGATGCATATGAACATGAAATACAATGAATTAAGGTAAATGCTCAACATCCATCAAGAAGTTGCCTAATCACAAAATAAGGCGCAAATCACATGGTGGCCAAATCATGTAATTCAAGTAGAGTTACAAGCTCGAAGGCAATTCTCATCACTTGGTATTTTTCAAAAGGTAAGCATGAAGAACTCAAAACCAAGTAGCAAATATAACCTCAATCATAGAATCCAACAAAGATTATAAAACATAGTGATGTTAAGAGAACATCCCTGTTTAGTACTCAGCAGCAATTAATGGTAAACAAGAATAACAATCCAACACTTACAATGAAAAAGAAAAAATGAAATGAAAACTAACTAAAACTAACTAAGCAACTAAATAACTAACTAATTAGTTAACTAAGTTATCAATGGTGTTTGGAAGTGTTGGATGAGGTGTAGAAGGAAGGAAGAAGAAAGGAGAAGGAAAGAAATGGACGGAGGAGAAGAAAGGAAATGTAGAAAAAGAAGGACATCCGCGCGTATGCAAGCATGGCGCACGCGCGGATGGTGGTGCAATGGATGCGACGCGTACGCGTACAAAGTGCGTCCGCGTCGATGGCTTATTCCGAGAGTGGCGCGTACGCGTCATGTGCGCGTGTGCGCGAGTGGGGTTGTGCCTCAGGCCCAATTTTCGCATAGTGCAGGCCTAACTCTCGGGTTTTATGTTGGAAGGTGGAACTTCTCAATCCACGCGTACGCGCCATGTACGCATGCGCATGGATGGTCGAAAATGCTGGAAGTGCGCGTAGGCACCATGTACACATAGGCGTGGATGGTGCTCTGTTTTTCAGAAATTTTTTTCCTATGTTTTTGCACCAATCCAAGCATTCCAAACCTCCAAACAGCTACCAAAACACCATAAAACCTTATTTAACATACTTAAACAACCAAAATACTCAACTGACTAAACAAAACATGAAATTAAACTAATTCTACTAATATTCACAAAAGAGAGAAAAAAATGAAAAGAATTTACCATGGTGGGGTGTCTCCCACCTAGCACTTTTATTTATTGTCCTTAAGTTAGACTTATGGGGAGCTTCTCTCATATAGAATATGCCTCGGAGGTTGTGCACATTCCTCTTCAACATCAAATTTACTCTTCTTGGAGGGATTTTCTTTGATTTTAGATTCCCATGAAAGTTCCGCATCTCCTAAGTCTTCAACCACTTCTTCCGTGTCTTCAACAATTAAAGCTTCCTCCAATTGTTCCAATACAAAGCAACTTCCCTCATTTCCCACCGGAGTTTCCAATCTCTCCTTCATGCTATGTTCTTCATTTGATTTTCCACATGTAGCCATGGGAGTTCCTTGAGTGTTCAAGCATTGGGAGGCTAATTGATTTGTTACCACATCCAAGGCGGCTATGAAATTTTGCACATCCCTTTTCATCTCTTCTTGCCCTTGAACAAGAAAACCAAGGGTTTCATCCATTAGAGATTGGGGTGGGTGGAAGGGTGGGTTCCTCATTTTGGGGAAAGGGTTCATAATAAGAAGGTGGTTCTTCTTGGTAGAGTTATGGTGATTCAATATTTTCCATTCTTTCCACATGTTGCACAACACACTCCATGGTTTCTTGAAATTGATCCAATGCTTCCTTGAGATGATCCCTTGACTCTTGTTCCTCTTGGATAATATGATTAGGATCATGTGGCTCTTGGATCAATGGATATGAGTATTCTTCCATGGGAGGTTGTGGTGAAAAGTAGTATTCATCTTGTGGTTGAAAATTTTCATTTATTGGAGGTGGTTCATCTTGGTAATAATATGGAGGGGGTGGCTCTTGAAAATATGGATGTTGGAATAGTGGTGGCTCTATATGTGGTTCATATGGCTCATATGGTTGTTGGTAGGATGGATATGGATTAGGGTCATATGAAGGTGGTTGGTAAGAAGGGGCTTGTGAGTATGGTTGGGAGTTATGTTGAGGATATGGTTCATAGGCATATGGTGGTGGATCTTGAAAGTCACAAGGTGATTCACCATAGCCATTGGATTGATATGCAACGGCGCTATTTTGATGAATAGATTTTTGACGGTTTAGAATTTCACTAATGAAATCTCGTTGTAAGGTATAGTTTCTAAACCAAACAATAATCCTTTCATACAAAAAGTAGTTTGTCACAAGTACAAACCCCTAAATTTATAAACCGATGTATCGAACCTTGGGTCGTTCTCCTTAGGAATTGTAATGAAGTGTCTTGTTATTGGTCATGAGTTATATTTGGGGTTTTTTTAAGATTTTAGACAAGAAATATAAATGGCAAAGAAAATAAACTAACAACTAGCAAAGCTCTTGGCAAAATATGAGAAGTAGAAGTCCTATCCTAGTTATCCTCCTCAATTGTGATAACAAATTGTCCATTGCTCCCACTTAGTTAACCTCTAACCATGAAGGAAAGTCAAGTGGATGAATCAATTTGATTCCTCAAGTCCTAATCAACTCCTAAAGGAAAGACTAGCTTTAGAGGCATTCAAATCAATTAGCAACTTCTAATTATCAACCAACAAAGGAATTAGATAACTCAAGAGTCACTAATTACTCTACCAAGGCCAAGAGGAACAAAATCTACACTAAAGTCCAACCAAGCATTTCATCAAACACTTGGAAGGCACAAAAGAAAAGCATAGTAAATTGACAACAAGAATGAAATCTAACAACAATTATTGAAAGGAATTAACAACAACAATCAAGGAAATCACAATTATCATGAATTACCTCAATTGCATTATTGAAAGAAAACAAAGGAACAACAATCTATCCAAAATAAAATGAAAAATTACAATTATTAAAGCACATACTTAGAAAGAGGAAGAGGAGAAGATTAAGACTTGATAAAAGAGAAGTGAATTAAAGCATGAATTAAACCTAGATCTAAGAAGAGAGATCAACCTAAACCTAATCCTAATTCTAGAGAGAAGTGAGAGCTTCTCTCTCTAAAACTACTCTAAACTAAAACTAAGCTCCCTAATAGATTCCTAGATGATAGATCCCCTTCCCCTTCAATCCTTGATCCTTTTATTCCTTTCTATCAGCAATTGGTGCCAAAATGGGTTCAGAAACCCCTCACAATCGACAGGCACGTGTTGCTTTAATGAAGTCATGTGCCGGTTGCGACGCATGCGCGCACGGTACGCATGCGCGTCCCTGGCCGATTCTGCAATGTGCGCGTGAGCGCCTTGTGCACGTGCGCGTGCATGGCTGATTCCACTTCTTTGACTTTTTATGCTTCTCTCCACTTGTATGCTTCCTTACTTGCTCCCTTTGATCCATGCCTAGCCTATTTCAATCCTGGAACTACTAGCAAACACATCAAGGCATCTTATGGAATCAAAGAGGAATTAGAATTCATCAAAATAAGGCTTAAAAGGCATGTTTTTACACTTAAGCACAAATACGGGAGATATTACAAAACCATGCTAATTCATAGGCTAAATGCGAGAAAAGGTCATCAAAATACTCTAAATTCAATACAAGATAAACCGCCAAATTGGGGTTTATCAACGTGTCAGGGATGCGTACGCGTGAATGAATTTGTGCCTTTCGCACAAGTCCCTTGCAAGGGCAGCACAACCCTCTGTCCAGGTGCTCTTTACGCCGATTTGGGTATCTACACGTATGCGTCGTTGACGCTTACACGTGGGTGGTAGATATCGCAGGAGACGCGCACGCGTAAGGCATGCAAACGCGTGGGGTGCCTTGTGCACCACGCACCCCTCCCATACGTCTCTCGCGCAACTCACTGTTTAGTTGCGTAGTCACATACGACGCATGCGCGTCGTAAACACTTGCGCGTCAATCCCCCCTTCTTTTTTTTGTAGTATGCAGAATGCAATGCAGTGAATGTTATGCAAAATTCCATGTTCAATCAAAATTCAAAAACAAACTAAACTGAAAAATGAACGATCATACCATGGTGGGTTGTCTCCCACCTAGCACTTTTAGTTTGAGTCCTTAAGTTGGACATTTGGTGAGTTCCCTGTTATGGTGGCTTGTGCTTGTATTCATCCAGGAATCCCCACCAGTGTTTGCACTTTCCGTAACCTCCGGGATCCCAAACTAGTCACAGAAAGCCTTCAAGTAAGTTAAAGTAAGTGACAAGGTCCCAAGAGTGTTGATTTCTAGACTGAATTCTGGGGTACCAAATCTTGCTTTTGCACCCGTCTTCTTGTTGAGCAATAATGTTCCATCCGGATAGCAAGCAATCTGAATTCTCACTAAAGCGGTCAAACAACTTCCTAGACCCATTCAGTTGAGCTTTAAACTTTGAGCTTTCAGCCATAATGAACCTAGGATTGTATTGTCCATCACTAACCATCTTCCTCTTACTCTTAATGCCACAAAGAGCTCTAAGTTGACCATCCGTCTCCAGTAGCCCATATTCAAGTAGGAAGGTAAAGTTCAAGGATAAGAATTTTACCCACTTGAACATTGTGTTGGACGGTAATGGCTTTGGGAGAGATGTTTCTAATGATTTTGCAAACTCCACTCCTTTGTGCTCTTTTTTGACATCTTCCACCTCTTTGCAATTTTCTTCAATATCAACCTCCTCCTCTTAGTAGATTTCTTCCAATTCAATCTCTTCTTCATTGTTCACCAAGGGCAGGGGAGGTTGTGCTTCTTCTTCTTTCATCTCCATGTCAAGTCCAATGGGAGAGGATTCAAATGTAGATAAGAATTCATCAATGATTGATTCAATCTCTTGATCCTCCCTGTCAAAGTCTTCAATCTTGAGATGCCTTGGAGGTTGTACACACTCTTCAACATCAGTTTCAAACGTCTTTGAAAGAGGCTCTATAACTTGACTTTCCCATGGAGGTTCAGCATCTTCTAAGTTTTCAACCACTTCTTCCTTCCTAATGGCAGACGTAGCTTCTTCCAATTGTTCTAATACAAAATTGTGTCGCTCACTGTCCCCCGGTTTCTAACTTCTCCATCATGCCATGTTCTTCAATAGATTCTCCACATGAAGCCATGGGGGTTCCTTGAATGTCCAAATGTCGGGAAGGTAATCGATTTATCGCTTGATCCAGGTGTTTAAGTATAAAATCGTACTCCTTCTTGATGGTTTCCTTCCTATGACAGCTCCCTTCAACTACTCCTTCATCTGCAAAGGTCTCTTCTACCTTCACCTTTAGTGCCTCCTCTAGCTCCTTATGAAGTATGGATTCGCGAAGATGATCCCTTCTCTCTTGTTTCCTGTCAATAGCAGCATTGGGATTGTGTTTCTCTTGGATTGATGGATGTGGGTGCTCTTCCATGGATGGTGGTGATGGGATGGAGAGATCATTCTGTGGTTGAGATGGAAGTGCACTGGAACTTGAGGGTTGAACATTGGAGGTGGAAGGTTGGTCCATGCAGGATATAAAATTTTGGGGTGTAGAGGTGAGACCAATGAGAGAGGTAAGTGTGCTCTCCATGGAGGTTTGGGGTGGATAGGAGGATTCATTTTTTTGGAAAACAGGTTCATGATACGGAGGTGGTTCTTTTTGAAGGATATAGAGATGGTGAATATTGATGTGGTAATTCTAGGTATGGTTCACATGGTGGTTGGTGTGGTGGATAAGGATTAGGGTCATATGGAGGTGAATGGTGAAAAAGAGCTTGTGAGTATGGTGGTTCGAAGCTATGTTGAGAGGGTGGTCGATAAGCACAGGGTGGGGCTTGTTGGTGATTACAAGGGGGTCTACCATATCTATCATCTTGGTATGCATTGCAGAATGGTCTTCCTCGATGATATCTTGGAAGGTGTTATTGCCTAAAGGGTTGATTAGATTCTCTTGGCTCCATCCATCTTTGATTTCTTTGATCGTGATGCATAGTCATGTTATAGCTTCCATTCATTTCAACAAAATTAGAACCAAACTCAAAGCGAGAGGGGTGAAAATTCATAGTAGCTAATAGAAATAAGAAGGGAGAAAACAAAAACAAATAAACAAGAAAAGGAAAAATATTTACAATAACCAATAATAAGGCACACGTTTGCAATTCCTCAGCAACGACGCCATTTTGAAGAACGAAACTCTCGCGCGATCTAGAATTTTCACAAATAAATTCCTGTTGTAAGTATAGCTTCTAGACCGACAAGAATTCCTTTCTTACAAACGTTTTGGTTGTCACAAGTAACAAACCCCTTTTGAAATTGATAACCGAAGTATTTAAACCTCGGGTCGTCTTCTCAAGGAATTGCAGGAAAGTATAAATTATTATTGGTTATGCAAAGGTGTATTTTGGGGTTTTGAAAAGGTTTTGAACAAGAGAGATAGATTGCAGGAATTAATAAATAAATTACAATAAATCTCTTGGCAAGGTATGAAAATCGGAATTCCTATCCTAGTTATCCTTATCAGATGTGGTAAGAATTGGGTCTTGATGAGCGGATAATTTATACGCTTTTTGGCATTGTTTTTAGGTAGTTTTTAGTAGGATCTAGCTACTTTTAGGGATGTTTTTATTAGTTTTTATGTAAAATTCATATTTCTGGACTTTACTATGAGTTTGTGTGTTTTTCTGTGATTTCAGGTATTTTCTGGCTAAAATTGAGGGACCTGAGCAAAACTCTGCTAAAAGGCTGACAAAGGACTGCTGATGTTGTTGGACTCTGACCTCCCTACACTCGAAATGGATTTTCTGGAGCTATAGAACTCCAAATGGCGCGCTCTGAATGGCGTTGGAAAGTAGACATTGAGAGCTTTCCAGAAATATATAATAGTTTATACTTTATTCGAGATTAAATGACGTAAACTGGTGCTCAACGCCAGTTCTATGTTGCATTCTGGAGTCAAACGCTAAAAACACGTCACGAACTAGAGTTGAATGCCAAAAACACGTTACAACTTGGCGTTCAACTCCAAAAGAAGCCTCTGCACGTGTAAAGCTCAAGCTCAGCCCAAGCACACACCAAGTGGGCCCAGAAAGTGGATTTCTGCATCAATTACTTACTTCTGTAAACCCTAGTAGCTAGTCTAGTATAAATAGGACATTTTACTATTGTATTAGACATCCTGGATTGTATTTTTAATCCTGTGATCACGTTTTGGGGGGCTGGCCATTCAGCCATGCCTGAACCTTCATCAGTTATGTATTTTCAATGGTGGAGTTTCTACACACCATAGATTAAGGGTGTGGAGCTCTCCTGTACCTCGAGTTTCAATGCAATTACTACTATTTTCTATTCAATTTGACTTATTCTTATTCTAAGATATTCGTTGCACTTCAACATGATGAATGTGATGATCCATGACACTCATTATCATTCTCACCTATGAACGCGTGACTGACAACCACTTCCGTTTTACCTTAGACCGGGCACATATCTCTTGGATTCCTTAATCAGAATCTTTGTGGTAAAAGCTAGAATTGATGGCGGCATTCATGAGAATCCAGAAAGTCTAAACCTTGTCTGTGGTATTCCGAGTAGGATTCGGGGATTGAATGACTGTGACGAGCTTCAAACTCGCGATTATTGGGCGTGATGACAAACGCAAAAGAATTAAGGGATTCTATTCTGACATGATCGATAACCGACAGATGATTAGCCGTACTGTGACAGAGCAGTTGGACCATTTTCACTGAGAGGATGGCATGTAGCCATTGACAACGGTGATGCCCTACATACATCTTGCCATGGAAAGGAGTAAGAAGGATTGAATGAAAGTAGTAGGAAAGCAGATATCCAACGGGGACAAAGCACCTCCATACACTTGTCTGAAATTCTCACCAATAATCTACATAAGTATTTCTATCTTTATTTTCTGTTTATTTATTACTATTATTCGAAAACTCCATAACCAATTATTATCCGCCTAACTGAGATCTACAAGATGACCATAGATTGCTTCATACCAACAATTTCCGTGGGATCGACCCTTACTCACGTAAGGTTTATTACTTGGACGACCCAGTGCACTTGCTGGTTAGTTGTGCGAGGTTGTAAAGAAAGTGCTGAATTATAAACGTGCATACCAAGTTGAATGCCATTATTAGAGATCACAATTTTGCCTACCAGGTCTTAATCCCACTTAGTTATCCCTTGTTAAATAAGGGAAAGTCAAGTAGACTAATTAAATTGATCCTCGAGTTTCAGTCAACTTTTAGAGCGATCCAAATTAATTAGCAATTGCAAAATTCAACCCCTGCTGAGTTTGATAACTCAAGTATCACCATTTAATTAACCAAAGCCAAAACGGAGAATAAATCATAAATAAAGCAAAACAATCATGAGTCTAAAATACCTCAAATTATATTAGTTAAGAAAATCCTAACATGAATGGTTCATAAGCCAATTGGGCAACATAAATCAAATACAAATAAAAGTAGAAGAGAAACATAAGTTATTGAACCTGATATGAAGAAACAATCCTACTGACTAAAAGAAATCCTAAATCCTTTAAGAGGAATCCTAATCCTAAATCCTAAGAGAGAGGAGAGAACCTCTCTCTCTAAAAACTACATCTAAATTATGAAAAGTGAATTATGATCTGATATTTTGAGCCTCTGCATGTTCCCTGACTTTAATTTGTGTTTCTGGGCCAAAATCTGGGTCAAAACGTGGCCCGAAACTATTTCCAGCGTATTCTAAAATTTCTGCAGATCGCGCAGGTCACGCGTACGCGTCGGTAATGCGTACGCGTCATTCAGCATTTTCCTTGCCACGCGTGCGTGTCAGGCACGTGCTCGCATCATTTGCGCGAACTCTAACCCACGCGTACGCATCAAGCACACGTATGCGTTGCTGTGATTTTGTCTGATTCACACGCACGCGTCAGCCATGCGTGCGCGTCGCTGTCTGCTAGTTGTCTCCTTTATTCCTTGTGCTCTTTCCCTTTTTTTAAAGCTTCCTTTCTATTCTCTAAGCCATTCCTAGCCTATGAAGCCTGAAACACTTAACACACATATCAAGGCATCGAATGGTAATAAGAGATGATTAAAATACACAAATTAAAGACTCTAGGAAGCAAGTTTTTAATTATAGAACAATTTGGGAAGGAATTGCAAATACATGCTAATCACATGAATAAGTGGGTAAAGACTAGATAAAAACTAATTAATTAAACACAATATAAACCATAAAATAGTGGTTTATCAAATATACACTTACATCTTGATTCAAGCAAACATTGTGAACTTTACATGATTTCATGAGAATAATGCATGAATTGAATGCCAATTTATATAGTGCAAGATCTTATGACCTCGAACAAAGCTTTGATGCACCTTGTTTGTTTGATTTCAAGACAAAGGAAGCATAGAAGAACCATGTTAGCAGCCACGTTAGTATCACTAACGTGGAAAGGGAGCAAGCTTGCAATGTTAGTGGTATAGTTATCACCACTAACGCCCTCGAAAGCCATCACAGCCCACGTTAGTTGCCACGTTAGTTACGTTAACGTGGGAACTAACATGGAAAGAGAAGGAAGCACCAACATTAGTGGTGAAATTAACACTACTAACGTTGCAAAGGCCAAAAACATCCACTAACGTTAGTGACACTAACTTTATCACTAACGTTGGAGATGGAAACATACCCACGTTAGTGGCCACGTTAATGCAATTAACGTGAGCACTAACGTAGAAGATGAGGAGTTTTGTAGTGTTAGTGACAAAGTTAGTGTCACTAACGCCCTCGAGTCTTGGCATGCCTGCATTAAGGGCCACGTTAGTTACGCTAATGTGGACCATTAACGTGGGAGAAAGGGATAAGGAGCATTGTCATTGGCAAAGTTAACGCCAATAACGCTAGCAAAGGATGGAAAGGCCACGTTAGTGGTCACGTTATTGTCACTAACGTTGGAGTTAACGTGGCTCAAATAGGTTGGGACGTTAGTGACAAAGTTAGTGTCACTAACGTCTTCGAACCAGAATTCACACTTAACGTTAATACCACTAACGTCCTGACTAACTGCATACCATGCCTGACTCACTTTCTTTTTGCAAGCAAAGCTGAGCCCACTGAGGACTGTAACTGCTTTAACTAAAGATCAAAGGCCCATATCCAAGACTTGGAGAGCTAACTAGAAGATCAGAAGAGTAGTATATATAGGAGTAGTTTTGAACTAGAAGGGAGCTTGGCATTATTGGGAGCCACACTCTGTATATTTACTTTTTCTGCAATTTCTTGTTACTTTACAATGCACTTTTCTTTTACGCATTCCATTCCCAGAACTATGAACAACTAAACCCCTTTCATTGGGTTAGGGAGCTCTGTTGTAATTTGATGGATCAATTATAGTTTTCATTCTTCTTCCTCTTTCTTTTCTCTTGATTTGCTAGAAAGCTTTCGGTCTTCAACCAATTGGTTAGTTATCTTGGAAAAGAAACTCTCCATAATTGGATCTCCTCTGAGCCTTGGAAGAGGAATAAGGAGATCATGCTAGAATTGCTTTCTCATATTGGATTAGGTTGGGGGTTAGATGGATATCGTGACATGTAATCCTGCCAATACTTTGATCTATGAAAGTGTGTGGTATAATCAGTGACCAAACTTCATCTCTTCTCATGAGCAATTAAATCAAAGAATTGGGAAATTGTTCAAGCTTAGAGAGATTGGGTTGTTAAGAAATTAGGATCCAATCACCTAAGATTGCCAAGGGGATCAATCAATGCATTGATTGAGGAAGAGATGAAGATGAACTTGATCCGGAGAATGCAACATCTCCTAAGCCCAATAAATTCACCATCTCTGATCTTACCCATTCTCTTTACTTTCTGTTATTTACATTCATGCTCATCTCCCCAATTCCCCATTTAGGATTCTACAAATTTACATTTCATGTCATTTATCTTTCCCGTATTTAAGTTTTTGCAATTCTCACTCAATTTGGCTTAGCTTGACTAGAACACTCCTCTATTTAAAGTTGCTTGACCAATCAATCCCTGTGAAATTCGACGTCACTCTATTGTGAGTTTTTACTTGACGACAATTCGGTATACTTGCCGAAGGGAAATTTGTTGAGAGACAAGTTTTTGTGCATCAAGTTTATGGCGTCGTTACTGGGGATTGATTTTGTATCGACAATGATTAAATTAGAGGATAACTAGATTGAGCACTTTTATTTTGTTTCATTTATTTTGTTTTTGTCATTTACTTTCAGTCTCAGCCATTTTCATTTATTATTTCTTCTTGTTTTATTTTTCCAGTTAATTCACAACTCTGTCAACTAATCCACTAACTGTTTGATAAATTGCTTCACTCACACTAACAGTAACCTTAACAAGGGTGATTTCTTCACTTCTCTCTTGCTTGTGTAAGCTGCTGATTGTATGACAGGTAGAAGAAGAGGAGCTTCAACCTCCTTTGAATCTGTGATGAAAGGTGATTCTTGACGGTCTAGAATTTCACAAATGAAGTCTCATTATAAAGTATAGTTTCTAAACCAACAATAATCCTTTCATACAAAAATTTGGTTGTCACAAAGAACAAACCCCAAATAAGATTTAACCGGAGTATTTGGACTCCGGGTCGTCTCACGAGGATTGCAATGAAGTGAATGCTTATTGGCTATGAGGAATGTTTTGGGGTTTTTGGAATAAGAGACATGAAAAGTAAATGATAAGGAAATTCAAATAACAAAAAGGGCCTTGGCAAGGGTTGGTGGTCCATGATCTCTATCCTTATCGCTAACCACAACATGAGAATTGGCAAGGATCAACCCCATTAAGTCATCCTCTAAATGATAAAGGAAAGTCAAATGAGCTATGTCAATCCAAGTCCATAAGTCCTAGTTCTCCACCAATTCAATTAGTGAGATCTAAGGTCAATGGCTCCCAATCATCAATCACTTGGACATTAGCAACTCAAGAGTTTCTAAGTTACCTTCCCAAGCTAAGAGCATAAAATTCTACTCTAAAGCCCAACCAAGCATTTTGTCAAACACTTGGTGGGTACCAATGGAAAGCATAGTAAAAGAGCAAGAAATATAAATCTACCAACTATCAATTGCAAGAAAAGTAAGATTCACAACTCACATGATCAATAAAAAGAACATAAAACATTTAATATCATCAAAGAAAACCCAAATTCAACATGAGTGCATGAGCATAAAAGAGACATGAAAGTAAAATTAACATCACAAACTAAGAGAATTAAAGTGTAGAAACAAGAAGTTGTAGAGGAAACAAGATGAAAACATAAAATTGGACCTAGATCTAAGATGCAAAATAGCCTAAGAACCTTAATTCTAGAGAGAAGAGGGAGCTTCTCTCTCTAGAAACTAAACTACATGATGCTAACACTTCAAACAATTGCCCCCCCTTTGTCCAAGCTTGAATTCTGCATGAAATAGCATTAGAAATGTGTTGGGTTGGGCCCAAAGTGCTTCAGAAATTGCTGGGGGCGATTTCACTTTAGTGGGCCACGAGCAGCATCGGTGCGCACGAGTACATGACGCGTGCACGCTCCTGAACGCAAAGCAACATATGACAAATTTTATATTATTTCGAAGCCCGAGATGTTAGTTTTGCAACACAACTAGAACTGCCTCATTTGGATCTCTGTAGCTCAAGTTATGGTCGATTGGGTGCCAGGAGGTCAGGCTTGACAGCTTTACGGTTCCTTCATTCTTCATGAGTTCTCCCACTTTGCATGCTTTTCTCCTCACTTCTTCCATCCAATACTTGCCTTATGAACCTGAAATTACTCAACAAACATATTAAGGCATCGAATGAAATTAAAGTGAATTAAAATCACCAATTTTAGGGCTTAAAAAGCATGTTTTCACATTTAAGCACAAATCAAGGGAGAATTGCAAAACCATGCTATTTCATTGAATAAATGTGAGAAAAGGTGATAAAATCCCCCAAAATAAGTACAAGATAAACCACAAAATCGGGGTTTATCAAATCTCCCCACACTTAAACCAAGCATGTCCTCATGCTAAAATCAAGAAAGAAGCAAAGGGGTATCAACATTTATTCAATGCAAACCAACTAAATACAACCTATCTATATGCAATCTATCTACATGAATGCCTCCACTTGGTCAAAACAAGTCAATTTCCAAGAATACATGTACAAGCACAAGGGCTAAGGCAATAGCAATCAAATCAACCCACAATTGAATTGAATCATTAAAAGATTTTACAAACTTGCAAGAAAAGATGATCATGGGTGGAGGCATGTAATTGAGCGATCGAACCCTCACCGGATGTGTATCCGCTCTAGGCACTCAAGTGTATAGGGTTGATTCACTCAATTCTCCCCTAATTATGCTTTCCAAGATTTGTTTTTCATCTAACAATCAACAATTATTTCATGCATGCATACAAATATCATGAGGTCTTTTCCATAGGTTGTAATGGGGCTAGGGTCAAGTGGACTAGAATTTGAATCTTTGATTAACCTAAACTTTCCACCTAACCTATGACAACCTATACAATTCAAAGCTAACCTAACTACCCATTCTTCACTTTTCACACACACTCATGCATTCTCGTTTTGATCACCACACATATGCATTGATTCTTATTGAGCTTTACTTGGGGCATTTTGTCCCATTCTTATTGCTTTTCTTTTTCTTTCTTTTCTATTTTTTTCTTTTGATATATATATATATATATATATATATATATATTCTTTATTTTATATTTTTTTTTCTTTTTGCAATAAAGTATATACTAAAGTATCAATGCATATGATTTTACATTCAATGCATGAGTATGTACCCAATATCCCAAAATATTGACAAAAATGCAAAAATACACTTTCATCCCAACCAATGTTCCCAACTCTCCCAAACTTGAATGATAAGCACTCTCACTAGTCTAAACTAATCAAAGATCTAAATAAGTACGTTTATTGTTTTCAATTTTGGCTTGTAATGTGCTAAAATTAAGAACAAACGGGTTAAGCATAGGCTCAAGATTGGTTAACAAGGGAAGATAAAAGGTAGGCTATTTGGGTAAGTGAGCTAATTAAAACGATGGCCTCAATCATATAAGTGCATGTATACACAAAATAATGGACATATAGAATCAAACAAATCAAAGATTACAATCATAGAAAGAGAATAATGCACACATGAATGAAAATAAGTGGCTATATGATGTAACCGCACAATTAGGCTCAAATCTCACATGCTTGTGTTCTTAGCTCAAAAACATGATCCACAAAATATATAATTCAAGCAAGTTCTAATTTTTTTTTCAATCAATTGGGGTGTCCTATAGATAAAATCCTTGGAAAATATCATGATTTTGACTAGGCTTAATATATACATATGCAAAATAAGAAAATGCAACTAAAAATCCTAAAATAAAATACAAAAGTGTTGGGATTAGAAACTTGTCACCCAAAAACGCCGAGTGGTCGGACGACCTCCACACACTTAAAAATTTGCACCGTCCTCAGTGCACTCAAAGATGAGCAAGGCGGGTATGGCGACTTTTCTAGTTGCTACCTTCAGCTGGTAGGTCAACCGGTTGCTGCGTGTTCTTCCTTCCGCTTCCATTTTTGCTTATGGTGACTTATCCTGAAAATAGAAAATAGGAGATAATAGGACAAGTAAATGCACAAGCAAGGAAGCATGGATTATTGGAATGATGTAATTCACTAGAATTGAGTGAGTGAGTTAATGTGACATTGATGAAAAATAGGTGTGTGAATCATAACTTGCATGTAGTTTAGAACTCACACCCTAGTATTTAAAAGCCATGTCACAATTACACAAAAGAAGTATGCACTTCATTCATTCTAATGTGCTTGAGATACTTTAAAAGACTTGTAGGTTAAGGCAACCAAACAAGTAGTGAAGAAGCATAAAAGCATTCAAGCAAAAATCAAGCAATTGTGAAATCAGATAATGCATGGACATTGATTGACGTGTAAGTAGACTTAGTGAACAAAATGGTATATAAAAATTACACAACAATCAATGACACATATTGAAGTTGTTGCAACACCTAAGTGACAAAAAGGTGAAACACATGGGTGCTATGGAACTTAGGAAAAAGAAGATAGAAGTGAAAATTCATCACATAGCAAGCATGGTCCACAAAGCTAAGTAAGCTCAAAAATATGTTACTAGGTAAGCTTTCGATCCAATTTCACAATTCTACAATCTAAATGCATGAAACAAGTGATGTGCATAAGGGTAAACCACAAACAAGCATCACCTAAAAAAATGCAATGATAATATATAATTGCCTAGCAATGGATGATGAATGCATGGTGGCCAAAACATGCAATTCAAAAGAGTTGAGATGTATGAAGACAATGTAACATGTACTTGGTGTTCACAAATGTTAAGCATGGAAAGTTCTAAACTAAGTAACCAAATATAACCTCAACAATGAAATCCAACAATGACAATTAACAACAATGATGTTAAGATAACATCCTATTAATAATGAGCAGCAATAAACAGTAGACAAGATTAGTAATCCAACACTTATAATGGAAGACAAAAATTAAACTAACTAACTAAAAGAAGTGGTGTTACATGATATTTGGTAGTGTTGGATGATGTTTGAAAGGTGGAAAGAAAAGAAGAGAAGAGAGAAGAAGGGAAGAAATGGAAAGAAGAGAAGAAAAGAAGGTGGGTGAAACAGGGGCAATCCACAGGTGCGCGTCATGTGCGCGTAAGCGTGGAATGGTGAAATACAAGCGATGCGTACGCGGAAGCTATGCGTGTGCGTCAATGGGTTATTTCGCAAACGATGCGTACACGTGAAGTGCGTGTACGCGTGCATTGGGCACAAAGTTGGCACACTTCAGGCACAACTCTCGGGTGAATGTATGGAAAGTGGAAAACTTCAATCCACGCGTGCGCGTGCATGACGTGTGTACGTGGATGGTTCAAATTACTTGGGTCATGCGTACGCGTGGAGTGCGCGTGCGCGTTGATGGTGCTCTGTTTTTCAAAATTTTTCTATGTTTTTGCACCAAACCAAGCATTCCAAACCTCTAAACAACTACAAAAATATCATAAAACCTTATTTAACATAGTAAACTCCCAAATAAACATATCTAACCAAACAAAACATAAAATTAAACTAATCATTAGTAATATTTACAAAAAGAAAAAAAAAAGAAAGATGTTACCATGGTGGGGTGTCTCCCACCTAGCACTTTTGTTTATTGTCCTAAAGTTGGACTTATGGGGAGCTCTCCATCAAGGTGGCTTGTGCTTGAATTCATCCTTGAACATCCACCAATGCTTGGACTTCCATTGTGGTTCATCATTCAAAGTTAATAACTCCAAGCTTTGATGGAGTTCTTCACAAACCATTGGCTCCCAAAGTTGATCCTCCTTGTGTGATCCGGGATCCCACACTTTATTTTCACACCCGTCCTTGAGTCGATCATGGTGATTTTCTCCGGGTGGCAAGAGAGATGAATTCTCATGGAAGCACCAAACTACCCTCCTAGACCCAATCCAATTGAGCACTAGTCCAACCTTTGCTCCTTGAAGCTTCAACCATAATAAGCCTAGACTTACAATGCCAACCACTAAACATCCTTCTCTTACGCTTAATTCCGCAAAGCGCCCTAAGTTGGCCATCCATCTCAAGCAAACCATGTTCAAGTGGGATAATAAAGTTAAGAGTTAGAAGTTTTACCTACTCAAATAAAGGATTAGATGACAACCTAGGTGGAGGAGTTCCCAGTGATCTTGACAAGGCGCGCTCTATTCCTGTCCATCCTCTTGTAGAGGCTTCCACCACTTGGGAAGATTCTTCAAGCTTTACCTCTTGCCAAACTTCCTCAAGTTCCCATTCTTCTTCACCAATGCCTTCAATCTCTTTCCCATCACTCAAATCATAGATAGGAGGATTAGTAAAATCTACATCATCATCAATTCCAAGTATAGTGGGGAAGGACTCTTCAAACTCAAAAGGATCATATGTTGATGTGGAATCATCATAAATAGGAGGACCTATTTCTTAGGTCACTTCTTCCAATTCTTCAATCACATTGTGCCTTGGAGGTTGTGCACTCTCCTCCTCAACATCAACTTCAAATTCCATGGAAGAAGGCTCTTTAACTTGTGATTTCTCTATGTACTCAACATATCCTAAGGTGCCAACCACTACTTCCTTTGGTTCAATCATCTCTACCTTCTCCTCTTGTTACACTTCTTGCTTTAACTCCTCTTCTTCACCTTGGAGCTTCAAGTCCATTCCTTCACTAAGCTCCTCGGGTGCTTCTCCACATTCAACAATGGGAATGCCTTGATCACATAAGCTTAGGCGGGATAAGACTATGTTACCAATGGCTGCTACTATGATAGCCATTTTTGCTCTTAACTCTGCAAACTTCTTTTCATCCTCCTCTTGTCACCTTAAGAGATGAGATTCAAGATCTCTCAATTCTAGCATGGGGGCTTCATCGGGAGGCGATGGTGGAAGAGAGGGTTCATTATTTAAGAGAAGGGTATTGTAGTTGGAAGGTGGTTCATATTGATAAAATTCTTGAGGTGGTGTGTATGGACTTTGTGGTTCATGAGAGTATAGGTGTTGAAGTGGTGGTGGCTTTAGATATGGTTCATATGGTGGTTGGTATGGTAGGTATGGGTTAGGATCATATGGAGGTGAATGGTAGTATGAGGCTTGTGAGTATGGTGGAGGGCTATATTGAGGAGGGAGTTCATATGCATATGATGATTGTGGTTGACAACCACAATGAGGGTCATCGCATGCATTAGATTGGTATGCATCAAGATTTGAATTGTACCCATAAGAAGCTGGAGGAGGTTGTTGCCAAGAAGGCTGTCCATAAGCTTGGGGCTCCTCCTACCTTTGATCTCCAAATTCCTGATGCATGTTATCATTGTAAATTTCATCTCCTACAACATAGTTTGAACCACACTCATAGCCAAAGTCATGAGAATTCATAGTGAAAGAGAAAATAAAAACAAAAGCTAACAAGAAACAAAGAGAACAAAATCCTATAACTAGCAAAAAATAACAAACAAACCAAAAATCAAGATATTCACAATATATACAATAGCCAACAATATAACACCATTGCAATCCCCGGCAACGGCGCCATTTTGATGAAACGTGATTCTTGACGGTCTAGAATTTCACAAATGAAGTCTCATTGTAAAGTATAGTTTCTAAACCAATAATAATCCTTTCATGCAAAAATTTGGTTGTCACAAAGAACAAACCCCAAATAAGATTTAACCGGAGTATTTGGACTCCGGGTCATCTCACGAGGATTGTAATGAGGTGAATGCTTATTGGCTATGAGGAATGTTTTGGGGTTTTTGGAATAAGAGACATGAAAAGTAAATGATAAGGAAATTCAAATAACAAAAAGGGCCTTGGCAAGGGTTGGTGGTCAATGATCTCTATCCTTATCACTAACCACAACATGAGAATTGGCAAGGATCAACCCCATTAAGTCATCCTCTAAATGATAAAGGAAAGTCAAATGAGCTATGTCAATCCAAGTCCATAAGTCCTAGTTCTCCACCAATTCAATTAGTGAGATCTAAGGTCATTGGCTCCCAATCATCAATCACTTGGACATTAGCAACTCAAGAGTTCCTAAATTACCTTCCTAAGCCAAGAGCATAAAATTCTAGTCTAAAGCCCAACCAAGCATTTTGTCAAACACTTGGTGGGTACAAATGGAAAGCATAGTAAAAAAGCAAGAAATATAAATCTACCAACTATCAATTGCAAGAAAAGTAAGATTCACAACTCACATCATCAATAAAAAGAACACCAAACATTAAATCTCATCAAAGAAAACCCAAATTCAACATGAGTGCATGAGCATAAAAGAGACATGAAAGTAAAATTAACATCACAAAATAAGAGAATTAAAGTGTAGAAACAAGAAGTTGTAGAGAAAACAAGATGAAAACATAAAATTGGACTTAGATCTAAGATGCAAAATAGCCTAAGAACCCTAATTCTAGAGAGAAGAGGGAGCTTCTCTCTCTAGAAACTTAACTACATGATGCTAACACTTCAAACAATTTCCCCCCTTTGTCCAAACTTTAATTCTGCATGAAATAGCATTAGAAATGAGTTGAGTTGGGCCCAAAGTGCTTCAGAAATCGGTGGGGGTGATTTCACCTTAATGGGCCACGAGCAGCATCGGTGCGCATGCGTACATGGCGCGTGCGTGCCCCTGAATGCGAAGCAACATATGGTAAATTTTATATCATTTAGAAACCCCGGATGTTAGCTTTCCAACGCAACTGGAACTGCCCCATTTGGACCTTTGTAGCTCAAGTTATGGTCGATTGAGTGCCAGAAGTTCAGGCTTGACAGCTTTACGGTTCCTTCATTTCTTCATGAGTTCTCCCACTTTGCATGCTTTTCTCCTCACTTCTTCCATCCAATACTTGCCTTATGAACCTGAAATTACTCAACAAACATATCAAGGTATCGAATGGAATTAAAGTGAATTAAAATCACCAAATTTAGGGCTTAAAAAGCATGTTTTCACATTTAAGCACAAATCAATGGAGAATTGCAAAACCATGCTATTTCATTGAATAAATGTGAAAAAAGGTGATAAAATCCTCCAAAATAAGCACAAGATAAACCACAAAATCGGGGTTTATCAATCTGAACCTGCGAGGACCTTCCTTAGATTAAGGAGGGAAGCAAGAGGGAAGAGGGTCATTAGTACTGAGGAAGAAGAGGAGGATTTTGAGACAGACATGGAAGAGAACATGGAAAACCACCATGAGGAGGAGACATACTACCATGCCAGAGAAGGTCCAGCAGGTCATGCTGGGCAGGAGAGAAGAGTTCTAGGCTCTTATATTAATCCAAATCCTGGAAACTGTGGAAGTAGCATCCAAAAACAAGCATACATGCCAATAACTTTGAACTGAAGCCCCAGCTTATCACCCTTGTTCAGAACAACTGCTCATTCAGAGGATGCACCCAAGAAGACCCCAATCAACACTTGACCACCTTCCTAAGAATATGTGATACTATGAAGTCTAATGGTGTTTATCCTGACACCTATAGATTGCTTTTGTTCCCATTCTCTCTTAGGGACAAAGCATCTAAATGGCTGGAATCCTTCCCGAAGGAGAGTTTAACAGCCTGGGAAGATGTGGTAAACAAGTTCTTGGCGGATTCTATCCTCCCCAAAGGATCAACAGGTTGAGAGCTGAGGTACAAACCTTCAGGCAATAAGATGGTGAAACTCTTTATGAGGCATGGGAGAGGTTTAAGGACTTAACAAGAAGGTGCCCACCAGACATGTTCAATGAATGGGTGCAATTACACATCTTCTATGAAGGGTTGTCTAATGAATCATAGAAGGCAGTAGACCACTCTTTCGGGGGATCTCTAAACAAGAAGAAGACCATTAAAGAAGGGATAGATTTCATTGAAACTGTAGCTGAGAATGACTATTTCTATGCTTTTGAAAGGAGCAACACTCGAGGAGTAATGGAGTTGAACCATATGGATGCACTGCTAGCTCAAAACAAGATGATTACCAAGCAGTTGGCCGACCTTACCAAACAGATGGAAAGGAACCGAGTCGCAGCAGTCACCACCTCACCATCAGCTCAAGAAGGAGTAAATACAGAGGAAGGAGGTGACTGGGAACAGGCCAACTATGTTGGAAACTCACCCAGGCAATCCCATGATCCATACTCCAAAACCTACGACCCTGGATAGAAGAACCATCCAAATTTTGGGTGGGGAAACCAACAAGATCAAGGCCAAGATTAGAGACGCCACAACTCCAACAATAATGCAGCCTACCAACATTCTACACAGAGACCATATCAAAACCAAAATGGCCATTCTCAACACTCTAACCCCAACTCACCACCACCATCTGAAGATAGACTCTCCAAAATTGAAGTTCTGCTTGAAGAAATATGCAAGGAAGTTCAAGATAGTAGAGTGTTCAGGGAAGAAGTGCGATCCAATATACAAAATTTGAGACACAGATCAGCTACCTATTCAAGCAAGTTCCCAGCCACAACATTTGTAACAACACTAGTGTAAACTCAAGGGAGGAGTACCAAGCTATTACCCTCAGAAGTGGAAAGGCATTGAAAGAGACTTCCAAGGAATCACAAGAGAAGGACACGGATGGAGAGGAGAGAGGGTAAGAAGAAATTCAAGTTCCTACTCCCAACTCACATAAAAAAGAAGAAGTACTGAAGCCACATGCTCCAAAAGCCCCATACCCACAGCGATTGAAGAAGAGTGGGGACGACACCCAATTTTCACGATTCTTAGAAGTTTTTAAAAGGCTACAGATTAACATACCCTTTGCTGAAGTAATAGAGCAAATACTGCTCTACACTAAGTTCCTGAAGGAATTGATGACCAAGAAGAGAAGCTGGAGGAACAAAGAGACTGTGGTATTAACTGAGGAATGTAGTGCCATCATTCAGCACAAGTTACCCCAGAAATTGAAGGACCCTGGGAGCTTCCAAATCCCTTATATCATAGGGGAAATCACAGTGGAACAGATTGAGGAAGAGATAAATGCATTGATTGAGGAAGAGATGAAGATGAACTTGATCCGGAGAATACAACATCTCCTAAACCCAATGAATTCCCCATCTCTGATTTTACCCATTCTCTTTACTTTCTATTATTTACTTTCATGATCATCTTCCCAATTCCCCATTTAAGATTCTGCAAATTTACATTTCATGTCATTTATCTTTCCCGTATTTAAGTTTTTTTCAATTCTCACTTAATTTGGCTTAGCTTGACTAGAACACTCTTCTAATTAAAGTTGCTCGACCAATCAATCCCTGTGGGATTCGACCCCACTCTATTGTGAGTTTTTACTTGACGACAATTTGGTATACTTGCCGAAGGGAAATTTGTTGAGAGACAAGTTTTTGTGCATCACTGACCTACCAGAAAGTAATGATTGAATACCAAAGACCATCTGGAACCTTACAACCATTGGAAATTCCGCAGTAAAAGTGGAAAGGTATCACCATGGACTTCGTGTCAGGATTGCCGAGGACCTGGGTAGGATTTGATGCAGTATGGGTAATTGTGGATCGGTTGACAAAGTCTACTCACTTCTTGCCTGCCCGTATGAAGTATGAACTATACCTTAGAGGAGTTAGCCCGTTTGTATATTAAAGAAATAGTGAGACTACATGATGTGCCTAAAACTATATTTTCTGACAGCGATCCTCGCTTCACTTCAAGATTCTGGGGGACTTTCCAAATGGCAATTGGGACACGATTATGTTTAAGCACTTCTTATCACCTACTGATTGACGGACAATCATAAAGAACTACTGAAACCTTAGAGGATATGTTGAGTTGCGTGTGTATTGGATCAACCAGGGAGATATGATTAGTATATGTCGTTGATAGAAATTGCGTACAACAACAGCTACCATGGCAGCATTGGGATGGCTCCCTATGAAGAACTATATGGAGGAAAATGCTAGTCTCCGCTTTATTGATATGAAATAGGTGAATCGAGTATTCTGAGTCCTGACCTGGTAGCTAAGACAACTGAGCAGATTAAGCAAATCCAAACTAGAATTCTCACTACAGATAGTCATCAGAAAAGTTACGCAGATCGGCGACGAAAGCCATTAGAATTTAGTAAAGGTGACTTTGTATTTCTGAAGGTTACACCAACTACAAGCAGGCCAGGCGATAAAGACTAAGTTAAATCCTAGGTATATTGACCTTTGGGGTGTTGAGCCAGATATGACCAAGGGCTTATCAAGTAGCCTTACTGTCATACCTTTCAAACTTACACGACGTTTTCCATGTATCCTAACTCCACTAATATACACCAGGTACAACCCATATCTTGGAACCCGAATCGATTCAGCTAAAAAAAACCTGACGTTTCAAGTGACGCCGGTTAAAGTTGAAGAACACACCTATGAGCTTAAATCAAAAATGAGAAAAGAATACCTTCACTTATTTTCAGGTAACTGAATTCGAATTTTGGTGATAAAATTCCTAATTAGGTAGGTAGGATGTAAACCCCGAAAAATCAATGAAATAATTAACTAATAAATTAATTATTATTCAAAAAATTAGTAAATTAAACTTTATAGCTTAGAAAAGTATAAATAATTAAAATATGAATTTTTAACACTAATTTTAAAGATTTTGGCCCAAAACTGGGCCAACGAGTCGAATCGGTTGGATCGGACCCAAGGCCCATCATGTAAAGCCAACACTCAGCCATTCTCCCCCAAAATCATAAGGAAATCATGCTGAACTTGAGGTGAACGGGGAGCAAACAAAGAACCCTAACCTTGTCTCATCTTCAATTCCTTATATCTTTTGATCTGGTGTTTCGATTGACATGCCATTGATGTGAGAGAAATCATCGGTTAGGAATTTTACAAAATAATTTTGTTGATAGTATAGATTCAAACCGAACAATTAACCCTGAATCAAAGGTTAAAAGGTTGTCACAATACAAATCAAAATAATCAGCAATATCAATCCTCGGTCATTCTCCCTAGGAATTGCAATCTAGTGCTCAATTATTGGCTATGAAGGAAATCGGGAGCGAGGAAGAAATTGACAAGAAAAGTAAATAACAAGAAAGTAAATTGTAACTAACTAATAAAAGAAAGAAAATTCAAATGGTAAAAAGGTATTGGAAATGGTTGATGGTTAAGGATATCTATCTTTGTTATCAACCACAATATGATAATTATAAGGATCGTTCCCACTGTGTTATCCCCAAAATTAGAGGAAAGTCAAGTGAGCTCAATTGATCCTAATTTATAAGTCCAAGCCACTCATTAATTAATTTATTCAAACTAGTGTCAATAGAAACAAATTATCAATCACTTGGACATTAGTAACACAGGGTCACCCAAGTTACCAACCTAAGCCAAGAGTACAAAAAATCTACTCTAAAACCTGACCAAACATTTTATCAGACACTTGGAAGGCATAAAAGGGAAGCATGGTAAATAGAAAGAATTAATAAAATCTATGACTACGAAATGCAAAATAACAATAATAAAAACTCAAATAAACATCAATAAACAAAGAAACATCAAAATTACATCAAAGAAAATCAAGATCCAACAAGAGTTCATAAACATAAAAATTTTCAAAATAAGAAATTAATAAGAAGAACTAAAAGAGCAAAAATGTAGCAACAAGAAATCAAGACAATAATTAAAATTTAAACCTAAGAAAGACTAATCTACTCTCCCCCAATTCTAGAGAGAAGAGAGAGCTTCTCTCTCTAGAATATGGCCTAAAGCAAGTTTCTACTCTATCCTAATTGCTCTTCCGCTGTCCCATCTTGAATTCAGCCTCTAATAGCTTCAGAAATGAGTTGGATTGGGCTATTGCAGCTGTAGAAATCACTCCCAGCATGTTTCATTAAGTTGGTCACGTGCTGCTTGTCACGCATACGCGTGACGCATACGCGTGACGCATACGCGTGACGCATACGCGTCGCCATGACTTCACCAAATTCTCATTTCTTCATGAATTCTCCATTTTGCATGCTTTTTCTTCACTTCTTTGATCCAATTCTTGCCTCCTAAGCCTGAAATCACTAACGAACACATCAAGGCATTGAGTAAAATCAAAATTTATTAAATTTAGATAAGTAAGAGCCTAAAAAGCATGTTTTCAATCTTTAGTACAATTAGGTGAAATTCACAAAACTATGCTATTTCATTGAATACATGTGTGAAAACTTGATAAAATGCACCAAATTCAATACAAAATAAATCATAAAATTGTGGTTTATCAGCCATCAGCGGCTTTGTGTTCGTCTTGGAATACTCTTCAAAGTCATTTGAACAAAGTGGTGAGAAAATAAACCATCCATCCCCTCTTCAATTTCGAAAATGTTGGGTTTATGGGTATTGAGATTTTATGTTTTAATCATGTTAGGTATGCTCTAGTAGTGAGAAATTACTGGATTTTGTTTCGATCATCCATGGGAATGGTATGAAACCCTTGAACCCTTGTGAATTATTAAAATTGGTAACCCTATGTTGACTGTAGTGAACTTGTATGGTGTTAGATTGAATTGTATGAATTGGAATCAAATTGGTGGATGGTGGATGCCTAATTTCACTTTGGAAACTGGAAACCCTTTTGGTGCAGAGTTGGAGACTTAGAACTTGTGAAGGAGATGTTTTGAAGTATTCTGGGTTTAGGGAAGAATCGGTCGATGTATGATTTTGGTTTCTCGTAGTTAATGTATAATGTGGCGTGAAAACTTAGGCTAATTATTGATAGGATAAGTTGAATTATGTGAATTGTTAGTGTATTATGATTAGTGGTGATATATGTTGAGTTTGTTGGAAAATCATATATGGAGTTGTTGAAGGATTGAAAGGTTTGGAAGTTGATATTGAATGGTATGGATAATGGAAGTGTGTGTAAAAGAAAAAAAATGGAATTATGTATATGTATGTATGTGATGAATATGATGTTGAATTGATAATGAAGTATTAGTATTTTTGGTGACTAAATGATTGATAATCCAATACGCACGCTCTCAGCATATCTTCCAACGTCTGAATAGTCCTCTCCGATTGTCCATTCGTTTGAGGATGATATGCGGTACTGAGACATAGCTTCGTACCAAAAGCCTTTTGGAAAGCTTCCCAAAACCTTGACGTGAATCGGAGATCACGGTCTGACACTATGCTCGACGGCACACCATGCAACCTGACTATCTCTTTTATATACCACCTTGTTAATTCCTCCATAGAGCAGTTTACTCGAATAGGTAGAAAATGAGCAAATTTGGTTAAGCGATCCACGATCATCCAAATCGCATTAAATCCTGACCTAGTCCTCGGTAATCCGGTCACAAAATCTATCGCAATTCTTTCCCACTTCCACTGAGGAATTTCAAGTGGCTGTAGCATTCTCAACGGTTTCTGATGTTCTATCTTCATCTTCTGACACGTCAGACACCTTGAGACATGTTCTGCCACATCCTTCTTCATACCAGGCCACCAGAACATAGCCTTCAGATCGTGGTACATCTTAGTACATCCAGAGTGAATAGAAAATCCGCTCTTGTGCGCTTCTTTCAATATATCTTGCCGCAACGTCCCAACATCCGGTACAATGATCCTTCCCTTGAATCTCCACAATCCATCTTGATCCCATGACACTCTCCACTGCTTCCCTTGCTCGATAACTGGCAACACCTTAGGTAACATGTCATTGTTTTGATGAGCCTTTAGGAGTTTGGATTTGAAGTCACTTGAGATCTGTAACTGATTTAGGCAAGCTCTTCCGGTAACTTCACCAATGTCCAATTTAAGATCCACAAAATTCTCCACTAGCTCTTCTTCATTGATTCTCATCCAAGCTATCGTCAAGGACTTTCGACTCAATGCGTCCACTACCACATTCGCCTTTCCAAGATGATAACTCAGTTCAAAATCGTAGTCCTTAAGCAACTCCATCCATCTACTCTGACGTATATTAAACTCTTTCTGATCAAAGATGAACTTGAGATTCTTATGATCAGAAAAGATGTTAAACCTTACTCCATATAAGTGGTGTTTAATGTAAACACAATCGCCACTAACATTGAAGTGAATTTGGATGAAGTGTAGCCAACAGAAAGTAAATAGCAAGGAAAATTAAAGTGCAGAAAGTAAAATTGCAAGTAACTTAAATAACAAGAAAGTAAAATAGCTGAAACTTAAATTGCAAGAAAAGTAAATTACATGAATAGTAAAGGGGCTGGGGTGCTGGAAATTAAAATTCAACAAGAAAATGTAAAGAGCATTCAAGCAGAGAGCTAGAATATGAAATGGGACGCAGCAGATTTCAAACAGAAAAGTAAAATGCTTGAAGAATTAAAAATAGAAAGCGATGCTTAATTTGCAGCAATTTAAATGAATGTTGAAGATCTCAGGGAATCAATGAGACTAGAGAACAAGTCTAGATCTCAAGCCCTTCCTTGATCAAAGTAGAAAGCAGATTGAAGAAGAAAGAAAGATGAAAGCCGTAGAGAAAAACTTGGATCCAAAACTCAATTCACTGAATTATGCAGAAAATCAACAAAGAGCAATCTTAGATCAAGAATGAAACAGAATTCCTTCAAATCTCAACCCAAGATTCAAGACAGAAATGAAAATTAAAGGAGAGAGCTATCTACTACTACTACTCCCTAATGGAGCAAGCCTCCTCCTGAAATGAGAGTGATGCCCTATATATAGGCTTTTTACACAATGAAAATAAAATGAAATTGAAATTAAAAATAAATTCACAAAATGAAATTCCTAATCTAGCTTCTCTGTGTGCCTTTGAGTCATGTTGAGTGGGCTTTGCTTGCTTTGGATTTGAGGGAGAATGGGTCTTGGATGGCCTTGATTCAATTTGGTGAGGAATTGAATTAAATTGAATTTTGGTTGATTTTGGCCCATATGTTGCTCCCGGGAGGCTGCCCTGCCCTTGTGGAGGGCAGAGCGGGGAAGCCTTGGGTAAGGATCCAACTAGCGTGCCAAATTTTGGGAGGGGCATCAGGATGCTGCCCTGCCCTTGTGGAGGGCAGGGCAATGTTGTCATGGTGCGTCCAAGCTTTGCCTCCCTGCCCGTGCTGTGATGCGCCAAGGATGTGCGCCCAAGCTCCTGGCCGTGCCAAATTGTGCATGCCATGCACCAAGGAATGTTGCTCTGCCCTCCTTGTGGGCAGCGCTTTCCTTGTTCTTGGGTGAAGTCCCAAGTTCGAATCTTGGTGGAGGAAGTTGCTGCAATTTTTCCTTGGTTTCCTTGGAGAGAGTACGACATTGCCCTGCTCTCCAAGAGGGCAGGGCAGAAAATTGAGCGCTACTTTGTTTTGGAGTGAGGCTCCAGCTTCGAGCCTTGGTGGAAGCACTTTGGTTTATTTTCGCTTATTTTTGGCTCTTAAAGATGCCTTTCATTCCTACCCCAATTGTACGCCAAATATAAATTGCTATATATCGTTGGAAAGCTCTGAATGTCAGCTTTCCAACGCAACTGGAAGCACATCAATTGGACGTCTGTAGCTCAAGTTATAGCCCTTTGAAGGAGGCATGGTTATGCTGTGAGTGCCCAGATTTTACCTTAGCGAAAATTCTTGCTTCCAACCTCACTTTGCATCACGATTCTGCCCTGTGCTGATTGCCTATTCTTCATTAATTTGGTATTGGGCCACGCTTTTAAAAGCGTGGCCTAAGCCTCCAAAGTGTGCTCCAACTTCAAAGTATGCTCCAAAGCTCTTTTTTTCCTCTTTTTTTGTGCTTCTTTGCTTCTTTTTCTTCTTATTTCCTACAAGATTTATAAAATTAAAAGATCAAGGAAATCTTCCAATTAAGCACAAAAGAATGCAATATTTAAGCACTAATCATCAATTTCTTGTATGAAAAAGCATAGAAAAATAGGTATATGATGACATGTCATCACAACACCAAACTTAAACCTTGCTTGTCCCCAAGCAAGAAAAGAATCATGCAATAAAGATTGACAATCCAAGGTAAGAAGAATAGCAACTCAATGTTCATGGTAAGCTAGTTTTCTATGCATGCTTCAATCACAAAAGAAATGTAAATGATTGATACTTCCATCTAGCTCAATTTATGAAATCTTTTTCTTATAATTCTTCCTTGAAACAAGCTTTTGAATTTATTTTTTTTTAGCTTCTCCTTTTGGGTGCTTTGCCCCATGAGTTGATAACAAAGCTACGACTTCTAAATGCTTTGTTTTCAAGTATTACCACTTAATACATAAGCACCACAAGCGTTTATTTAGAGGACTTCATTAAGCTCATTTTTCTTTTCTTTTCTTGACTCTCTAATCATTGATGCTCAGAGCCTTGAGCTTTGAGGGAGTGCTTTTGCACTTGAGCCTAGCCTTGACTTCTAAGTGTTTTGTTTTCAAGCATTTGGCTTGATACATAAACACCACAAGCACTTAGCAAATAAATTGCCATTGGTACTCAGAGCCTTCAGCTTTCTCATTCTTTCCCTTTTTCTTTTCTTGCTTTAATTGTATTTGCTTCTTCAAGGTTTTCATGATTTCAAAAGATTTCACAAAATGTACTAGATGAAAAACTTCAATTAAATAAAATCCAATGCAATTGAGCAACAATTAATCATACTAGCTTTCCAATACTTGTATGCACATGCTAAAATCTTCTTTAATGCCTTGTTTGTTTATGATCATGATACTTTATTGCTTTTGAATTCACAAAGCTCAAGTTGGTAGTTATAATGCCACAGCAACATATTATAAATCAAAATTCAAGCTATGCTTATTCATACACACATATATACAGAGAAGGTAAAGACAATCATGCAGTTTATGAAACAAATGAGAGGAAAAGGAACTTTACAACCTTGTAGTTCATCTTCTCTATTGTTGTCATTTTCCTCCCATTTTCCTCCTTCCCATACCAAACGCAGAATGCTTGTTCATCCTCAAGCAATAATTAGAACAATGGCTATGGGGCTAAGATGGATCATGAATGTCTCACACAATGAAATGTTAGTAGTACATGTGTTTCAAGCAAGCAAAATTGAGGATAACAATCAAGGCACGGAGAAATAAAAACACTATGATTGCAAACATAAGATGGTGTGCATGATACATTGCATAAAAAAATATAAGTGGCACACCAAACTTAGTGTGACACTTTCACTTGGAATTGATGCAAGTATCTTGTAAGGATTGGAACCAAATTTTGTTGCATAGCAACACCAAACTTAGAATACGACCATATGTCAAATTATTTGAGTTAAAACTAAACAAAAGAAACTGTTTTATGTTAAATACAATCACCAAGCCAAGAATATGTCATGAATAAGGATCTCTTGGTGATGTATTAACAAAAACAGTTAAGAAGCAAAATAAGTGGAAGTATTAAAAATAAAGAAATAACTAAAGTAAACAGAATAATAAAGTGTCAAACCAAAAGGAAAACAACACTACAAAGGCCTTATGATTATGCAGACAAGTGGTGTTGCTTAATGAATTGCATAGAGAATTAAGTGGCACACCAAACTTAGAATCTTAGTGTGTCACTTCCATTTTTGATTTAATGCAATCATCCAAAAAGATTGAAAACAAGATGTTGCAAGACAACACCAAATTTAGAATGTAACCATATGCCCATTTATTGAATTTAAACAAAGTAAAGAACGAAAACAAAGCAGAGAAGAAATGTTACCTACGGTTGGGTTACCTCCCAACAAGTGCTCTTTTAGTGTCATTAGCTTGACATGTTGTTCTTCACTTTCTTCCTCTTCTTCCAATTGGTTAAGAGGAATGACTTCAAGGGGGGAGAAGTTTCAGCTTTTGTCCCTTGTCTTGGCCTTTCCTCAGCAAGCTTCCTTTTGCAAATGGCTTGATTGATCTTGCTTGCTGGCTTAGGGACAGAATTGGTGCTCTTGTTAGTTGCCTTCACTTCTTTGAATTCAAGACTTGGTTGCTGTGTGATTATTGGAGTTTTGTATTCATCCAAGGCCTTTTGCATTGGTGGTTCCATGAGCTTTTCCTCTGTGTACTTCTCTGCTTCACTTGAGTTTGACTTCTCTTGAGTGTCTTCCTCACTTTCTTGCTCCTCCACTCCTTTCTTTGCACTCAACATTTGACTTAATAGTTCTTTTATGGAGGAGGTTTCTTGTTCTTCCCAAGATTTCTTCATCTCCTCTTCATATTTTTCGATCACAGATTCAAGGGAAGTTTGTGAGGGTTGTGAGTGTTCATGTTTCTTTGTCACCTCAAGTGGCTTTTGTGAATATAAAATCCTTGGCTCATGTTCCTCATCTTTCATTGTAATTTCACTTGGCACAAGGACCTTTTGTTCTTGTTTTTCCACTTCCTCTCTCACAAATTGATTTTTACTGTTGATGGTTCTAAGTGTTTCCTTATATTCTCCAAGTGCTCATTTTTCCTCTGACGGAGGATTTCTTTCCTTTTCCAGGCTTGTTCTTGTCTTTCAAAAAATCCTCTTGACTTTTGAAGGAGATCCTCTGAATCACAATTTGAAGAATTATTGAACTTATCACAGTATGGATGACTAAGATTTCTTTGATTTTGACTTTCCCAGCCACAATATGAGTAGTTGTTAGACTCATCAAAATCTGGATCATATTGTGTCTCTGGAAGGTTTCCCATTTTAACTGATTGTTCACATTCTTCTTGATATGTCCAGACACCATGAGGATAATGATATAAGTCATTCTGTGGTTCTGGACAGTATCTCATGTGCTCAGCTTGATCAATTTGTGACTCAGAATTTGTATCTTCTTGGTGATATTCCCAACCATCATTAGAATAATGACTTGAATCATATTGTGATGGTGGGCAATATCCCATGAAGTTTGTTTGATTAAAAGATAAGGTGAACTCCATTTGAATTTTGTAAAACACAACACCAATGAAAATTGAAATTACTCATATCAGATATGAGTTTTGCTTAGTGAGGCAAAAACACAAACACCTTGGTTTCAACTTTAAAACAGAGAACAAAAAAAAGAAAATTCTTGATCTAGACTTCTCACCCACTTAATCATTGTTGATCTAATCAATCCCCGGCAACGGCGCCAAAAACTTGATGGTGTTTTTGTGGAAAAATGAATTTCCATCACACAAATCCAACCGGCAAGTGTACCGGGTCGCATCAAGTAGTAATAACTCACAAGAGTGAGGTCGATCCCACAGGGATTGATGGATCAAGCAACTTTAGTGGGTGATTAGTTTAGTCAAGCTAACATTGGTGAGTGAGAATTGTTGCAGCAGAATGTAAATAGCAGTGAACTTAAATTGCAGAATGTAAATAGGCAGGAAGCTTAAAGAACAAGCAATGTAAATTGCAGAAACTTAAATGACAAGAAATGTAAATTGCTTGAAATGTAAAAAGGAGAAGGAGCAGGAAAATTAAATGAAAGCAGTAGATCAAAGCTTGGAATAATAGCAGGGAATTTAAAGTTGCATGAAGAGTCAATTGGAAGCAATACAAACGGAAACGTAAAAATGCAGATGAAATAAAAGCAGCAGATGTAAACAGCAAGGCAAAATTGCTTCAAGATGCAAACAGCAGATGAACCAAACTTAAATTGCAGACTCTCACCAAAAGAGTAAAGATCTCAGGGAATCAATGAGACTAGAGAACAAGTCTAGATCTCAAGCCCTTCCTTGATCAAAGTAGAAAGCAGATTGAAGAAGAAAGAAAGATGAAAGCCGTAGAGAAAAACTTGGATCCAAAACTCAATTCACTGAATTATGCAGAAAATCAACAAAGAGCAATCTTAGATCAAGAATGAAACAGAATTCCTTCAAATCTCAATCCAAGATTCAAGACAGAAATGAAAATTAAAGGAGAGAGCTATCTACTACTACTACTCCCTAATGGAGCAAGCCTCCTCCTGAAATGAGAGTCATGCCCTTTATATAGGCTTTTTACACAATGAAAATAAAATGAAATTGAAATTAAAAATAAATTCACAAAATGAAATTCCTAATCTAGCTTCTCTGTGTGCCTTTGAGTCAGGTTGAATGGGCTTTGCTTGCTTTGGATTTGAGGGAGAATGGGTCTTGGATGGCCTTGATTCAATTTGGTGAGGAATTGAATTAAATTGAATTTTGGTTGATTTTGGCCCATATGTTGCTCCCAGGAGGCTGCCCTGCCCTTGTGGAGGGCAGAACGGGGAAGCCTTGGGTAAGGATCCAACTAGCGTGCCAAATTTTGGGAGGGGCATCAGGATGCTGCCCTGCCCTTGTGGAGGGCAGGGCAATGTTGTCATGGTGCGTCCAAGCTTTGCCTCCCTGCCCGTGCTGTGATGCACCAAGGATGTGCGCCCAAGCTCCTGGCCATGCCAAATTGTGCATGCCATGCACCAAGGAATGTTGCTCTGCCCTCCTTGTGGGCAGCGCTTTCCTTGTTCTTGGGTGAAGTCCCAAGTTCGAATCTTGGTGGAGGAAGTTGTTGCAATTTTTCCTTGATTTCCTTGGAGAGAGCACGACATTGCCCTGCTCTCCAAGAGGGAAGGGCAGAAAATTGAGCGCTACTTTGTTTTGGAGTGAGGCTCCAGCTTCGAGCCTTGGTGGAAGCACTTTGGTTTATTTTTGCTTATTTTTGGCCCTTAAAGATGCCTTTTGTTCCTGCCTTAATTGTACGCTAAATATGGATTGCTATATATCGTTGGAAAGCTCTGAATGTTAGCTTTCCAACGCAACTAAAAGCACATCAATTGGACGTCTGTAGCTCAAGTTATAGCCCTTTGAAAGAGGCATGGTTATGCTGTGAGCGCCCAGATTTTACCTTAGCGAAAATTCTTGCTTCCAACCTCACTTTGCATCACGATTCTGCCCTGCCCTTGGCAAGAGCAGGGCAGTGTGTGCTGATTGCCTATTCTTCATTAATTTGGTCATGGGCCACGCTTTTAAAAGCGTGGCCTAAGCCTCCAAAGTGTGCTCCAACTTCAAAGTATGCTCCAAAGCTCTTTTTTTCCTTTTTTTTGTGCTTCTTTGCTTCTTTTTCTTCTTATTTCCTACAAGATTTATAAAATTAAAAGATCAAGGAAATCTTCCAATTAAGCACAAAAGAATGCAATATTTAAGCACTAATCATCAATTTCTTGTATGAAAAAGAATAGAAAAATAGGTATATGACTCTTATGATCTAAATCTTCAATGTAAACACAATCGCCACTAATTCCAAGTCATGAGTTGGATAGTTTACCTCATGCAGTTTCAGCTGACGCGATGCGTAAGCTACCACATTCCGGTTTTGCATCAACACGAAACCCAAACCCTTCAAGGAAGCATCACAGTACACTTCAAACGGTTCATGCAGTTCTGACAAGATCAAAACAGGTGCTGAAGTTAACTTCTACTTTAAAGGCTGAAAACTCTCTTCACACTCCGACGTCCAAACAGAAGGCACTTCTTTCCTTGTCAATTTAGTCATCGGTACACAATCCAGGAGAATCCTTTGATAAATCTCTGGTAATATCCAGCTAAACCCAAGAAACTTCTGACTTCCATCATCGTTGTCGGTCTTTCCTATTCCATCACCGCTTCTACTTTTGAAGGATCTATAACTATTCCTCCTTTGCTCATCACGTGACCTATGAACTTCACTTCCTCCTTCCAGAACTAACACTTCGACAACTTAGCGTACAACCTTCGCTCCTTTAGGATTTGCAACACAATCCTCAAGTGTTCCTCATGCTCCTTTAACGTCTTAGAATAAACTAAAATGTCGTCTATGAAAACCACCACGAATTTGTCCAGAAAGGGACGAAACACTCTGTTCATGTAATGCATGAAAATAGCAGATGAATTTGTTAACCCAAAGGACATCACCGCAAACTCGTATTGTCCATAGCACATCCTAAACGCAGTCTTAGGGATATCATCCTCCTTCACCCTTATCTGATGATAACCGGATCTCAAATCAATTTAGAAAACACCCTAGCTCCTTGCAGTTGATCCCAAGTCATCTATCCTTGGCAGCGGGTACTTGTTCTTTACAGTCACTTTGTTCAACTGTCGGTAGTCCACACACAGTCGCATTCCTCCATCCTTCTTCTTCACAAATAAAATTGGCGCTCCCCACGGTGATACACTCGGTCGAATGAACCTCTTGTTCAGAAGCTCTTCCAACTAAACCTTTAACTCGGCTAGCTCTATCGGAGCCATCCAATATGGCGCAATAGACACTAGTCCAGCTCCCGGCACCTATTCAATCGCAAATTCAATCTCCCTTTGGGATGAAAATTCAAGAATATCCTCCGGGAATACCTCTGAAAGTCTCTAGCTACCGAGATCTGATCTAAGCTCTGGGCATAACCCAACGCATTAGCAGCCAACAGGATATAATCCTGACACTCTTCTCTACAACAGTGCACCATTACAGAGTTCAGATAATACCCCGTAGCTACCACTGCTCTATTTTCTCCTTCCGGCATAAATTGAATGGTCCTTTCAAAGCAATCCAACAAAACTCGATTCTTCGACAACCAATCAAACCCCAAAATCATCTCCAACTCAACCATTGGTAAACAAATTAAATCATGCACGAAGTCTCTACCCTCAAGCTTGAAACCTACTTACCTACACTCTGACCTAGTCCTAACCGTCTGATGCGGAGTATGTACATGCAGATCAAAAGCTAACTCTGACACTTTCAAGCCTAGTTCCTCAACTTTAGAAAATGAAATAAACGAATGCGATGCTCCAGTATTATATAATGCAATTAAGGTCTTATCACCAATTAAACAAATACCTCTCATCAACGGATTCGCCTTAGAAGCATCCTTGGCATTCACAGGAAAAACTCGCCCCTGGTGCTGACTCTGACCCTTGGGTTCTTCCAACGTGTGCAATCCCTCGCAAAGTGACCAGGCAAGCCATAGTTGAAACATCCACCTAAACCAATCTTGCAAGAGTCATGGATGAAAACGTCCACAACGCATACAAGTCAAATTCGGAGAATTCTTACTCTGATTTCCTCTTCCTTTGTCATGTTGAAACTGATCCTGAAGGTTCTTCCTGAAGCCTCCTTACCCTTGAGGTGCATATCCTCCTATCATGAAACTCTGACCTCTAGGATGGAAATATTTGCCACGCCCCTTACTAGTATTCCCTCCATGAGTATCCTTGGATGCCGCTACGGTCTTAGCATACTCCTCAACCACCTTTGCCTTGTTCACCAAATCAGAAAAAGTACTGCTCTCCATAGGAGCCACAGCAGTCATAATGTTGTCCTTCAATCTCCTTTGGTATTTGATACACTTCCAACTCTCATAGGTTTCTGGGGCACCCTAACACACCCTAGAAAACCTACAAAGCTCCTCAAACTTGCTAGTGTAGTCTGCCACTGACAAGGAACCTTGCTTCAGCTACATCAGTTCCATCTCCTTTGCCTCCCTTGCAGATTCAGGAAAATATTTCTTGTAAAAGGCCGTCTGAAATATATCCCGCAGAACGTCAGCGTTCTGAAGCTATAACAAGCGACACTCTGCTTGCCACCAATGCTGGGCCTCTCCCGCAAGCTGATAAGCGGCATGCTCGACATATTGATTATTTGGAACATGCTGCGCCTGTAAAGCACGCTCCACAGCCTAGAACCACTTGTCCACTTCTGTAGGGTTAGTTGACCCTCAGAATATTGGCGGATGAACCTTGAGAAACATCGCCAAGGTCATCGGAACTCCTCTGGTGTTATCACCGTTTCCCTCAGCATTATCATTAGCATTCCCTTCACCGTTTCCATTGCATTCCTAGCCGGTTGGCCCAATCTCTGCACTGTATGCAGATTCGCAACAGCATTAGCCTCCATGGTATTAGCGAGATTCGCCATTGCCGCCATGAATTTGGCATGGTTGTCAGCCGATTGCTCATTCCTACTTTCTCGTGAACGTGCCCAACCTCGTCCGCGAGTGGCTAATGAGGGAAAAGCGATTCAACCCAAACTCACCGGCAAGTGTACCGGGTCGCATCAAGTAGTAATAACTCACAAGAGTGAGGTCGATCCCACAGGGATTGATGGATTGAACAACTTTAGTTAGGTGATGAATTTAGTTAAGCAAATAGTTGATGATTTGAGTGAAACTTGATTAACAGAAGTAAAATTGCAAGAAAATAAAAGGGAGAAGGTAAATTGACTAAATCTTAAGTTGCAGAAGAGGTAAATTGCAAGAAAGTAAACAAGCTAAAACTTAAACTGCAAGAAAGGTAAATGACTGAAACTTAAAGTGCAAGAAATGTAAATTGCTGAATCTAAATTGCTCGGAAACTTAAATTGCATAAAGAATAAAGGGATTTGGGTACTGGGATTCTAAACAAAGCTGGAATTGTAAATTAAAGTAAATTAGAGAACTATGAGATGAAGAGAACTTGTAGATGAACCAAAATAGAAATGAAAAATTGTAGAAGAATCAAAATAGCAAGAAAGCTTAGATCCAAGAGAAATCCTAAAGAGAAATTGGCTATTGCAAAAGAGTAACAAGAACAGAAAGCAGATCTAGATCTCAATTACTCTCTTGACCAAACAGAAAAGAAGAAATTACAGAAGAAATAAAATGAAAACAGAAAAGAAAGTTAAGATCCAATTTTCAATTCTTAGAATTATATAAAAAAAAGAAAAAGTAGAAGATGATCCTGAGATAAAGAATTTCAGTAGAGTTCTTCTATCTCAACTCAAGACCCAAAGCAGAAAATAAAAGTTGTAGAAGAAAGAAAATGAACACAGAAAACAAGCTTAGATCTAATCCCAATTCCGAAATTCTCAAAAGGAAAATTTTAAAGAAAACTAAAAGTGAGCTAAAGGTAGAAAGTAAAAGTTCTTTCTCAAATCAAAATTGCTCCTACTTATACACTTTCTATTTTCAATCTTCGAGCAATTGGAGTGGGCTTTTTGGGTTGGCCTTGAATGAAAATGGGTTGGAGGTGCATGCTAGCTCCCAGTGGAGCGCTCCGTGCATAAAGTAAACGTCCCGTTCACTTTGCCAAGCGTTCCCCTTCACGTGCTCAATTTTTCTCCTCTAGCGTTCACTTAGTGAACGTCACGTTCACTTGTCGAACGTTGCTCCTTGGTGCGCGCCATTCTCACCCTGGCACTCTCTCTTCGAGTGCTACGTTCACTCCTTAGGCACTCTCTCTTGGTGCACCAATTTTCTTCATTGGCGCTCTCCTAGTGAACGCTACGTTCACATTTTGAGCGCTGACTTATGTACAAAAGCCCAAGCCTTGCCTTCCCAACTTGGAATTCACGATAAAGTAAAGAACATGAACGTGGCGTTCACTTCCAAAGTGAACGCTATTCCAAGTGTGCTAGTGAACGTGGCGTTGCTTCTTTGAACGCAACGCTTTACTGTTTGGTTCCCCCTGATTCTTCATTTTTTTTCATTTCTTCACCTACAAGCAACCAAACAAGCAATCAAAGTCTCACCAAATTCACAAGGGCTTTGCATCATTCATGAAACCAATTAATCCTAGCATAAAACATATGAGTTTGTGTAAAATAAATGATGTTTGATTGATTCAAAATAATCATGAAATCCACTCCAATCACTTACCTATTGTGCAAGAAAGTGCATAAAACCTAATGAAACTAATGAAAAATGCTAACTAGCATAAGATGACTTGTCATCAGTGGCCATGTAGGGTTCCTGTCTACACCAAACAATCGATATCAAGGTAATCAGTCTCAATATCAAAAGTCTAGTGCTTCAATTATCCCAAACAGGCACTCACAAACATGCATGCTATGCAATATCAAACAGATAACCTAATAGCATCAAAGAAAAGACACACAGAGTATGCAATGAAGCACAATTGGTCCATCCCTCAGGCTCACAAGGATGAACCGCTCTGATACCACTAAATGTAACACCCTAATTAGCCTAAGCTTTACCTCGCATCGTAAAGCAAAGAATAATCATAGATTACGATAGTTCTAAGCTCATACATATAATATATAGAAGAATTAATATAATCTTGAAGCCTGATAAAGGATATAGTTTCAAAAACAGGATTTAAAAGCGTAAAACATACTAATGAAGCTACTAACTTAAAACACAAGATACAGACAAGATAGATCAAGGTAAAATAGTATAATATCATAAGAATCTAGCCACGGCTCGTGGAGTTTAAGCCAGCTAGTCATATATATAGACAAACAGAAACTTGACAGTAAAAACAGCTTATACAAATTTTGTTCTCTCAAATACAAGCCTCTAGGCAAAACAAAATACAAAAGTGAGAGCATATACAAAATAAAACAAAAAGACTCCAAAAGGTATCCGGATCCTCTGCTTCTATCACCAACCAAACAACTCACTGAGGTGGGTTGTGACCTGCATCTGAAAAACACAACAGAAATATGGTATTAGAACCGGAGGTTCTTAGTATGGTAACAGTGCCCAAGGATGTAGGATATAAGACCTCGGGATGCCAAAGGCAATCCTAAGCTCCATATCCATCACAAGATCTCATCTTAAGGCAATTCTAAAACATTAAAGCATATATAAGACCTCAACATAAATAAATAGGGTAATCTGTCTTAGGGGATTTCTAGTCTAACCAAACACCGCTGTCCCACAGCCTCCACAACCTATCCTCAATGCAATCCCATCACCACCGCCTTCCGAACCTCCTCAATCCCAGTAGAAATCACAATTAAATACAATACAAGTAAAACACAAGTAAAAGATTATAAGGCAAGTAGATCAATTAAGCAAATAGGCATGTTATTCAATTAGGCATACAATTGCAAGTCGGAAAAGCAAACAAACAGGTAGAAGATGCACATGATGAATGCCTGCACTATTGGCTGTGATATCACATTGTCGGTTCAACTGCCAACCCAACACATCTCCATGGAGATGTCACCCTTCAGAATCACCATATGGGAACCCCCGAGATATAATGCCCGGATCACTATCCAGGATTTTGCGCCTGCTGGCTCTATTGATCCGAAGGGATGTGAGCGGGATACTATTACCACAGACCTCACATCTCAACTCAAGCGGGATGAACCATCGCCCTTACGCCGCCGCCGTCGCTACTTCGACAGGCGAGATCCAACCGCTGTCCCTTCCAGGCACATAGCATCTCATAATCTCAATATAAAACAGTATTACAGTGGTTTTTCAGAAAACCATTTTAGTGCATCATTAATTCCTCATCACACATTCGAGTCTTCAACTCATCTCAACCACTGTCAATTCACATTGTCATTCTGAACTCAACAGTATCTCAATTCTCATCTCATACATCAAATATTTGTCACATACCATCGATCCATCCTCAATACACTAGAAACCTAGGCCTCCGTTTTCTAGGTTTTCCAAATAACATCATCTAAAACCCTTATATTCTTTCCCATGTTTTAAATGTTCAAAACTAGGCCCAAGAGTCTTAAAATGGGTATATAGAAGCTTACAACCTTGTTGGGAATGTAGAATAGTCCAAAACTAGGCCCAAGCTTAAAACCCCTATGCGCACGCACACGCCTAGAAGAGTTTTCAAAAGTGTGTGTACGAATAGAGGTGTGCGTACGCATAGGTGTCAAAATTTTCAATGCCTGTTCGCACGCACAACCTGTGCCAACGCCTCCAACAGACTGGGCTCCCCAACGTGTGTGTGCGCACAAGGTTGTGCGTACGCACATGTTGCAATTTTTCATTGGTGTGTGCGCGCACAAGATGTGCTAGCGCCGCAAGCAGACTGACTGCCTCTGCGTGTGCATACGCACAGGTCTGTGCATGCGCACGGGTTGGAATTTTTGCAGAGGTTTGCGTGCGCACATATCAGAAATCACAAAATTCTGCAACCTTGCAAAATTTCAGATTTTTAACACCAACTTTGAATGATCATAACTTCCTCTACAAAATTCCAAACTTTGCAAACTTTATATCGATTAAAAGGATTTTCAATGAACTTTTATTTTAAACAAATTTTGACCAATTTTGAAAACCGAGGCAAAAGTTATTGATCAGACAAAGTTCTTTAAAAACCAACTTTTACCCAAAATCACAATTTTCACAATTCCTTTGTAACACACAACCAAAACTAAACCAAACCATTCCGAACTCTAATTCTCATCAAAATCAACCCTCTATGTCATATTACACCAAGCTTACCACATTTTACTTCACCTTTTCTCATCCTCAACCTGAACATCAATATATCATATTATAATCAAACCTTATTAACATCTTTCTAACTACATTACCAATTCATCAACATCAATATCTCATATATCATCACAATTCATATCTCAACTTCAAAAATCATTCATCCTCATCATATCACTATCTATCGTCAAAATCAAACTCAATAATCATCAATTCATCACAAATCAATATACAACAACATCCAACAACTCATCAACCATTTTAATTCAAACCTATCCTATGGGTCACTAGCCTAAATGTCCATGAATATTATATACTACATAGAGAAAACCAAAACCATACCTTGGCTAATTCCCATAAATGTCGTTAACCCAAAATGAGCACCACAATGATCACCAACAAGCTTTCCAACACAATCCAAGCTTCCAACAATCACCAACAAGCTCCAAACTCACAATAATCAAACTATATATGCATAAACCATCACAAATCAACCTGGTGCTCATCACAAATCAAAATCTCACAAGAGTTCAAAGTCTCTTACCTTGTTCAACAGTTTTGGTAGCCAAAACCCAATGTTAAGCAAGGATTAGAGTGAACCTAAACATCCAAAATCACAAAATCACACTAAATCAAAACCCTAGATTTTCGAAATTTTGAGGAGAAAAACTGAGAGGGATTCGAACTTTCCTTACCAGTTTCTTATATGGGTTTTGTAGAGCTCTTCACATGGAATGCGTAGCCGTATACGGTGCAGCGATCGGAGCTTTGTAGCTCAAGATATGAGCTTGAGAAGATGATGATGAATAGTGTCAATCTCTTCTCCTCTCCCTCTTTCAATTTCTGATGTGTGTGTGTTTGTGAGTGTGTTATGGTTGTTTGGGTTCATTAATAAGCCCTTATATATGTTGGGCTCGGGCCCAACTTAGGCCTGGTTCAACCCGTTAGCATTTTTCGCCCGTTTGGCCCAACTTCGGGCCAAACCTTTAAAATTAACGCTCGGTTTTCCATTTCTAATACTTTTCTAAGGTTTTTGTCTGTTTTCACTTTTTTCGTGCAGCACCGGGCAAACTTGAACCAGTCCAACCGGTTCAACTGCCAGTTTACGGTTTTTCACAGTTTTTCGAAGAAAACACATTTTCTGACTCAGAAAAACCCATTGAGTCCAAAAATCACATTTAAATCCTCAAATTCTCATTCTAACTTTTTAGAATCTAATTTGAGCAATTAATTACCTAATTAACCGGTTGATTAGTTGTGGTTCTTACATTTGCTGTGGGTTTCCGACTTTCTTCGGGGGAAGTCAGGCTGTGGGTCAGGCCATCCTAAAAGGTCAGAGCTTTGTTCCTTAGGCCCATACCTCCTGCTAGGGAGGGGTATGAACAGTGTCCCCGCTTGAGCTTCGACCTTTCCGAGAGGTCGTGCTCGTTCTGAGCTTCGATCTCTTTTTGAGAGGTCGTGCTTAAGCATCTTCCAGTTGGTCGTACCCCGAATGTTTTTATCCTTCTCGGGTGATTCTCTGTCTCTAATACCTTTTCAAAATGCAAACCATTTGCTTTAAATGCTACACCAGTCATGAGCACAACAGTTTCTTGGATATACGCGAGTGCTTTTAAGGCTTATTAATTGGGTTTTTATTTCTTTTGACGTTTCGTTTTCCCTCTCTTTGCCTTGTGTAAAATCAGAAAGACCTAGCTCATTTTCCCTCTCTTTGAGTTTTCAAGGCTTTCATCATTTTTTTAGTGGGGATCATTCGTTATTTTGCCGCTTGCTCATCACCATTTCCGCTTTTTCTTTTTAGGTTGGTACTTGCTTTCTTTGTTTTGTGCTCTCTTGTTTGATGGTGGTTGCGATTCTTCTTCCCTGTTTCCGTGTTTAGCTCTGGTGGTGCTGCATGTTTGTTATTTTCTTTAAAGTTTTGATCTTTTTCTACTTCTGCTGAATGGCTAGGGTTCTTGATCTTTTTGATCTTTTAAGTTTGCACTTTCCTGTTTGTGCTTGTACTACCTCCAAATGGTGTCTCTAGGTTGCGACGTTGGTTGTTTTCGTGAACCTTGGGGTGCCCTTTGCTGTCTTGTTGTTGCTAGTTGGCTTTTTCTTCATTTTTGCTTTTTGGCCGAGTTGCTGGTGGTGACGCCTTTCATTTTCTTGCTGTAAGTATAGTGTCTATGTCTCATAAAAATCTTGTCAAAATGTCCACAAAGGTTCTTCCTGGTATGGCTGATTGGCTAAATTCTGTAGTGTTGGGTTGTATGACTATAGCAGATCGGGAATACTGCGAGAAATTTAGGAGATATCATAGGATTTGTGGGAATAGGGAGGATGAGAAAGATTATGAACTAGTTTCTCCCGATCCTGAGGAGAGGGTCAGGTTTCCCCCTTTAAGTCGGATAGAGCGTCTATTCATTTATGCCTACCACTATTTTTTCACCAAGTTAGGTATCACCATTCCATTTACCGAATTTGAGACTGAGATTCTTTGGCACTGTAACCTTGCCCCTACTCAGCTTCATCCCAACTCATGGGCTTTTGTGAAAATTTTTCAGCTATTGTGTCAGGAGTTGGGTGTCCAACCTTCCCTCTATTTGTTTCTATATTTGTTTGTGTTGACGAAGCCAGAGGCGGCCAAGAGGAAGGCATCGTGGATCTCTTTCCGAGCTACCCAAGGCAGAAAGGTTTTCTCCATTTATGATGACTCTTTTCACGATTCTAAGAATTTTTATTTCATAGTCCGGGCTATGGATGAAGTTCATCCCTTCTTTTTGGACGAGAATAAGGAACCCACTTTTCCCCTATAGTGGAAAGAGAACCCTATAGTGCTTAAGTACCCTTTAGAGGTTTTTAGGGGATCCTGCGCTTCTCTGTTCGGAGCTAGGTAGTGCCCGACCTTTTTAGCTTTTTACTGTCTTGTTTATGGTTGTAGTTTTGTAACTATTTAGTGTTTTTGGCTTCTTCAGAGATGGCTTTGGGTTTTGATTCCATGAAGTTCCTTCGTAACACCAAAATGACCATGGCTGCTCAGAATTTTCAGAGGAAGATGTCGGGGGAGGGCTACTTTCAAATTCAGCCAAAGAAGTTGGATTCAGGTCCTCAGGGTCCGAGGAAGGTTATTTCGACACCTCACACTCGTCTGGTTCTTATCGACCCGCCTTTGTGAGTTTTGGTGTTGCTTCCTCCCCTTCTTCCTCCGGGCCTTCTCCCCAGAGGCAGAAAACATCTGGTGCCCCTGACATTAATGGCAAGGATTTTGACTGTGTGGCCTTTACTGAGGAGCCTATTACTCCATACGGTTTTGTCCTTACTGATGATGTGTCCATCCTCAAGTACCTTTATTTCATGTCCGAGGTGATTACCGTACATGCCGCTGTGTACGTCTTCCAGGACCTCCTTTGTGGCAGAGGTCGGTAGGCACTTCAGGAGGGGTGTTGAGACCCCTCTTCTATACAAGACGTCGTGTACTAGAGTGTAGTGTTGTGCTTCCCGTATGAGCCTTTTTGTGTGTTTCTTTTCTATGGGAAGTGTTTCGGACTTGAGGTAGTTGATTATAGGAGTCATCCACCCTTGGTCTTGGTCCGATATACTTAACACCTCTTCTCTTGAGGTTGATGGGTGCTGCAAGGTTTCTTGGATAACGCTTCTGTTGTTGGCCCCCGGCTTGGTGCTAGCTAGTTTTGAGAGTGCGTCAGCTCAAGTATTTTGCTCCCGGAGTATGTGTCAGATCTCATATCCGCCGAAGTTCTCAAGCTACTCCTTGGTTTTGTCTAGGTATTTCTTCATAGTGGGGTCTTTTGCTTGGTAACTTCCTTCGATTTGTGAAGTGATGACTTGCGAGTCACTAAAGATGATGAGCTTCTGGACCCCGACCTCTTTGGCCAGCTTTAAACCAGCCAACAGGACTTCATATTCCGCTTGGTTGTTTGACGCAGGGAACTAAACTTGAGAGATAGTTCTATTTGGGTTCCTTGGTCACTTTCCAAGATTAGTGTCGAAATTCTTGGGCCAAATTCTTTAAAATTAGTGTCAAAATTTCTCGTTTTAATTTTCTCTATCAGATTAAACCCTAAAACTTCATTTCTAATTTTCTATAATAAATTTTAATTTATGGGTTAATTAGTCATTAATTAACCGGGTTTTACATTCTACCCACCTAAATTGGAATTTTGCCCACCAAATTCGAGTTTAGTTATCTGAGAATAGGTGCGGGTAGTCTATTCGCATTTCTGATTCATATTCCCAAGTGTGCTCCTCAATGCCGGCCCGACTCCACGCAACTTTAACTAATGAAACCTCCTTTTTGCGTAATCGTTTAATACTCATGTCGTCAATTCTGAACAGAGTCACCTAGAGTGTCAAATCTTCTTTTAACTGAACTAATTCAGGTTCTAATACATGGCTAGCATCAGGAGTATATTTTCAAAGCTACGACACGTGAAATATGTCGTGCAGGTTTGAAAGGTGAGGTGGTAGAGCTATCCGATATGCCACCGGTCCAACTCTCTCAAGAATTTGAAACGGATCGATGTGTCGAGGATTCAGTTTCTTCGTCTTAATTGCTCTACATACTCCTGTTGTTGGAGTAATGAAAGAGGGAAATCGTCGGCTTAGAAATTTCTTCTCAGTAAGAAGAGATAACTTCACTGCAAGGATAGTTCACAGAAAACAGTCAATCAAAGTTTAATTTTGGTTGTCACAAGTCCAACCTAATAAAAATAACCGAGAGTATTAGTCCTAGGTCATTCTCCTTAGGAATTACAATCGAGTGCTCAATTATTCGTTATGAGATTCAAGGGGGGTTGGGTTGATAAAACAAGAAATTAAAAAGGCAAGAATTTAGATGACAAGAAGAGTAAAATAAAACAACTAAATATAACAACTAGTAAAAAGAGACATTCGTGGCAAGGGTTGAGAATAAAAACTTTCTATCCTAGTCATTAATTATCATACAATAGTTAACAAGAGCTAATCCTATTTCGTTATCTCCAACATCGAAAGAAGGTATAATGTTATCTTCATATTGAGAGAAAGTCAAATAGGACTAGTTAATCCCAATCCATAAGTAATGTTAATTGATACAAGACTAACTAATCACTCTAGATCACCAATATAAATTGAGTATTGACTCAAGAGCACCTAATTTCTCTTTCCAAACCAAGAATGCTCAAAAACTACTCTAAAGCCTAACCAAGCATTTTGTCAAACACTTGAAAGGCATAAAAGGAAAGCATAGTAAATTACAAGAATTAGTAAATTCTACAACTACCCAAATCAAGAGAATGACAATAACAACTCAAACAAGCAAGAAAGAAACTTAAAAAGACATCTATTGCATTAAAGGAAATGAAAATTAACAGAAGTTGTCATAAATAAAAAAAAGGGCATAAAGGAGAAATTAACAAGAGGAACTAAGAAGATTGTAGCAAATCAACAAGGAAAAGTAAAGGAAACTAAATCAACACAAGCAATTAAACCTAAATCTAAGAGTAAATTAAACTAAGAATCCTAATTTATAGAGAGAAGAAGGAGTTTCTCTCTCTAGAACTAACCTAAAGCATGTTTCCTATACTACCTAATTGCTCCCCTCTTATTCTTTCTTGAATTCTGCATTAAATAGCTTCAAAAATGAGTTGGATTTGGGCCTGGAAAGCTCAGAAATCTCCTCCAACGTATTCACTTTAATGAGGTCACGTGACCAGTGTCCCGCGTGTGCGTAGCTGACGCGTGCGCGTCGATTAGCAAAGTTCTTTTCACGCGTACGCATAGGTGACTCGTGCACGTCGCTTGGAAAAATCCTCTCTCACACGTATGCGTGGATGACGCGTGCGCGTGGCCATGAATCCTCCAAATGCTCATTTCTTCATGAATTCTCCACTTTGCATGCTTTTCTCTTCACTTCTTCCATCCATTCCTTACCTTATAAGCCTGAAATCACTCAATAAATATATCAAGGCATCAAACGGAATTAAAGTGAATTAAATTTAGCTATTTAATGGTCTAAAAATCATGTTTTCACTCTTAAGCACAAATTAGGGAAAATTACAAAAGCATGCTTTTTTATTGAATAAATGTGAGATAAGTTGATAAAATCCCCTAAATTCAACACAAGATAAACCACAAAATTGGAGTTTATCAAGAAACCTTAAGGAAAACATGATCTTCTTCCTCAAATTTCATGGGTTTCTGCCTCTGATCGATGTAACTCTTCTGATGGCTCTGAGCAGTGAGCATCCTATCTCAGATTTTCTTGACTTGTTCAGTAGTTTTGGCTATCATCTCAGGCCCCAACAAACTTTGCTCCCCAGCTTCATACTAGCATAGCAAAGATTGACACTTCCTCCCATACAGAGCCTCATACGGAGCCATTCCAATGCTTACATGGTAGTTGTTATTGTATGCAAATTCCACTAGCAGCATATACCGATCCCAGCTTGCCGGCTAGTCCAAAACATAATCCCTCAACATATCTTTTAGGGTTTGGATCGTCCTCTCAAATTGACTATCTGTTTGAGGATGGTAAGCTGTACTCAAGCTTAATTGGGTTCCAAAAGCTCTCTGAAATGCACTCAGAACCTTAAAGTGAAACGGGGATCTCTGTCAAAAATTATAGTGGTAGGCACACCGTGAAGTCTCACAATCTCCTTTATTTATAAACGTGCTAGCTCCTCAAAGGTATAGTTCATCCGAATGGGTAAAAAGTGAGCCAACTTCGTCAGTCGGTCCACAAGCACCCAGACAACATCAAAACCGGCTCTAGTTCTCGGCAATCCCGATACAAAGTCTATCGCAATGCTCTCCCATTTTTATTGAGGAATCTCTAAAGGTTGCAAAGTCTCGAAAGGTCTCTGGTGTTCAATCTTCACTTTCTGATAAGTCACGCACTTTCAAACATGTTCTGCTGCATCATTTTTCATACTATGCCACCAAAACATAGCTTTCAGATCTTGATACATCTTGGTGCTCCCCGAATGAATAGAAAATTCGCTTTTATGGGCTTCCCTCAAGATATCTTGCCATAAGGTCCCAACATCTAGTACACAGATTCTGTCTTTGAACCTCCATAACCCATTATCATCCCATGAAACTCTCTATCTCTTCCTTTGGTCAATTGTTGGCCATACCTTCTGTAATTCCTTTTCGTCTTGTTGAGCTTCTTCAATTCTGGACTTAAAGTCACTCAAAATTTGCAATTGACTTAAACACAGAGTTTTGGACACTTCCTGAACACCTAACCTTAGGCTCTCGAATGCTATAAGTAACTCCTCTTCTCTAAGCATCATCCAAGCAGCACCTAACAATTTTCGGCTTAAGGCATCTGCCACAACATTTATTTTTCTCAGATGGTAATTTAGTTCAAAGTCATAGTCCTTTAGTAACTCCATCCATCTCCTCTACCACATATTAAGCTCTTTCTGATCAAAGAGATATTTCAAGCTCTTGTGATCAGAGAAAACTTGGAATTTAACCCCATAGAGGTAATGCCTCCACACCTTCAATGCAAAAACAACTGTAGCAAGTTCCAGGTTGTGAGTCAGGTAATTAACTTCATGAGGTCTCAACTATCGTGAGGCATACGCCACCACATTCTGGTGCTGTATTAGCACACACCCCAGTCCCTTTAGTGAGGTATCACAATACACCTCAAATGGTTTGTTTGGTTCCGACAACACCAATACATGTGCAGTGGTCAACTTTTGTTTCAACGCTTGAAAACTCTCTTCGCACTCAGAAGTCCAGAAAAATGGCGCATCTTTGCGGGTTAACTTTGTCAATGGCAAAGCTATTTGAGAAAAGCCTTTGATGACACTCCAATAATAGCCAGCTAAGCCTAGAAAACTCCTTATCTCAGTTACTGAGGTCGGTCGCCCCCATTCCATCATTGCTTCCACCTTAGAAGGATCTACCGCTATCCCCTGTTTACTCACTACATGGCCAAGAAACTTCGCCTTACTCTTCCAGAACTCGCATTTAGATAACTTGGCATACAATTTTCTCTCCTTCAAGATTTGTAACACAGTCTGCAAGTGTTCGGCATGCTCTTCTTTAGTTTTAGAATAAATTAGTATATCATCAATGAAGACGACAATGAACTTATCCAAAAACGGGCGGAAAATTTGTTCATATAGTCCATAAACACTGCAAGAGAAGTCGTCAACCCAAAAGAAATTACAATGTACTGGTAATGACCATAACAAGTCCTGAAAGCGGTCTTAGGGATGTCTTCATCTCTTACCCTTATCTGGTGATAACCGGATCATAAATCAATCTTAGAGAAAACTCTGGCTCCTTGTAACTGATCCATGAGATCATGAATCCTCGGCAGTAGGTACTTATTCTTTATTGTGACCTTATTTAGTTTCCTGTATTCTACACAGAGAAGCATACTCCCATCTTTCTTCTTCACCAGTAACACCGGCACTCCCCACGGAGAAATACTAGGTCGGATGAAGCATTTACCCATTAAGTCTTCCTGCTGAGCCTTGAGCTCGGCTATTTCTAAAGGCGACCTCCTATAAGGGGCAATCGAGATCAGCCCTATCCCGGACACCAACTCAATCACAAACTCAACCTCTCAGGCAGGAGAGAATTCATCAATGTCATCCAAAAACACTTCAGGAAATTCACAAATGATCGGAATCTGCTCTAAGCTTTGTTCCTCCCCCAAAACCCTCGCAATTAATAGCATAACACCTTGACATTCATGTCCAGAACAACTTACTATTATAGAGTTCAAATGGTAGCTATTCACTACAATTGGCCCTTCCGATCCTTCCGACATAAAATACATCTTCTCAGAACAGTCAAGCAAGAAATGATTCTTAGATAACCAGTCCAGCCCCAAAATGAGATCCAGAACAGTCATTGGTAAGCAAATTAGATCATGGACAAAATCTTGCTGTTTAACTCAGAATGACACTTGTGGACAGCCTATCCTAGTCACAACGGCTTCCGAAGTAGCATTATGCACATTCAGATAATAATCTAACACAACTATCTTCAACTATAATTCACTAGCCCTCTCAAATGCTATGAATGAATGAGTAGCTCCAGAATCAAATATAGCATTCAAAGTTTTACCGGCTATTTCACATTTACCTCGGATAAGCGTACCAGACCCATCAGCACCTACAGTTGAGGTAGTGAACACCCGTCCCAGTTGTTGTGCCCTACCAATACTCTATCTCTATTTTTCCAGGTAGTTTGAGACTATACGCCCCGCCTTTCTATATGAGTAACACAAAGCACAAACCAGCTTTACACGGAGCACCCGGATGATGACTTCCACATCTAGAACAAGCTTGCTCATTCAAAGGTTGCTTTCCAAAGCTTCTCCCTGGGTAATTATTGTTGTTAGGCCTTCTTAAGTTAATTTGACCCGGAGCCCGCTGTGGTACAAAGCCTCCACGCTTGAAAGTCTGACCCCTAGGAGCAAAGCTTCTCCCTCAGGTCTGCTTGAAAGACACCCTATGGCTCTCTTTCTCTGCAATCGCCTTTGTTACACAATTCTCAGTAACTCTGCTTTTATTCACCAACTCTGAGAAAGTCCTGATCTCCAATGGCCCCACAGAACTTAAGATATTACTCCGAAGTCCTCTTTCGTACTTAATACACTTCCATTCCTCGAAGTTTCCAGGAGCACCCTGACATATGCAGGAAAATCTGCATAGTTCCTCAAACTTCATTACATATTCAGACACGGACATAGCACCCTTCTTCAACTGCAGTAACTCAAGTTCCTTTGCCGTCCTGACAGAATTCGGAAACTACTTTCTATAGAATTCAACTTGGAAGGCATCCCAGGAAATAGAGTCATCACCCTGCTACAGGAGGCGTCGTGTACCTTGCCACCAATGCAGTGCTTCCTCAGTGAGCTGATAGGTAGCGAACTCGACACACTGCTCTTCAAGCACCAGTTGTGCTTGCAGTGCTCTTTCCTGGGCCTGAGACCAGGTATCAGCTTCAGTCGAATTGGTAGTTCCTCTAAAAATGGGTGGGTTAACCTTCAAAAATGCTAAGAGCGTCATCGGCCCATTTTCACCATTTCCTCCATTACCATTATTGTTCATTTGCACCCCAAGCGCCTCAGCAGTGGCCTGCATAGTAGCACTCATATTCTCCAATGCCGCCATAAATTTCACGGGGTTATTCGTGCCAATTTCCAGTTTCTAAGTACTAGTACGACCTCTCCCACGGCCTCGATCGCGTCCACGAGGCGCCATCTGGGTCCTATAAACACCAAACAATCTCAATATCGGAAGTCTAGTGCTTCAAAGTTCCAAATGCATGCTCATGAATGTTTGTGCCACATATATCAGTTAGATATCCTAATAGCACATAATCACATACACAAAGAATGCACAGAAGCATATTCAGTCCGTCCCTCAGGCTCTATAGGAATGAACTGTTCTGATACCATAATGTAACACCCTACCACATAGAGACTAATGCTTAAGTTATAAGACATAGGTGGTGAGGTATTACGACCTCTAAAAGTAAAATTATATACATAATAATAGTGAAAAATATTTTTAACTAGGAGCCTTTGAAGAAAAGGGTCAAGAAAAATCGTTAAATTGAAAAGCGTAGCTCTCCCGAATGCGATAACATAAGCGAAGCAAGATCAAAGATAGGCTAACACGGATATATATATATATATATATATATATATATATATATATATATATATATATATATATATATATATATATATATATATATATACTTATATGCTCAGGGCGGTTATATGCTCGGGGCGGTTATATTCGCAAACCCAGTCTTGAGCTTTGCTATATGTATTTTGGCACTCTTTTGTATATATATATATATATATATATATATATATATATATATATATATATATATATATGAGAACCAGAAAGAAACCCAAAATATAGAGTTATAGAACCTGTTTCTCCAAAGTAACCTCTAAGAAGAGTTAATACAGTGTGTGTGTGTGTGTGTATATATATATATATATATATATATATGAACAATGGAGATAATACGTATCTATATAAATACATATAACCAAAATAAAGCCCCGAGAGATAAGGATCTTCACTAAATCAGAAGCTTCCAGCATGCCTCAGCGAGGAGCCTCATGTCCTGCTTCTGAAAACCACAAAATTCACATGGGGTGAGAACCGAAGGTTCTCAGCATGGTAACGGTGCCCACATATCCAACATTTAATGTCTTGGGAAAGCCGAAGGCAAACCTAGAACTTCTAACATGTAATTAAAGCTTATAAACATAACTAAACCATAAAATAAAATAGGTAACTAGCTAAGTGTCTTCAAACTATCTAATACTCCCCAATCCAACTTCTCTGAACCTCCTAACTGCCACTGGAAATAATTGTTACAAACACAATTATTACATATAGGGAAATCACAGGTAGAAAGCATATATAGCAGAAAAACAAGTAGCAAGTTGTGATGCAATCAATTAGGCATTCCAAACAAAACATACCAAACAAACATATAGATGCATATGATGCATGCCTGTCCTAGCAGCTGCTGAGTCTCATCTGTCAGTTATAAAGTCAACCCGACAAGTCCTGGTAGCTAACCATTAGACTGTCCCTCTGTCGTGCATCCTCAACTCGAGTAATTCTCAATCATAATAATAAAACACACACTGGTGTTCATCCACGAGGGCGAGCTCATCCAGAACTTTCACAGTGTCCAGGCACACTTACGACATAGGATCAGCAAAGTATCGAGTCTCAACCTGGATCACGTGGTGGCTAGCCACTGCTTTCACCCAAGAAAACTTGTATCTTAGATATTTGGAAGTTCATTAGATTACATTATCAATCAATAATCATATACATATACATAATCAGCCATGATTTAATATTTAGCATAGCCATCCGGCTCATAACAAAATCCATAACCAGCCATAATCCATTATTAAAAACAACAATTCAGCTTATAATATAAACAGCACCTCTACCACCATCATCAGTAATCCACATAATCATCATCAATCATGATTCAACATTAATTCACCCCTTACTTAATCCACAAGTTACCACAGTTCCTAGCCTATTCTCATTACTAGGCATACTATTGGGATCTAGGGCTAAAAGAATGGAAATCGAGGTAAACAATAGCATGTCCTCATGCTAAACTCAAGAAAGAAACAAGAGGTATTACATTTATTCAATGCAAGAAAACTATCTATATGCAATCTATCTAAATGAATGCAACTACTTAGTTAAAATAAATTAGATTCCAAGAATACATATATAAACATAAGGGATAAAGCAATCTCAATCAAGTCTAATCCATAATTGATTAGAATTATTGAAAAGAATTTACAAAATTGCAAGAAAGGAGATAATCAAAGACGGAAACATAGAATTTGAGCAATCGAATCCCTAACCGGATGTGTATACACTCTAATAGCTCAAGTGTTTAAGGTTGATTCACTCAATTCTCTTCCAATCAAGCTTTCTAAGATTTGTTCTCCATCTAACAATCAATAATCATTCAATGCATGCATACAAGTATTATGAGGACTTTTCATGGGTGTAATGGGGCTAAGGTTAAGGTAAGGATGCATATTGTCAAGTGAGGTTGAAATTTGAATCTTTGACTAACTTAAGCTCTCACCTAACCTACACAACAACTTATACACTTTAGATGCAAACCTAACTACCCATTCTTCACTTTTTCACACACTCATGCATTCTTTCAATTCATGTCACATATGCATTGTTCTTATTACTCTACTTTCTGGGGCTTTTGTCCTCTTGTTATATTTATTTTCTTTTTTTCTCTTTTTTTAATACAAAATATATATATATATATACAAAAGTGTCAATGCATATGGTTTAAGCATTTAATGCATGAGTATGTACCCAATTCCCAAGATTTTCAACAAAAATACAAAAATCCACTTTTACCTCAACCAAAGTTCTCAAACTTCCCTAAACTTAGATGATATGCACTCTCACTGGCCTAAGCTAATCAAAGATCCAAATAAAGGACATTTATTGTTTTTCACTTTAAGGCTAATAATGTGCTAACTTTAGGAACAAAAAGGGATTGAAATAGGCTCAAAGGTGGTTAACAAAGAAAGATAAAAGGGTAGGCTATTTGGGTAAGTGAGCTAAATAAAATGATGGCCTCAATCATATAAATGCATATATACATCAAATAATGGACATAAAGAATCAAACAAATCAAATATTGCAATCATAAAAAGAGAATAACACACATAAGAATGAAAATAGTGGTTAATATGATGTAACCATACAATTAGGCTCAAAACTCACATGTTTATGTGTTCTTAGCTCAAAAACATGTTCCACAATATATTTCAAGCAAGTTTCAATCAACCAAATACCAACTCAAATCAATTAGGATGTCAATGCCCTATTAAGAATGTTTTTTTTGGAAAATTTCATTAAATTAACTAAGATTATTATATGTATGCAAAGAAATGCAATAAACTAAGAAAAAAGCAATTTAGGTACTAGAATATATACAAACTAAGAAAAATACAACTAAGAATTCTAAAAAAAATGTGAAAGTATTAGGATTGGAGTATGTCACCCAAGATGGTCGATCGGTGACGACCTCCCCACACTTAAAGGGTTGTACGGTCCTCCGTGCATTCAAAGGTGACCAAGCGGGTACGGTGACTTCGGATTGCCACCTTTAGCTGGTGGATCAATCGGTTACTGAATGTTCTTTCTCCCGCTTTCCTTGTTGCTTTATGGTGCATCATCCATGAAAAATAGAAAATAGGATGGCAAAACAAGTAAATGCAAAAACAAGGAAGCATAGATTGTTGGAATGATGTGATATTCACTAAAATGGGTGAGTGAATAAGTTTATGACATGAAGAAAATAAGTGTATGAATTCTAAGTTGCACACGATTCAGAGCACACACACTAACATGGAAAACTAGGTCACAATTACACCAAAGAAGCATGCACTTCACTCATTCTAGTGTGCTTGAAATACTTTAAAGAAAACTTGTAGGTTAAGATAAACAAACAAGTAATGAAGAAGTACAAGAGCATTCAAGTAAGAATCAAGCAATTGTGAAATAGATAATGAAGCAACACCTAATTGACATGAAGTGGAAAAAATGGCATGCATAGTCCACAAAGTTTAAAAAGCTCAAAAAATGACATTAGGGAGGCTTATAATCCAGTTTCACAATTCCTTAATTTCATTGCATCTACTAGGTGACTTCAACAAAAATCAATCATAATAAGTATCACCTAACAAAAAAAATGCATCAACTAAGAACAAATTGCCTATCTCTAGATAATAAAATCAGATTACATGGTGGCCAAAACATGCAATTTAGAAACCCAACAAGATTCATGAAGGCAACATCATAAGTACTTGGTATGCACAAAATTAACCATGAAGAACTCAATACCAAGCAACAATTTATAACCTCAATAAAGATATCCAACAACATTTAGCAACAATAAAATTAATAGTTCAGCAGCAATATCTCAACACAACGAACGACTCAACTCAATCATCCAACACGTAGCACTAAAATAGAAAATTAAACTAGCCAACTAAACAAATAACTAACAAACCAACAAACTAACTAACTAACTAAAGGTGAGTATGGTGGGTGGTGAATGATAGTGGTGGATGGTGGTTGAAGAAGAGAAAGAAGGGAGGAGAAGAGAAAAGAGGATAAGAAATAGAGATAAGAGAAGAAAAGTAGTATAGTGGTGAGAAAACAGGGTCGTGCGTACGCACACAGGGCCGTGCTTACGCAGAAAGGTGCGAAATAGGGGTGTGCGTACGCACCTAAGTGTGCGATGGCTCTGTGCAAAAGGTGCAAAACATGTGTGTGCACGCACACGAAGCGGTTTTTTTCGAGAAAATGAAACCTCAAAATTGCCAGCTATCTCGACGTGTGTGCATATGCACACAGGTCCGTACGTACGCACAAAATGCCAAAAGAAGGGGGATGCGGACACACAAGGTGTGCGAGCGTTGCGAACAGAAGGGGCATAAGCTAGTGTGCGCACGCACAGAGGGGTGTGTGCGCACAGAATACAAAAATTGGGGTTGTGTTAATGAGTGTGCGTACCCACAGGTGGGTGCGTGCACACAGAATGCAAATTTTGGGGAGGTGTGCATACGCACAGGTGTGTGCGCACGCACATCCTCTGTTGTTTTTTCAAAAAATTTTAGAACCTTAAGGCACCAAACTTGTCATCCAAAATAGCCTTTCAACCCTGAAACATATTATTCATCAAAAACACATGATCAAGACTAAAATCTAATCAAACTAAGCTTGAAATTAAACTAAACCTAAGCTATCTACAAGAAACAAAATGCAATGAATTAAAACTATATACAAAGACAGGGTTAGGAAGATTTTACGATGGTTGGGTGATAAGCGGTTAATTTATACGCTTTTTGGCATTATTTTTAGTATGTTTTTAGTATGTTTTAGATAGTTTTTATTATATTTTTATTAGATTTTATTGAAAATTCACTTTTCTGGACTTTACTATGAGTTTGTGTATTTTTCTGTGATTTCAGGTATTTTTTGGCTGAAATTGAGGGACCTGAGCAAAAATCTTATTTAGAGGCTGAAAAGGACTGCAGATGCTGTTGGATTCTGACCTCCCTATACTCGAAGTGAATTTTCTGGAGCTACAGAAGCCCCATTGGTGCGCTCTCAATTGCGTTGGAAAGTAGACATCCTGAGCTTTCCAGCAATATATAATAGTTTATACTTTACCCGAGATTTGATGGCCCAAACCGGCGTTCCAAATCAGCTCAAGACTTCCCGGCGTTAAACGCCGGAACTGGCACAAAAGGGGGAGTTAAACGCCCAAACTGGCACAAAAGCTGGCGTTTAACTCCAAGAAAAGTCTCTACACATGAAAGCTTCAATGCTCAGCCCAAGCACACACCAAGTGGGCCTGGAAGTGGATTTTTACGTCATTTACTCATTTTTGTAAACCCTAAGCTACTAGTTCTCTATAAATAGGACCTTTTGCTATTGTATTTTTATCTTTGATCAGTCCTATGCTATCTTAGATCAGATCTTGGTTCTTCTGGTTCCCTCTCTGGGGCCGAAGCCAATGATCACCATTATCACTTATGTATTTTCAACAGTGGAGTTTCTACACACCACAGATTAAGGTGTGGAGCTCTGCTGTACCTCGAGTATTAATGCAATTACTACTATTTTCCATTCAATTCAGCTTATTCTTGTTCTAAGAAATTCATTCGCACCCAAGAACATGATGAATGTGATGATTATGTGACGTTCATCATCATTCTCACTTATGAACGCGTGCCTGACAACCACCTCCGTTCTACATGCAAACAAGGCTTGAATGTATATCTCCTGGATTCCTTAATCAGAATCTTCGTGGTATAAGCTAGAATCCATTGGCGGCCATTCTTGAGAATCCGGAAGGTCTAAACCTTGTCTGTGGTATTCTGAGTAGGATTCAGGGATTGAATGACTGTGACGAGCTTCAAACTCGCGATTGTGGGGCGTTAGTGACAGACGCAAAAGAATCACTGGATTCTATTCCGACATGATCGAGAACCGACAGATGAATAGCCGTGCTGTGACAGAGCGCGTTGAACATTTTCACTGAGAGGACGGGACTGTAGCCATTGACAACGGTGATGCCCAACATACAGCTTGCCATGGAAAGGAGTAAGAAGGATTGGATGAAGACAGTAGGAAAGCAGAGAGACGGAAGGGACAAAGCATCTCCATACGCTTATCTGAAATTCTCACCAATGAATTACATAAGTATCTCTATATTTATTTTATGTTTTATTTATCTTTTAATCATTAATCCTCCATAACCATTTGAATCTGCCTGACTGAGATTTACAAGATGACCATAGCTTGCTTCATACCAACAATCTCCGTGGGATCGACCCTTACTCGCGTAAGGTTTATTACTTGGACGACCCAGTGCACTTGCTAGTTAGTTGTGCGAAGTTGTGATAAAGAGTTGAGATTGCAATTGAGCGTACCATGTTGATGGCGCCATTGATGATCACAATTTCGTGCACCATGGGGTGTCTCCCACCTAGCATTTTCATTTATTGTCTTTAAGTTAAACAATTGGTTGAGCCCATGCTATGGTGGCTTGTGCTTGAATTCTTCCTTGAATCCCCACCAATGTTTGTTTCTCCAATGGCCTCTGGGATCCCAAATTATGTGCACCTGATCTTCTTGTTAATCCATGTGATTCCATACGGGTGACAAGCAATTAGAGTTCTCACTCAAGCATCCAAACAATCCATCCGATTGAGAATTACACCAACCATTAAAGCATAATTTTAAAGATTCAACTTCTATGAACTTAGGATTATGTTTCCAACCACTACCTAATTTTCCTTTATTTCCCAATCCACAAATATTCCTAAATTGACTATCATTTTCAATCAAACCATATTCAAGTGGAATAATGAAGCTCAAGGTTAAGGATGTTACCCACTTAAATGAAGGAGGTGATAATGACTTAGGAGAAGAGACTTCAAATAACTTTGGCAATGTAGGTTCCAATTCATCTTTCTTTTCTTGTATGATCTCCACCTCTTCAAGTCTTTCAACCACTTCTTTTAATTCCTTTAATTCAACCTTCTCCACTTGCAACTCATGCTTCAATTCCTCTTCTTTCCCTTGTTGCTCCAAGCTCTCTTCCACTCCACAAGCTTGAATTGAAGTTGATTCTTTACTTTCATCCATGGAAGTGCTTGAATTGTCGGAAGAGTGTAGTGAGGCTAAGTGGGATAGGGATCCGGCTAAGGTAGCCATGATGTTATCTTGCCTCTTTTGGTACTCTTCTTGCTCTTGAAAGAAGAATTGGAATGCTTTTTCTGCTGAAGGTTGTAGGAGAAAAGAAGGTTCATCATGTGGGAGAGAGTCCTCATATGTTGAAGGTGGTTGATATTGATGAGAGTATTGAGGTGGTGTGGAGTATTGGTGTTGGAATTGTAGTGGTTCTATGTGTGGTTCATAAGGTTGTTCTTGAGGTACATAAGGTTGATGGTATGGTGAGTATAGTAGTGAGTATTCATGTGGAGGTATTTGGTAATAGTTTGATGTGGCTTATGAGTAAGGTTGATCATAGTGTTGAGGGTTGGGTTGTATTGGTGTGCATCAAGAGGTGGATAGTAGCTATAAGGATGTGGAGGAGGTTCTTGCCAAGAGGTAGGGTTGCCTAGAAGCATATAGCTCCTCACTCAATTGATCCAACAATTTATGATGCATTCCATCATTGAGGTTCTCATTTCCTACAACACCATAACAACTAAACTCCAAGCCAAAGGGATGAGAATTCATGGAACAAATAGGAAATAAAAACAAAAACTACTAAAAGAAACTAAAAGAAACGCCTAACAACTAACAAAATCAAGCAAACAACCAAAAAGAAGCAAGATATTTACATATTAACATATTTACAATAGCTAATAAATAGCACACATTGCAACTTTCCCGGCAACAGCGCCAAAAACTTGATGAGAGCCTAAAGTGGGTTAGGAATTTTTCTCAAAATAGAATTCCTTCATTGCATGTACAGTCCAAACCCACAATCAACCAACATCAAAGTTTAGAATTAAGAATTATCACAATTCAAATCAAATAACCAGGAGTTTTGAATTCTTGGGTCGTCTTCCCTAGGAGTTTTAAATGAAATGCTCAATTATTGGCTATGAGAGGGAATGGGGTGGCAAGAGAAGCAAGTAATGTAAATAGCAAGAAAGTAAATAAGTATGCAAGAACTAAATATCAAAGCAATTAAATTCAAGACAATTAATCAAAGAAAAAGAGAAATTCAAATGCTAAGAAACCTCTTGGCAAGGATTGGGAGCTAAGGTTACTTATCCTAGCCATTGACCACAAATACAGGATGATTATGAAGAGTTAATCCTACTTAGTCGACTCTAACATCGAGGATAAGTCAAATAAGCATAATTGATTTCAATCCATAAGTCCTAGTCAACTCTATTAATGGAAGACTTAGAGTCAATGGAAACCAAATCAACTAACTACTCTAATATATCAATCAAGAATGCACATCAATGACTCAAGGGTCACCAAAGTCCTCAATTCCAAGCCAAGAGTGAAGAAAAACTAAGCAAAATCTAAGCCAAGGATTTTATCAAACACTTGGTGTGCATAAAAATAAAATAATATTAAATTGTATTAAAAATAAAATCTAACTACCAAAAGCAAGGAAATAATAATAACAACTAAAGAAAGCAATAATAACATGGAAACATAAATTTGCATTAAATGAAATTAAAGTCAACAAAAGTGGTCATAACATAAAAATAACAAAATAAAGGAAATAACAAGAGAAATAAAGAAGATCAAGACAAAAGAGCATGAAAACATAAAGGAAACTATATTAAAACAAGAATTAAATACTAAAATTAAAGAGAAATTAACTAAGAAAACCTAAATTCTAGAGAAAAGGGGGAGCTACTCTCTCTAGAAACCTAAGCAAAGCTTGTAAAAACCTAAAACTAAGTGCTCCCCCGTTGCCTCCTCTTGGATTTGGGTTGAAATAGCTTCAGAAATGAGTTGGATTGGGTTTTGCAGGCCCAAAATTCGCTACCAGCGAATTGCATTAATGAGGTCACGTGCTGGGACTTGTGCGTACGCACAGACGTGTGTGTATGCACACTTTCTATTTTTCCACTTGTGCATATGAACATAAGGTTGTGTGTACGCATAATTGCACGCTTCCACCTATGCGCACGCACACTTGTTGAAAAGCTCGAAACTCCATTTCTTCATGGTTTCTCTACTTTTGCATGCTTTTTCCTTACTTCTTCAATCCATATTAGCCTTGTAAACCTGAATCACTCAACAAACACATCAAGGCATCAAATGGAATTAAAGTGAATAAAAGTTAGCAATTAAGGGCCTAAAAAGCATGTTATCACTTTTGAGCACAATTTATGGAGAATTTACAAAACCAAGCTATTTTATTGAATAAATGCAAGAAAAGTTGATGAAATCCACCCATTTAGAGAAAATAAATACCATGAAATGTGGATCCATCAATAGGCTTAGAGGTTTGAGATTAGGTTTTAAAACACAAAAGTTACTTTTGCTGAAAACAGGGGTCACACGTACGCATTGCCTCGTCCGCGTTCGCATGTATGCTGGACAGAACAAACCGTCTGCGTATGAAGACCCATGCTCGCGTACGCTAGGGTGTCTTTTTGCCCATGATGCGTACCCATTGCCTCGTTCACGTACGCATACATGCTAGACAGAAACGCCCATCCGCGTATGGAGGGGTTCGCGTACACAAGCAGTTCAGATCAGTCAAAAAGCTGCTAAGTCTAGAATTTTCACCTTTGTACACCAAATTTTGATCGAGCATAACTTCCTCATTTTAAAATATTTTTTCTCCATTTTTTGAACGGCGTAAACATCTCGGACCAAATTTTCTTTCTAAATAAGTTTGAAATAAATCGAAGGTCCAGAGACCAAGTTATGCTCCACCAAAGTTGGTCCAAAATCACAATTTTTACGAAACTTAACAAACCTCAATTTTCAAAACTTACAATTTTCAAACCCCTTTAAATCCAACCCAAACCTTACCAATTCAGCATCAACCATGTACCAACTTCTTCATACAATCCACAACCTACTAAATTTATTCACTTTAATCAATCTCAAACTCAATATTTCAAGTTCAACAACATACCAAATACATCATCAATTTCTTATGACAATTTAATATCAACTTTACCGTCAATGTGGTACCAACAACAAGTCAATCTTACTAACCATCATGCATATACCCAAGGCACACATATCATACATACAAGTTTCCATCACATTCTCTAATAATCACTAACCACGTACATAATAATACAATCCACCACAACCAATCAAAAACATCCACAATTCAATTCCTATCCTAGGGTCTCAAGCCTAAGTTTTCACAATATATTATATTTTAGATACAAGAAACCAAAACCATACCTTGATCGATTCCCCACTCAACCTGGAACACCTCCAATTCAACTTTCCTCAAACTTTCAAGACTCCAACACCTCCCAAACAGATTTTTCAGCCACAAGACTTCATTCTAAGCTTCCAAGACCTTAGTCAAGCTCCGATATACATATATATACTACCTAATCCACAATATCAAATTCAAACATAACAACTTAATACCCAAATATCATAAATCATTAATTCCACTAAGATTGAGAATTCTTACCATACTCACGAACCAAAGAGGCAAGATTAAGTATTTTTCTCAAGCTAGTTGGATCCTATAACATCAAATAGCTCAAAATTTTAATATTTTACTCAATATTTTTTAAAATTAAGGGCTGAGAAAACTGGAAAGAATTCGTGGCTTACCTCTTGAATAATGTTGTGGACATTTTAGAGCTTGACACCGCGGTCACGTGGCCACAAACGGTGCGACGATCGGAACTCTGGATCAAAAGTTATGTCACTTTGACTAACAAGTGAGGGTTTGGGAACTTTGGAAGGTGTTCTTCCCTTCCTTGCTGAGTATTCAGCGTGTTTGATGTTTGATTGGGGAAGAGAAAGGCTGTGCATTTCATTTATGTGTTATTGGGCTGGGTCTTGGGCCCAATACGGGCCCGGTTCGTCTGGTTTGGCCCATTCGACACAATCTTAGGCTAAATTCTTTAAAATTAGTGTTAAAATTCTCATTTAAATTTTCTCTATCACATTAAACTATAAAATTTCATTTTCTAATTTTCTAGAATAAATTTTAATTTATGAGTTAATTAATCATTAATTAACCAGATTTTACAGCGTGAGTGTAAATTATTTTGGTTTGCCTAACTGCTTAACTCTGCTTATCTACTACTTGATTTTACTTGCTGTATCTGTACCCTATATGTGTTTTCCTTGTTTGATTTGTATGTGTATATGTTGAGTGACCCTCTTTTGGTAGAAGTGTGTTGAGGGTTATTTCACCGATGATTAGGAGGTTGAGAAGGCAGAAAGTGAAGAGTTAGATAGAATTTGGAATCCCTTAGATTGATTACCGAAACTTCTGGTTTAGAATAAGTTTTAAGTTTGAATCTGAGTGTCGGAGTTCTAGGAATGCTTCTGACTTTTCTGGGAATTTATATATTATCAATGTGGGCATTTTTACCATATTGATAACCTCCAGTTCTCATTCTATACATATATTGTTGTTTTTCATATGCAGGTTCTGAGGCACCTCACTGACCATCTAGAGATTCTCTAAGCAAGCGAAGATTTGGTTTTTGGGCTGTGATATTTTGTGTTTAGACAATGTATATATGTAGTTATATTCTCCGCGCTATATATTTTGTATTTTGGTCCTCCTAGAGGTTGACTTAGAGAAACAGGTGTATTTATCATGTCTTTTGGGCTATTTTGGGTTGTATATGTATGTTATGTATACTCTGGTCGGCCTTAGCTTCACATGTCAAATCTGGAGCTTGATATCTATATTTTTGGAACTTTGATCTACATAAATATGCTTTTAGCTTTCTCTATGATCTTGCTTATCCGTTTTACGTGTAGTTAAGCGAGTGTGATACGATCTTCTGTTGTACATTTTTCCTTAGCTTCTTCTTCAAGGCTCTTGGTTATAACTCCTTTCAACTATATATGTATACGTCTTTTACTTTTAGAAGTCGTAATACCTCGCCATCTCTAATTTATGACTTAAAGCGTAAAGCTCTGTATGGATCATCATGGAGTTCGCAAAGGGGTTGATGCCACGGTGAACAGAACTGACGAGGCAGATGTGGGAGCAGCGCAGAAGTCAACTGCTGGTGCCGGAGGTGATAATTCCTGTGCTGAGCTTGATGGCATGGAGGACAGGGAGCAGCATGAAGCCCCTGATGCACCCGACGAGCATAATCAAACTAGAAAGTAGATTGACGGAGGTGCAGAGAATTGTTCGAACAGCACAGCGGAGGAAAATATTTCACCAAGTATAGTTAATGAGACCCATGCTAGTTTGGACGGAAGTGATAAGCAGCATGTTGGCATATATCTGATGAGGGGTGATGCAGTGCAGGATTCAGATTTAGAGGATGAGAATACAGTGGTGCAGGAAACTGGGTTGGATGACAAAGGGGATGTAAGGAACATGGAAGATTCGGGGGACTCAAAGCAGGATGCAGACTGTGAAACTAATCAAGATGAGCACGGAGGAAGTTAGGATAAAGTATGGCTGAAAATAGAGCTGCTTGGGATATGACTGTCGAATTAGGAGCTATTTTATATGATGAGGATGAGGACATTATGAGTATTCTCCAAGCTCAAAATGAAGTATTGGCACAAAAAAGAAGGCAAGCAAAATAGAAAGAGAAAGTAAGAAGGAGTCGCCCCAAAAACCGAAATAAGGTGTGTAATAAAGTTTTTAAATGATTTTAGTTCGTGGAATATGAGGGTTTAGGGGGTGTTGGAAAGTGGAAAATAGTAAAATATTTAAGCATAAAAATAATGTGAATATGTTAGGATTGATAGAGACAAAGAAGGATGTGATTACTAAGTTTGATGTAATACAATTTTGGAGTAATGATGCGGTGGGTTTAGAATTTGTGGGATTGGAAGGTGTGCTTCTGGAGGTTTATTAATAATGTGGGATGATATGATGCGTAGGTTGAGTAATTGTTACAAAGGAGAGATATTGTTGTATATAGAAGGGGAATTGACAAATAATAATTTTTATTTGTACGGGTTGCTTGGTGTATAGTGTGCATACAAGGGAAAAGAAGCTTGCTGTGTGGGAATGGTTGAGTTTTTTATCCCCGGCAACGGCGCCATTTGACGTTAGGATTTTTGCTAGTAAAGAATTTGTAAAAATATAGTCGCGTTGTGAGTATATATTCTAAACCAACAGAAAATCCCTTCGTACAAATGTTTTGGTTGTCACAAGTAACAAACCCCTAAATAAATTGATAACCAAAGTATTTGAACCTCGGGTTGTCTTCTCAAGGAATTGCAGGGAGGTATGTTCTTATTATTGGTTATGTAAAGGTATATTTTGGGGTTTTAAAAAAGGGTTGAACAAGTAATTTAATTGACAAGAAAAAATAAATAAATGACTATAAAATAAACTCTTGGCAAGATATGAGAAATTGGAAGTCCTATCCTAGTTATCCTTATCAGGTGTGATGAGAATTGGGTTTTAATCCCACTTAGTTAACCTTTGCTAAAGCAAAGGAAAGTCAAGTGAACTAATTAGTTTGATTCTCAAGTCCTAGTCAATCCTTGTGGGAAGACTAGCTTTAGAGCGATCTAGATCAATTAGAATCTGTCAATTTCAACCACTGCTGAGTTAGATAACTCAAGAGTTACCAATTAATCAACCAAAGCCAAGAATATAGAAAGCTAAATTAAAATCATATATCTGAAAACATCTCAATAATGTGTATTAAATAAGAAAATCAATCCTAACATGAAAAGTTCATAAGCCAATTGGGCAACACAAATCAGATACAAATGAAAGCATCAGAGTAAATGAAAGTAGAAGAGAAACATAAAGTAAAAGGAATATTGAACCTGGAGCGCAGAAAAATTGTAAGTTGAAATACTAAATCCTAAATCCTTTAAGAGGAATCCTAATCCTAAATCCTAAGAGAGAGGAGAGAGCCTCTCTCTCTAAAAACTACAACTAAACTAAAAATTATGAATTATTAAAGCCTAACTATGGATGGATGCATTCCCCCACTTTATAGCCTCTAATCTGTGTGTTTTAGGCTGAAAACTGGGTCAAAAACAGTCCAGAAATCGCTCCCAGTGATTTCTGTTACGTTCAGGTCGCAAGAAAGTGACGCGGAGGCGTCGTCCACGCGTTTGCACGGGATGCAATTCGCAGATGCGATGCGGGCGCGTCATTCACGCGTTCGCGTTGCCTAACTTCAAAGCAGCTATAGCAAATTATATATCGTTGCGAAGCCCCGGATGTTAGCTTTCCAACGCAATGGGAAACACATCATTTGGACCTCTGTAGTTCAAGTTATGACCGTTTGAGTGTGAAGAGGTCAGGTTGGACAGCTTAGCAATTTCTTCAACTTCTTGTATTCCTTCTACTTTTGCATGCTCCCTTTCCATCCTCCAAGTCATTCCTGCCCTGTAATCTTTGAAATCACTTAACACAGATATCAAGGCATTGAATGGTAATAAGAGAGGATTAATATTAGCAAATATAAGTCCAAAGAAACATGTTTTCAATCATAGCACAAAATCAGGAAGGAAAACATAAAACCATGCAAATAGTATGAATAAGTGGATAAAGAGTTGATAAAATCCACTCAATTAAGCACAAGATAAACCATAAAATAGTGGTTTATCAACCTACTTGGTTAAAAGTAAATAAATCTTCCAAGAACAAATATGAATTGGATTTCACTAATTCAAATTACAAAATAGAGTACAAGTAAACTTGTAAGAAGATAGCTCATGAAAGCAGGGAACATAGAATCAAGCATTGAACCCTCACTGGAAGTGTATGCACTCTAATCACTCATGTGTTTAAGGTTCGATTCTCTCAATTCTCTACTAATCTTGCTTTCTAAGACTTCCTCTTCATCTAACAATCAACAAAAATTTAATGCATAAATACACATATCAAGAGGTCTTTCAAGGGGTTAGGGTCAAGGTAGGATTGTATTTGGCCAAGTGGACTAAAATATGAATCCTTAATTAACTTAAACTTTTCACCTAACTTTAGACAATCCATGTAATCATAATACCACATCTAACTATCCATTAACCATGTTTTTCACATATTCATGCATTCTAATTTCAAGTACAGTACATATGCATTGCTTTCACCACTTACTTTGGGGCATTTTGTTCCCTTTTTCTTATTTGCTCTTTTTCTCTTCTTTTTTTCTCTTTTTCTTCTCTTTTTTTATTATATATATATTTTTTTCTTTTATTTTTTTCAATGAATATGATTAAATTATTGAATGCATGAACATGTCCTAAACATTTCTTTCACATTTTCAGAAAATTCTAACATACTCAATTCTCAAATCAAATGTTTTCAATCCCAATTTCCCCACACTTAATTCATGAGCACTCTCACTAATCTAAGCTAACCAAAGATTCAAATTAAGGACATTGTTATTTTTCGCTTAGAGTTAATGATGTGCTAAAAATCAAGAACAGAGGGATAAAAATAGGCTCAAATTGGTTTGCAAGGGATAATGAAGGGTTAAGGCCATATGGTTATGTAAGCTCAGTGAAACAAAGGCCTCAATCATATAAGTGCATGCATACATCAAACCATGGAAATATAGAATTAAGCAAGACAAAAATCACAATTTTAGAGAGAACAACACACACCAAAAATAAAATATTGGTTGGTAAAATGCAACCAATTCAAATAGGCTCAAAAATCTCACAGGTTCTGTGTGTTCGAGTTCTAAACCATGTTCCAGTATAATATTTCTTCAAACAAGTTTAACAAAAAAAATTTTAATTCAGATTAGTGAAATGCTATAAAAAGTTTCTTGAAAAAGAAAATATTACTTCAACCAAGTGGTAAAATATGCAAAAATCAAACAAATATGCAATCAATTATGCAAATGCAACAATGAACAAATAAAGAAGATAAAACATTGGTGTTGAGAAGAAGGTAACTAACTCATGGAGATCGGTATCGACCTCCCCACACTTAAAGATTGCACCGTCCTCAGTGCATGCTAAGATGTGCAAGTGGATGGGGGTTGTGGTTTCTCAGCTGGAGCTCTTTTTGTTCCTTTTCTTACCGGTAGTTTGGGAGTAGCTTTCTCTTTACCCTTCTTGGTGGCCATCCTAAAAAGGAAAACAGAAAGTAACTTTGAAAGCTAAGGGTTAGAGCAAGGAAGAGAGCGGGAAAAGTGGTAATCAATGCACAATAAAGAAGAATGACATTAACACATGGTCATGACTACATGTGAAAAGTTCATCAATGGAAATATAGCAAGTGCATGTAATAACAATTAAATGCAAGTTGTTTATTGGCATGCTGGCAACGGCATGATTATCATAGATCAAGCATTCAATGTCCAAGTTAGAGTACCAAGTCTTTCAAACTAGCAACATGTTTGTAATGACAATTATATTGAATGAATATGATATGAAAAAGGGTTTCGTGAAAAGCAAGCATTCAGAGTAGTAGGATAAAAGATACTGAAAAAAACAGTGTATAATGTCATACGGGCATTTTCACAAACACTTAGCATGCATGGTAAATAAGTTATTGAATGCATTAAATTGAACATGCAAACAACCCTTTAAAAAGTAATATATAATTGTCAAACAATTCACAAAAATATAGAAAATAATGACCCAAATAAATTTCTAACACCAATGAAAATAATGTAACGAATGAAAGTATGCAAATAAATTAAATAAAATGAAAGATAAGAAGAATGAGAAGTGAAAGAAAGGAAGAAGAGGTAAGTAAGAAAGAGGGAAGGAAAAATTAGGATTGGGGGAGAAAAGATAAAATTTTTGGTGCTGATCTGGATAAGCTGTGCGGCGCAAGCGACGCGGACGCGTGGGGACGCGTTCACGCGACTTGCGCTTTAAGTTAATCGACGCGGTTGCGTCGATCACGCGGACGCATGACTCGTTTTATGCGACTGGCGCGAGGGCAGCCTCGTGCTCGCACAACTCTCTGTTTAAAAATCTTATTTTGCCAAAATATGGGTGACGCGATCGCGTGGGTCATGCGATCGCGTGAGTGGCCAATATTGGGATATGACGCGGACGCGTGGGGCACGCATTCGCGTGGTAGGGATTGTGCATCTAGCACTAATCCAGCACAATTCTAGCATAACTTTCGGCTATGCACCCTTTTCACGTCGATTACCAGGTCACGCGGCTGCGTGGGTAACACGAACGCGTCAGCGACGCGGTCGCGTGGGGCGATTTATGCCACGGGCATGCCTCCAGCCACGCTCTTGCGTGACTCTCTGTTCGATTTATCATTCTCTTTGAGCCACCTGCTGTTGCGTCGCGGCTCCCCCCCAACCTTTTATATATATATATGCAGAATGTAGAATGCAATGCTAATATGAATATTATGCAAAACTCCAGGTTCAATACAATAAAATAAAATAAAACTCGAAAACAAATAACATGGGGTCTTCAATGAGATTGTGCAGTTGGAAGAAAGGAAAGGCGCTAGTGTGTCAGTATTATGGAACTGATGGATATAGAACTGAATGACCGTAAATTTACGTGGTTTAGGGGGTCAATCGTGTAGTCAAATTGATAGAATATTAGTAAGTTTGGTTTCATTGTTATCATTTAGAGCACTTAGTTAAAAAGGAATGACAGAATCTTTAGTAATCAATAATCAGGTATTGCAGTAGTAGTCAACAGGTCGATTAAGAATTACAAAAAAGTGGAGTGATATTTAATTTTTTGGGTGTTGATAATTTTTGTCAAAGATGATTAAGAATTAGTTTATTTTATCTGAATAGTACTTTTTCATTGATGCTCCACTTTATTGTGTTGAATTTTTTATTTCAAACGAGAAAATAAATACACTATATTCTACTATTATTACTCTCCAATTATATATTAATAGATAGATAGATTTCAAAGTCAAACTTGCTATATACTTTTTATACAATGCCAATACGAGCCACTAAATTGAAATCTACTGTCTTGGTCTTTTAAGAACTAAGTTCAAGTTTCCGCACGACAGACAATTCCTTCTTTTAGGAAGCAAAATTAAAATCTTAAATAGAAAGTTATGGATTAAGTTTGTTCAAAACTAATAAATGCTCAAATCACCGCATCATATAAAAGGATTTTTACAGATCATAGAAGATAAACCTAAATATTTGACAAATACATCAAAGGATGAATAAGGAATTTTACTGAGACGATGGACAACTCATGTGCATTGTTGTTAACCCACCACATGCTATCAAGCTTTTACAACATTTAGTTTTTTTTTTTTAAAAAAAAAAGAAAAACCTAACTAATATCTTCAAACCCATTTAGTTATGATCCGGAAAATGGAAGAATAGACATTTAAAGTTGTAAAATTTGCATGACCATGTCAGGTGTAAATTTTCATCATTAATAATTCGATATAATGGTAAAATTTGACACTTAACAGATGGATTTTCCAATTGAAAGCATCCATTTCCTAAAAATGGTTTCTCCTAATTAAATGACCTTTTCTCTACTACTTTAATTTTTTTTTTTCTGAATTATTAAAGAGGGATTAATGTTCACAATGAGAAAAGGAAGGAAACAAGAAGAGTCATGGCAAACAACCACAACAAAGCAATTGGCTTGCAATTATTACAGGCAGAGTTTGTGTGAGGAGGTGGTGGCGTTGGTGCTACCCCCACGGCTGCACGGGGAGGAGCTACATCAGCCTCAGGTAACTCGCACACTCCAAATGTCATGTTTGGCTGCAAAATACAATGTCAATATTTATTATTTATATGCAACTTTGGAAATGAATAGAAGAAATAAAAATTAAACTATAACAGCCGTGTACTACACATAATAATAATAATAATAATAATAATAATAATAATAATAATAATAATAATAATAATAATAATAATGACTTTAGCATATATATTTATACCTTGCAGGTGGCTATGTTTCCACAACCACATACTAGATTTCCATTAGCAACATCTACTACTTGTGGAGCTCCTCCTCCATCACTTCTCTGAAAACATCAATCAAAGTATATATACAAGCTAACTATTTTATTTATCAAAATAATAAACCTCAAATTTATCATAACATGTGAGGGTTTAATGTAAGGAGTTTGAAATAGCCCAATCAAAATGATAGATTCATCAAAGGGATAAAATAATCATATGACACATTATGTAAAAAGTGAATTGAATTCTCTATTTTAAGAAAAATCCTTCAATTTTCTCCTGTTCTATTTCAAAAGCATAATTATTACATTGATGATATTCTCTATGTTGTCGTTATCAATTCAGACTTCAAGAATTACATTTTTTAATTTCATTGGGTAAAGTTATTTAGGATAGTCTAAAATCAAAGGAGATCTGATTTATAAAATGGGTTAATTAATCACTCTATCCATTTCAAAATACTATCACTTTTGTCTTTTGTCTGGATACATTAAGTTTTCAATTATCCCAAAAAATAAAAACGATAATTATTTTGAAATAGAAGTAATAATTACAAAACAGGATCAATATAAGACTAAAACATCCCACTATAGACATTCCACTAATTTTGAGTGACTTATAAAATTGCAATACCTTGTAGAAATCAACAGCAATAAAATTAGGCCATCGTTTCCCGGATGCTTCATAGCAAGTGTTGATCATGTTTAGCAAAGGAGCAGAATTGTCCTTGCAGGATTTGGTAACATCCGGAAGGTCACGGAAGAAGTTCACTAGTACTAGCGATCTTGATGTCGTGTTCATCGACGGCGATTCTGCGCGATTCGGGCACATACCAGCCTTCATTCCACCATCTCCATCTGCGAATTCCAATATCAATATTTAGTGTTACAAATCCAATTGGAACTCTGTTTCTCCAAGATAAACATAGAATTTGATAAATGATATTTACATCATTTTTTTATACACTTTTTTATATATCTTTCTTTTAAGAAGTGTATACAAAAAGATGAATTCTAGTATGATTATGTTATAGTGATTATAGTAATTATATAAGTGTTGTTAAAATTAAAATTACTTTTTTTTATATTTTGATAATATTTTTAAATAATATATTTTAAAATTTTATAATTATTATAGTCACTGTAACATAATTATGCTAGAATAACTCATATAAGGATAGTATATATAACCTTTCTGGGAGAATATGACTTACATTGGTTTTCGACCAAATATCGCCACTCGTAGGCTATCCCTTCAGAAGCTTCCTTAGCGGATTTTGAGGTGAAGACGATTAAGCGCTGATTCTTGTTCACCATATCATCAACGGTTGGCCACTCTCCACCATTTTTGGGCATTCTAGACACCGGAAACCAGTATTTTTTTAGTCCAGCAGCATCAAAAACCTTTGTTAGGCCTTTTGGTGAAGTAACATAATCCTCAATTATGATAGTAACAATCTCTGATGGGTTTGCCTCAAGAAATACTTGAATCTCCTTGAGAACATTGATCGCAGGTTGCTGCAAATTAATTATCATTTTTTAAGAGTAAATCACAAAAAATTAGCCACCGCCAAAAGTATTTAAATTAAATCAAAATCAAAATTAAAAAAACAAAGCATTTCAAAAAATTTAAAAATATAACAAAAATAATAAAAAATATCTTTTATAAATAACAAACTATTCTTATACTTGGCAAATGATTTGTGCATATAATCAGAATTTTTAAAATAATATTTGAGTAACTATTTTTTAAAATGTATCTAAAAAAAATGAAAAACATTAAGAAAAATTATGTCAAGCTTCTTTTTTTTCTTTTTTTTTTCAAAAAAAATTCAGCATTTACAAAAAAAAAAACTGCAATAAAGTTTCGTTCGATGTAAGATCGCTAAGCGTTTGTTTATGTGAACTTCTAAAAAAAGATTTTTTTCATTTTAGTTATCTTTTTTTAAAATATCTTATAGAAAAGTAAAAATAATTTTATATTTGGATATCTTATACAAAAAGATCTTTTTTTATCTATAAATTATGTTTGGGTATAACAATATAAAAGTACTTTATTGTTTATTTATTATGTCAAAAAATATCTTTTTTAAGAAAAAAGATCCTTTTAAAAAACATATAAATTATAGTTTCTCAAAAAAGATATTTTTATTTTTCTAATATTGTTACTTTTACTACTAGAAATTTATCAAACACGCTCCAAAATAAAAATATCTTTTTTCATTGAAAAAATATATTTTTGTATCAACTTAATAACACTCAAACAAGCACTAAATTTTATAGTTAAATAGATTTTATCTTTTAATTATTTCAAAATCTAATTTTTAAAGCATTTTTGATAAGAATAAAGCTTTACATCCAAATCATTTAACTAATCAAGTCCAACTAAGTTGCTATAACCTAATTCACCTCTACGCACCACTACCTCTAACAACCTTTTAACTTAACACGCGACTATATATAATTGCTTTTCCTATGCAAATTTCATTTTTTTTTCAAACTTTTTCAACGTTTTTTGCGCTTTCTTCCTTCTCTGCGTTCTCTTCATTCTCTGTGTTCTCTTTATTCTCTGCGTTTTTTTTGTTCACAATCAATGCCCTGTGATCTGATTTGAAGATTTGGATCTTTTTTCTGTTGAAATCAAGTTGTGAAATCAAGTTTGAACAGATATTTCGCTTTCGAAGACAATGAATGATGCAAGTGAACAGATATTTTGCTTTCGAGGACAATGAATGATGCAAGTTCACAATGTCAGGACGAATTGGATTATTGTTTTGAAACGAATCAAGTGGGTGAGATTTGGTTCGAACCTCGTTAATGTAGTTTATTAGTAGTTGATGTTTGTGTAGTTGTTTTCTCTATGAATTGAATAATTTCATTTTTCTTTGTAAAAATCAGTGTTCATAGTTGAAGGTTTAAATTTGAATAGAATGTTAGAATTTTGAATTGTTTTTTTCGATGAATCTATTTATGTTATATTTAATGGTAGTTTCGGTACATTTTGAAACACAATTTGGTGTAATATAGAATTATTTTTGGTGTCGTACTATGGTGCTTATAAGTTTTTGGTGTTTTTTGTATTTGTTTGTCCTAAAGGTTGGGATGACTTTTAACACACTTGAAGAAGAAATTGTTGCTGTTTTTTCTTCTCTTTCTCCTTTTTCCTCATTTTTCTCGTTTATTATGGCTGTTTTTTTTTATATGTATAACAGTATAAATCCAAAATGTACCAAAATTCTTTAATGATAACGACATATAAATAAACTCGGTTTAAAATAAGTTTAGACTATAAGTACACCTTATTTAAACAAAAAATGTACTATAATTACTTGACGATGACAACATATAAACAAACTCAGTTCAAAACAAGTTCAGACAAAAAATGCATCTTATTTAAATCCAAAATGCACCGAAATTATTCAAATATAGAATGCACCGAAATTACTTAATGATGACGGCTCACAATAAACTCAATTCAAAACAAGGCAAAGACCAAAAGTTCACCTTATTTAAGGGCCGTTTGGATAAATAACATAATTAAGCTCTTTTAAAAAAAACTTAAAATATAAAGACTTATTTTAAAGTTGTTTAATAATTAAGTTATTTTATATTTGGAAAGTTATCATAGAAGGACTTGTTTTAAAGTTGTTTAATAAATAAGAATGGTAAAATAACTTTTAAAAAAGAGAGAAGTCAATTTTTTTTACTTTTTCAAAAACTCTTAAATAATTTTTCGAGAAGTTAAAACATATTTAAAAAACTGTAGCAAACATTATTGATATAACATTTTATAAGTTAAAAGTCCAAAAATAACTTTTGAAGCTTTTCCCGGGCCCTAAATTCAAAATAAACCAAAATATTTAATGATGACTCAAAACTCCTTCTCTTCCTTCTTCTTTTTCATTATCATTATCTTCTTCTTTTTTTGTTCATTTTCTTTTCTTTTTTTACTTTTTCATTTACTCTTTTAACAAGCAAGAAAAAATCAAATAAAGAAGAAAAAGAAACATGTAATGATACAAAATCACTAAAAAGAGGATAAAAAAATACAGCAATAACGATAAAAGAACGACGATGAGAAGAAAACACACGAAAAAGAAAAAGAAAAAACCCAAAAAAAGAAGAAAAATGCAAAAAAAAAAAGAGAAGAAGAAGGAGATAAATGCGAGAACCGTTTCACGTAATTAGAGCACGTATTTTATGCTTTATTAAATTGGATTTGGACCAACTCATTACCAAAAAGATTTAGATGTATAGTATAATTATTTTGATAATACATATATTTAATTATGTTGTGGTATTTTAAATTTTTTTTAAAATACTTTTGTTATTTTGGTTATCAAGAGAATTTTTGTCACATTATCTAACTTTTTCGAAAACATTTGTAGTGTTTGACCTATCTTTAAAAATATAATTAGTTAATTTGGTACTTAATGATAGAATTTGCAAGAACAAGAGGTAAACCACTTGTCATTAATAAAATGGTACTTACAAAAGCTGTGTAGTTATAGCATTTGCCACCAAACGAGTGACATAACCAAATATCACTCTGGAAGTCATACAGGTCAAGCATCAACCCTCGTACTCCATTCTGTGAAAAAGATACGGTAAAAATATAAGGTGGCTACTCAAATAAAGACGTCTATTTTATCTTTTACTAAAGATATTTTTATATTTTGTTTTAATTGGTTTCTATATAATTTATTCGGTATTTCTTATTATATATTATTAAATTTTTCAAAAAATTTTCTTTCTAAAAATAATAAAAAATATTTAATTTAAACTAAAACTAAAAAAAGTAATAGATTAACTATTAGATATTTTTTAAAATTATTTATATAAAAAATATATTACATTCATTAATATATATATATATATATATATATATATATATATATATATATATATATATATATAAAATAAGCTCAAATTTCTTAAAAGTTTTACAAATAAAAAATAATTAATTTATATTCGTACAATATATAAAATAATTATTATATTATACATTAAAATTCACTAATTTAAATTTTCTTTTCATTTTTAATATAAGCATTAGAAATAAATAAAATTTTTATAACTAAATGTAATATAACAAAATATATATAATATTAATTAGTTCTTAAAAAATTCTAAAAAAATAGTTTCTTTCATTTTAGTAAAATAACTATTTACTAAAATAGACAAATTAATTATTTTTTTTTTCATATACAATTTTTTTAAGACATAAAAGTAATTAATTAGGACATTGGTTAAGATAATTAAAGTTACTATTTTATTAAATTTTTAATTTAAAAAGAAATCCTAGTTAATTTTGGTATAGAAATTTCGAATTTGAAAACATTGATAAAAATTATGTTGAATTTTGATTTATTTTATTCTCATTTAAACTGATCACTACATAAGTTAAAGTTCTGTTTTGAAGTTTTATTTGAGCTTTAATCTGAATTTTAAAGTTTCAATTTACTTAGTTTGATTTTTTAACTTAGGTATCGTGACTCATATTAAGGTTTTAAGTGTTTAGTTGAAAAAAAAAATTAGGTAAAAAAATTTCAATTGTCATATCAAATAGTCGCTAGAACGTATAATGTAGCAGTCGTTAGTCCATCTCAGCATGTCATTAACAATTTTGTGAGACTGTGACAAAAAATTAATGTGAGTCATAACTATTAGTTGGGAGACTAAATTGAGTAAATTGAAATTTTTGAAATTAGATTAAAATACGAATAATTTCAGAGACTAATAAGTATTATCTCTTTGTTGACAATTAAGTTATTTTAATGGTATTTAAGATCTTATAATGGTTTATAATAAAAAAAAGTTGTTTTTTGTAACAATGAACCTATAGTAGTAGTTAGGGGTGTTCATAGATTAGATTATATCCATAAATCCATAGTATTTATCTGTATCTGATCTGTAATTTGTGGATATGATCTGATCTGTAAGATGATCAGATTGGATCGAATCAGATCTACACTCTAATTAGATAGAAGTAAATATATTTAAAAAAATAAACAAAAAAAACTATTGACTTTTTTTATAAAAATAAAATTTTTTAATATTTTTTATTTTATGGATATATTTGATATCTGATCCAAACATAAAAAAGTGCGACTATCGAATTTGATTTAATAAGTTTAGTGCGGATTGGATCGAAATTTCAGCCATATCCAATCTGTAAACGTCCCTAACAATAATAACTAAAAAATTATAATGATTATATTTTTAACTAAGAGGAAGTGCCAAAAAAAAGTACTAAATACAAGAATATTTAACCAAATATTAAAAGAAAATTTTACTTTAAAATAGTTGGACTCTTTTTACTTTTATATATATATATATATATATATATATATATATATAATAATAATAATAATAATAATAATAATAATAATAATAATAATAATAATAATAATAATAATAATAATAATAATAATAATAATAATAATAATATAATTGTTTTATATATCGCAGAAATATAAACGTTTTTTTTTGTGAGCCTAAAAAAGGTTTTATAAGTCCTTAACCTTGTTATTGATTTTTGTAGTGTTAGCCCTCATATTATTAATTTGATTCATATATAATTCGGATGATAAATTATTTGGTGACGTACTTCCTTTTTTACTGTGACATACTTGTTTATTATTATAATTTTGTACATTAAAAAATAACAGACCAAATTATTGTCATAACATAATAGAAGTATGAAAGTTTATCATTCTCCTCTAACAGAGGAAACAAAATTCTTTTCAATAGTTTATTTAACGTTTAGTAGAATAAAAATAAATTTTAGTACGAGTTTAATATTTTTAATAATCATAAAATATTTATAGAATTACTCATAGATAAATTTTAGAAAAGAGAAAAAAGCATGATTTTTAATTTTATTTTTAAATAAACTTTATTTTTAATTTTAAAATAAATTTTAATTTTATCTTTTAATAATATTAATTTTTTACCGTATATAATTATTCAATTATTTTTTAATCATATATAAATAAATTACTCTTAATAAGAATTTTTTGTGTTATTCAATTATCTTTTTTTAAAAAATAATTAATTATTAAAATAATTAAACTTTTCACAACCAAAATAATAAAAAAAATTATGAACGAAAAAAATTAACCATCATGATAATTTTTTGTATTTTTATTCATATTTTAATTATAAACATAAATATAATTTGATTATATTATTTATGAAATGTGATTATAGATGTAGATAAATTTAGTTATATTACTTATATATAGTTTTATTGTATTGTATTGCTTATAAAGTTAGATTATAATTATGACAACAGAATCATTCTGGTATTTTTATATGTGCGACTAATCGGTAGTGTTAAAACATTACTCTTAATTATAAATAAGGTTTATAATTTAAAAAATCAAAGACTCAATTAAAAAGATACAAAAAAGATGACGTTAAAATATTCTAACTCTTTAAAATAAAAATATTGGAAATTCAATTAAAAATTATTAAAATTTAAACTCAAAAAAAATTTATATTCAATGTGTTTTGTATTAAATATATTTAATAACCTATTATATCATATTAGTTGAAATTAGCTTTTATAATGTTAATTTTCTAATAGCATTTTATTAGAAAAAAATTATTTTTTCATAATTTTTTAAAAACTAATTAATATTATATATATTTTATTACACTATATCTCGTTATAAAAAATTTATTTATTTCTAATGCTTATATTAAAAATGAAAACAAAATTTAAATTTGTGAATTTTAATCTATAATATAATAATTGTTTTATATATTGTAGAATATAAATTAATTATTTTTTATTTGTAAAAGTTTTAAGAGGCTTGAGCTTGTTTTATATATATATATATATATATATATATATATATGTGATATATTTTTGTATATAAATAATTTAAAAAAAATCTAATAGTTAATCTATTATTTTTTTTTTGTTTTAGTCTAAATTAAATATTTTTTATTGTTTTTAAAAATAAAATTTTTTAAAAAATTTAATAATATGTGATGAAAAACATCAAATAAATTATAAAAAAACCAATTAAAACATAATATAAAAAAAATCTTTAGTAACAGATAAAATAGACGTCTTTATATAAGTAATCACCAAAATATAAACATAAGATGTAATACCATGCTTTATTTATGAGAAATAGTTTATATTTAACGAGGGATAATTCTCTTTCATTAGCTTATTCATATTTGATCTTATATCATAAAAAAATGTCATTTAAAGGAGGTAGCAATCTTCATCATCTATACTGTTAGATGAAAGTATTTATTTAATGTGCAAGAGTATACACTATAAGTTTTTTCTTTAAAGTTTCAACTACAACTGTATTAAGCTATTTATATTACATTTTTTTCGATGCAGTTTTTTTAGAGATATTTATACTACAAGAAAATAAGTTATTTTCGACGAATTTATTTACACATTCGTTAATTCTTTTGGACAAAAGTTTATGTTATTTACGGATTTCATTTGTTAATAAGATTTTTTTTTTAAGTCAGTAATTACCAATTTTCTAGTAGTATTATACACCTAGCCCTTTTATATTACTATGTTCATGTTCTTATAAATTTTTTATTAGTTTAATTTTTTATTAGTCTTTATTATTTTACCAAATTTATAATTAAATTCTTATATATTTTTTTAATTAGATTTTTATACTATTTTTAATTTATAATTAAGTTTTTGATAATATAAAAAATATTAGAATTAATAGAATATTCATTTGTAAATTAAAGATATCCACAGTTACTAACTTAATTAGATTTTTGACTATATATTTTTAAAAAGAATATTCTGTTAATTTTAATATTTTTAATACGAAAAAGGACTTAATTATAAAATTTAAAAATAATATAAAAATCTAATTGAAAAGAAAAAAAGATATAAAGATCTAATTTTAAATTTGTTTAAACTATAAAGAATGAGAAAATAATTAAAACTTTTTGTATTCTAAATACTTCCTAGAAACTTATATTACTAGTTCTAGTATTCTTCTTCCTTGGCGTGCTTAACCATTCTTAACCAACCAATAAAATACTCCAAACATTCTATGAAATGATGAATAAAGTAATACAATGTCCATAACTAACCTGATTAAAATACTAATTACTTGAACTTTTCAAGCATGTAAAGAATACCCAGTTGTTTAATTAGTACTTTAGTTATTGCATCATTGTCTTTCATCACAATTTCCCACATGCATTGCACTAATCAGCAACCTAACAACCATACTAGGACTTTTTTATTCAGTTCCCATTATACATTGGTCAGATATAACAAATCAATGATATCATGTGTGATAACAATTAATTTAAAAAAATGTCAATGAAATGTGCGTAAAAATCCTAATGTATACAACATGTAAGCAAACTATTAAAATGATACCTAAAAAATTTTGTATCAAAAATAATATTAAGAGATCAAAAGTCATTTAAAGGCCTTGAAAAATTATTTATGCTTTGATATTTGACTTTGTTTTAAGGAATACATACAATTATTGTTCCTTTAAAATTGATCATTTTTAAAATACCATTTTAGTGATTAATCGTACAACATATAAAGGCAATTATTTTTATAAAGAGATCTTTATACAAAGGTAATAATGTGAAAACCGGGAGATGGTTTGCAACACTTGAAAATGTCTTATTGAAAGTATTATATGTTTCTCATGGTAACGTGTGGGGACCTTGAGTTTCATTGAGCAGGAAGAATACAGAAGCTTAGCTTTATGGGGAAGTAGACATAACAATAACATAATGACAGAAACGAGAAATAATCACAAGTTCATAACACAACCGCTTAATGTTTCAAGCACTTTTCCTATTTTTATTTTCTAACTACCATTTTTTTTTAGTTTAATTCTAATGTACTTGTAAAGTGTTTTATACAGTTGTAGTTGTGCAATTATATCTGCTTTTTATGATCATTCGTACAATAAATGTACCCATATGGCCTTACATAATTGAATCCACGGATACATACAGTGACAAGTACATCAAAATTAAATTTTTTTTTTTATATTTTAACTTTTGGAGAAAAAAAAAAAAGAAGGATTTGAAAGAGAATTGGAGAACAGAGAACATACATTAAGCTGATCGGTGATGGTATCTTGCTGATTGGTCGGAGAGAGAATGAGGGCGCCAGTGGCCGATTTCTGACCCAACATCGCAAATGAATTATGAGTCGTGAGCCATGAATAATGGTTGAACGGCAATCCCTTCACCTTTGAAGTCGGGTTAGTTGGTTGGATTCGAGTGCACCGTGGTCGCAAGTTTCCGTTTGCCACACACGTTTCGCAATGTAAACCTGAGTCGCAGTTTCTGTTTGCCACGCATGTTTGCGCTTCCTGTTCAACGTTTTGTTTCAGAGTTCAACGCAATTAAGTGAGGTTTATTACAATATAGAAGAAACAAAAGACAAAGTAATCAAACACAAATAAAATAAATAAGATGTACCTTGAGAGCGAGCGAAGAATGAAGAAGAAGGAAAACAATAGCTACAATTGTTGTTGCCAGAGTTGGCTTCTGTAAAAGAAAAACAGAGTCGAGGAAACTGAATCCTCTCTTTTTTGGAACAAAGGAAAACAGAGATCGAAAAAGGAAGGAAAAAAATGTAGAATAGAAAGAATTAGATACCTTCATGATTTGTCGAGGTGTTAGAAGAAAGACAAAGCGTTATGGATTATGTATCTGTTTCAGTAGTTATGAATTTGAAAAGAGGGTGTGAGTGTGAGGTGTGAACAAAGACGTTAGAACGATTTTGCAGCAGCTTTATTTGCCTTTAAGGCGTTAGCAAATAGCTATAACTCAACCCTTCTCCGTCTGGCGCTAAGTGCTAACTAACATATGCTTGCTCTTTTAATTATTTATCTTCGGTGTTTCAATAATAATTATAATTAATTAATTTAATTTTGATCCAGTGTTAGTATAACCTAATTAGGTAACGTCATCCAAACAAAAATAATTCTTTTACATTAATTGTATTAAATAGTTATCTAAAAAATACATGTGATTGGACGACGATCATTTCATTAAAATTAATCACCTTATAAAAAATAATTAATTAAAAATAAATGCTCGAATTATTCTTTTTAATATTATGTGTAAGTTACATTGGTTCTTAAATTGTTTTGATTAATTAAATTGAACCTACATTTTTAACTTTTTTTTTGTGTCAGAATATTTCTAACATTCTGTATTTCATTTCTTTGACCTATTTTCTATATGAATAATTTTTTATTTATTATTTATTTATTTATTTTTTACTATAGACATCGATATAGATCAAAGGATAAAGGAAGGCAAAAAAATAAGTTAAAAGACTAATGTAATATAAGTTAGATAATTTAGGAATCAATTTGATTTACATTTAAAAATTAATTTAATTAAAATTTAGTACATGTATATCTCCCAAGAAATATGATTTTTCAATTGTTCTATTAGGTTTTTGTTGTGCCTCTAAGGATTTTTCTTTTTTTTTTTTAATCATAATTCTCTAATTCTCTTCTTATTCTTTCAAATTCTTTTTTTTATCCAAATCCATTTCTTACAATTTTTTCTCCTTCTTCCACTCTTTTTATTCATCTTATCTTTCTCTCATTCTATCATCATCACACTTTCATTCGTATCGTAAACCCAAAAAAGAAAGAAAATTCAAATTCGAATCCAAGGAATATGAAAGAAGAGGACAAATACTGACTCTCAGGACTATAAGAAAATTAGTTCTTTTTCTATTTGAATTCAATTTTAGGGGCTTCTAGAAAAATTCAAGACTGTTGAGGTTAGTCGTAAATTGAGTGAAAAAATTGGTGAGATTATTGATATTGACTTTTACTCTATCAGAGAAAAAGAATCTAGAATCATTAAATCTAGAGTTCTAATTAATGGTGATAAAAAGAGTGAAGGACTCGATTTGGATGGCTTCTCCAAGAGGTAAAGTGCTGAAAATTGGATTGAGATATGAGCATATTAAGATCTTCTCCATTTATTGTGCTCACCTTAGACATAATTCAAAGTATTGCCAGATCTTTATGTCAGACTTTGCTTCAGGTAACATTAAAGTAAAAAGCATTAGCGACTGGGTCAAGGTTGATCAGGTAAGAAAAAAAAAATAATGACGATAGTGATAATGTAAGTAATTTCAGCAGTCAACAATTTAATCCTTCACAACCAAGAAAAAATACTGCTCCTTCTTAGTTACTTGAGAGCTTCTCTAAGCTGAATATAAAGGATGAAAGGAATGAAGTCCTAAGGAGTACAGAGGAGTCCCCTAACCAAATTTCAGAGTTAGTTTGGAAGTCAATGACAAAATCTGGTTCTCTTGTTATGTTAGAACATATCACAGGCTCAATGAATGAAATCCAAGAAGACAATCATATGATAATGGAAGAAGTTAGCTGCAAAAAACTGAATCTAAAATAGATGGCAAGACAAAGTCATAATTCACTTAACCAACTGGGCAGGACAAAGCGAAGAGTCTCTAGTAACGAAGATGAGCTTGTCACCAAGAAGAGGTGTGTTGAACAAGAACTAATTGCTGATAAGAGGGTGGAGGGTGCCAGCCGGTCAATGGCACCCCAAGACCCATGAGAATGTTATCATGGACTTGTCGGAGTTTGGAGAGACCCCTAATAGTTCACAACCTTAAAAGGATTGTTCAATCCCACTCTCCTGAGTTGGTTTTTCTATGTGAAACAAGAAACCAATCCTGACAGGTGCAAAGAAAATTCATGGCTTGTGACTAATTTAATTGACAAATTATTGATCCTTGTGGTAGTGCGGCTGGCCTTGCGTTGGCATGGACGGATAATTTAGTTATTCAGATTATCATTTGTTATAAGTTCTGTATTGTTGCCTTGATAAAAGATGTCCCTTTCAATATTGAATGGAACTTAGTCGGCATTTATTTAAATTACAATGAGAATATTTTTCTATCCCAATTTCAAGAAATCTCTTTGGTGCTCTCCCAACTCTAAGGTAAATCAGTTATTGTTAGTGATTTCAATTCCATTATTGGACAAGGTGAGAAACTTGGTGGTAATCCTAAATCTCATTCTTCTATTGTTGTCTTTTAATTATTTTATTGAAAATAACTCGTTGATTGATTTGGAAATGATAGGTAGACTATTTACTTAGAGTAACAGATGCAGGGAAGGTGAACTAATTCAGGAAAGACTTAACAAAGTGCTTGTTGATAAATCTTGGTCCCAATTATACTCTCAACCCACTATCTTTAGACCATCAGAGATAGATTCTGATCATGTCCCTTTCTTTTGGAAACTAACTACCAATCAAAGAGATAAAAAAGGAGATTCAAGTTTCAATCATGCTGATGTCGTCAAGGAAAAATTTGTAACTTCATTAATGAGGTATGGAAATCAGATATAAAAGGTTTAGCGATGCTCAGATTATTTAGAAGCTTAAATTGGTTAGACACCGATTAGCTCTCTAACAAAAAAGCATCCCTACTAATTCTAAAAAGAAGATTATAAAAGTTACTGCTCTCCTAGAACAAAAGCAGGAATCAGGCATCATGGGAGACACTAAATTACTTGAGCTTGAATAGTGGCTTGAAAAAACATATTTGTACGAGAAACTTTTTTGGCAAAACAAATATACAATTAAATGGCTGAAGGAAGGAGACTAAAATACAAACTGCTTCTATCGAAAAGTTAAATCTAGAACCAGAAGAAATAAGATATGGCATCTGCGAAGGGATAATGACGATATGGCAACAACCAATGCTAATATTGCTAAGGTGGCTGAGGACTATCTTAAGAGTATTTTCACATCTTCCAATTAGGCAGATCCTGAGCCTTTTTTTCACAGATTTCAAGCCTAAGGTTACAGCTAACATGAACTGTAGGCTCAGAAGATCTGTTTCTATGGAGGAGGTAAAAAGAGCTACTTTTAGTATCAACCCTCAGAGTGCACTACGAGAGGATGGTATGACGCCTAAATTCTTCCAATTATAATGGGATATAGTGAGAGAAGATGTGTTCCAGACTGTGAGGAGTTTCTTTGTTGGAGGTAGAATTTTGAAAAGTTTTAACCACACCAATATTCGTCTAGGGCTAAAGGTCTCAGATGCGAGCGATATAACTCAGATAAGGCCCATCAGTTTGTCCTCTGTTGTCTACAAAATCATTTGGAAGGTGCTGGTCCACAAACTCCAAGGTTGTATGAACAAGGTAATTAACCCTACTCAAAGTGCATTTTTAAAAGGTATACTTATTTCTGATAATATTCTTATAGCACACGAATGTATGCACAATCATAAATAAAAAAAGCGAAGCTTGGAATACAAAATGGCATTCAAGCTTGATATGAGTAAAGCCTATGATAGAGTGGAGTGGCATTTTCTAAGGTTTATTATGGAGACGTTGGACTTTGAATCGAGATTCTTTGACTGGGTTCATGAATTACTGACAACCGTTTCTTACTCTATTGTTGTGGAAGGTCAATCCTATGGGCTTTTTAAACCAGATAGAGGTATCCGTCAAGGTGATCCTCTATCCCCTTTTCATTTCTTATTATGTGCAGAAGGAATTTCCCTCTTGCTACACAAAGCAGAGCAAAATAGTCTCATTTGGAGAATTCAGATAAAAAAAAGATGCCCAACTATAAATCACTTGCTATTCACGGATGATTCCATTCTATTCAGTAAAGTCTCAGAAAATAGTTGTGCCTCTATTCTAGAATTATTGGAATCTTGTGAGAGCTTCAGTGGGGAAAGAGTTAATCTTAATAAATCGGCCTTGTTTTTCAATAATAACATCCTAGTGCCGATTAGAACCTCCCTAGCAGCCCAGCTGAATATTTTCCACATATATGCACAGGATAAATATTTTGGTCTACCTTTTCTTGTCAATAGTTCTAAAAAAGTTACCTTTCAACTCAATCAAAGATAAGATTCTCAAAAGGACACAACGATAGAAAAAGTGCTTGTTATATAATGGAGGAGATAGGTATTACTCCGAGCAGTTGGTAAAGCAATACCAATCCTATACCTTGTCATGTTTTAAACGTCCGGACAGCTTGCTAAATGAAATTCATAGTATTCTAACCTAGTTCTGGTAGAGGCAGCAAGGTTCTGAAAAGCGAATGGTGTGGATTAGCTAGGATAAGAAGACTAGACTTAAGAAAGAAGGCATGCTTAGTTTCAAAGATATCAGGGCTTAAAACCTGGCTTATTTGGGTAAATAGTGCTGAAAAATCATGACTCAACCTAACTCTCTTCTTTCTAGAATACTTAAAGGTAAATACTTCAAATTCAATTCTATCCTTGTAGTAGAAATAAGAACCTTACCTTGGGGTTGGCAAAGTATTCTTGCAGGGAGTGGAGTTGTAGAGACAAACATTAGTTGAAAAATAAGTTCCGGTGATTGATGAGCGGATAATTTATACACTTTTTGGCATTGTTTTTATATAGTTTTTAGTTGAAAAATAAGGACTGCTGATGCTGTTGGATTCTGACCTCTCTGCACTCAAAATGGATTTTTTGGAGCTACAGAAGTCCAAATGGCGCGCTCTCAATTGTGTTGGAAAGTAGACATCCAGGGCTTTCCAGCAATATATAATAGTTCATACTTTTCCCGAGTTTAAATGACGCAAATTGGCGTTCAACGCCAGCTTTCTGCCCTATTCTGGCGTTAAACGCTAGAAACAAGTTGCAAGCCAGAGTCAAACGCCAGAAACAAGTTACAAACTGGCATTTAACTCCAAAGAAGGCCTCTACACGTGAAAGCTTCAATGCTCAACCCAAGCACACACCTAGTGGGCCCGGAAGTAGATTTCTGCATCATTTATTTATTTCTGTAACCCTAGTAACTAGTTTAGTATAAATAGAACTTCTTACTATTGTACTAGGGAGCTTTTGAAACATCTTTGAACCATTGTTCATGTTTTGGAAGGCTGGTCATTCGGCCATGCCTACACTATTTTCACTTATGTATTTTCAACGGTGGAGTTTCTACACACCATATATTAAGGTGTGGAGCTTTGCTGTTCCTCGAGTATTAATGCAAAGTACTATTGTTCTTCTATTCAATTCATGCTTATTCTTATTCTAAGATATCCATTCGCACACAAGAATATAATGAATGTGATGATTATGTGACACTCATCACCATTCTCACTCATGAACGCGTGATTGACAACCACTTCCGTTCTACATGAAAACAAGCTTGAATGTATATCTCTTGGGTTTCTAATCAACGATTCACATCGACTCCCCTCTGACAATGGGGCATCTGAAATTGAGATTTGAGTCTTCGTGGTATAGGCTAGAATCCATTGGCAGCATTCTTAAGATCCGGAAAGTCTAAACCTTGTCTGTGGTATTCCGAGTAGGATCTGGGATAGGATGACTGTGAAGAGCTTCAAACTCGTGACTGTAGGGTGTGGTGACAGACGCAAAAGGATAGTAAATCCTATTCCTACATGATCGAGAACCAACAGCTGATTAGCCATACGATATCTGTGCATGGTATTTTTCATCCGAGACGAGAAATCCGACAGTTGATTAGTGGTACAGAGACTGTAGAGGACCATTTTCACTGAGAGGATGGGACGTAGCCATTGACAACAGTGACACCCAGCATACAGCTTGCCATAGAAAGGAGTATGAAGGATTGGATGCAGGCAGTAGGAAAGCAGAGATTCAGAAGGAACAACGCATCTCCATACGCTTATCTGAAATTCCCACCAATGATTTACATAAGTATCTCTATCTTTGTGTTATGTTTATTTATATTTTAATTATTAAAACTCCATAACCATTTAAATTCGCCTGACTGAGATTTACAAGGTGACTATAGCTTGCTTCAAGCCGACAATCTCCGTGGGATCGACCCTTACTCACGTAAGGTTTATTACTTGGACGACCCAATGCACTTGCTGGTTAGTTGTACGAAGTTTTGAAAAAGAGTTGAGATTACATGCGTACCAAGTTGTTGGCGCCATTGAGATCACAATTTCGTGCACCAAGTTTTTGGCGCCGTTGCCGGGGATTGTTCGAGTTTGGACAACTGACGGTTCATCTTGTTGCTTAGATTAGGTAATTTTCTTCTTGTTTCAACCTTTATTTTATTTTCAAAAAGTTTTCAAAAATCTTTCAAAAATTTTTTCTTCTTTTTCATTTTTCCAAAATAATTTTTGAAAAAAAATACAAAAAAATTTAATAAAATCATAAAATCAAAAAATTTTGTGTTTCTTGTTTGAGTCTAGATCAAATTTTGAGTTTGGTGTCAATTGCATGTTTTTAAAATTTGTGCATTTTTCAAAAACTCATGCATGGTATTCTTCATGATCTTCAAGTTGTTCTTGGTAAGTATCCTTGTTTGATCTTGTGATTTTCTTGTTTTGTGTCTTTTCTTGTTTTTCATATGCATTTTTAGTTTGTTAGAGTCTAAACATTAAAAATTTTAAGTTTGGTGTCTTGCATGTTTTTCTCTTCTTGAAATTTTTTCAAAAATAAGTTCTTGATATTCATCATGATCTTCAAAGTATTCTTGGTGTTCATCTTAACATTCATAGTGTTCTTGCATGCATCCTTTGTTTTAATCCAAAATTTTTATGTGTTGAGTCATTTTGTGGTTTTTCTCTTTCCTAATTAAATTTAAAAAATCAAAAAAATATCTTTTCCTTATTTCTCTCATAAATTTCGAAATCTTTGGGTTGACTTAGTCAAAATTTTTTAAAATAAGTTGTTTCTTGTTAGTCAAGTTAAGATTTCAATTTCAAAAATTTATCTTTTCAAAATCTTTTTCAAAATCAAATCTTTTTCATTTTTTTATTTATTATTTTTGAAAATTTTAAAAATTGATTTCAAAACCTTTTTCTTAATTTTATTTCATAATTTTCGAAAACTTTACTAACAATTAATGTGATTGATTCAAAAATTTGAAGTTTGTTACTTTCTTGTTAAGAAATGTTCAATCTTTAAATTCTAGAATCATATCTTTTAGTTTCTTGTTAGTCAAGTAATCAATTTTAATTTTAAAAATCAAATCTTTTTAATTTCCTTTTCAAATCTTTTTCAAAATAAATTTCAATCATATCTTTTCAAACATATCTTTTTCAAATCATATCTTTTTCAAAATCAATTTCAAGATCTTTTCTAACTTCTTATCTTTTCAAAATTGATTTTCAAATCTTTTTCAACTAACTAATTAACTTTTTTGTTTGTTTTACTATTTCTTGTCTTTTTCAAAACCACCTAACTACTTTTCTCTCTCTAATTTTCGAAAATCACCTTTTCTTTTTCAAAATTCTTTTGACTTAACTAATTGTTTTAAATTTTAATTTTATTCTATTTATTCTCTTAATATTTGAATTCTAACTAAATTTTAAAATAAAAACAAAAATATTTTCCTTTTTTTTTAATTATTTTCGAAAAACTCTCTCTCATCTTCTTCTATTTATTTATTTAATCACTAACTCTCTTCTCTTCTTCTTATAATTCGAACCCTCTCTTCCTCTCTGTGTTCGAATTCTTCTCTTCTCCTTCTCCTATTCTTATCTTCTTCTACTCACATAAAGGAATCTCTATACTGTGACATAGAGGATTCCTCTTCTTTTCTGTTCTCTTCTTTTTCACATGAGCAGGAGCAAGGATAAGAATATTCTTGTTGAAGCTGATCCGGAACCTGAAAGGACTCTGAAGAGGAAGCTAAGAGAAGCTAAAATACAACACTCTGAAGAGAACTTTACTGAAATTTTTGAAAAAGAAGTAGAGATGGCCGAACCCAATAACAATGGTGGAGGTGCAAGGAAGATGCTTGGTGACTTTACTACACCAAATTCCAACTTTCATGGAAGAAGCATCTCAATCCCTGCCATTGGAGCAAACAATTTTGAGCTAAAGCCTCAATTAGTTTCTCTGATGCAACAGAATTACAAGTTTCATAGATTTCCATCAGAAGATCCTTTTCAGTTCTTAACTGAATTTTTACAGATCTGTGATACTATTAGGACTAATGGAGTTGATCCTGAGGTCTATAAGCTTATGCTTCTCCCTTTTGCTGTAAGACAGAGCTAGAACATGGTTGGACTCTCAACCTAAAGATAGTCTGAACTCTTGGGATAAGCTGGTCATGGCTTTCTTAGCCAAGTTCTTTCCTCCTTAAAAGCTTAGCAAGCTTAGAGTGGATGTTCAAACCTTCAGGCAGAAAGAAGGTGAATCCCTTTATGAAGCTTGGGAAAGATACAAGCAATTGACCAAAAAGTGTCCTTCTAACATGCTCTCAGAATGGACCACCCTGGATATATTCTACGATGGTCTATCTGAATTGTCTAAGATGTCATTGGACCATTCTGCAGGTGGATCTATTCACCTGAAGAAAACACCTGCAGAAGCTTAGGAACTCATTGACATGGTTGCAAATAACTAGTTCATGTACACCTCTAAAAGAAATCCTGTGAGTAATGGGACGCCTCAGAGGAAGGGAGTTCTTGAAATTGATGCTCTGAATGCCATATTGGCTCAGAACAAAATGTTGACTCAGTAAGTCAATATGATTTCTCATAGTCTGAATGGATTGCAAAATGCATCCAACAGTACTAAAGAAGCATCTTCTAAAGAAGAAGCTTATGATCCTGAGAACCCTGCAATGGCAGAGGTGAATTACATGGGTGAAGCCTATGGAAACACCTATAATCCCTCATGGAGAAATCATCTAAATTTCTCATGGAAGGATCAACAAAAGCCGCAACAAGGCTTTAATAATGGTGGAAGAAATAGGTTTAGTAATAGCAAGCCTTTTCCATATCCTCTCAGCAACAGACAGAGAATTCTGAGAAGAGCCCCTCTAGCTTAGCAAACATAGTCTCTGATCTATCTAAGGCCACTCTAAGTTTCATGAATGAAACAAGGTCCTTCATTAGAAATTTGGAGGCACAAGTGGGCCAGCTGAGTAAAAGAGTCACTGAAACTCCTCCTAGTACTCTCCCAAGCAATACAGAAGAAAATCCAGAAAGAGAGTGCAAGGCCATAACCATACTTGGTGTGGCCAAACATTGAGAGGAGGAGGCGGACGTGAATCCCAGTGAGGAACTCCTCATGGGACGTCCTCTGGACAAAAAGGAGTTCCCAGTTGAGGAACCTAAGGAATCTGAGGCCCATCTAGAGACCATAGAGATTCCATTGAACCTACTTCTGCCATTCATGAGCTCTGATGAGTATTCTTCCTCTGAGGAGGATAAAGATATTACTGAAGAGCAAGTTGCTAAGTACCTTGGAGTAATCATGGAGCTGAATGCCAAGTTATTTGGTAATGAGACTTGGGTGGATGAACCCACCTTGTTCACCAATGAACTGAATGACTTGGCTAGGTAGACATTACCTCAAAAGAAACAAGATCCCGGTAAATTCTTAATTCCCTGTACCATAGGCACTATGACCTCTGAAAAGGCTCTGTGTGACCTAGGTTCAGGCATAAACTTAATGCCACTCTCTGTAATGGAGAAACTGGGAATTTTTGAGGTACAGGTGATAAATCCCGTTTTGACGGTTTATCTTGTATTGATTTTAAGAGATTTTATCACCTTTTACCCACATTTATTCAATAAAATAGCATGGTTTTGTGATTGTCTCCTTATTTGTGCTTAGATGTGAAAACATGCTTTTAGACCCTTAATTTGATGGTTTGTATTCACCTTTGATTCCATAAGATGCCTTGATATGTTTGCTAGTGATTTCAGATTGAAAAGGCTAGGAATGGATCAAAGGAGTGAAGGGGAAAGCATGCAAAGTGGAGAAATCATGAAAAGTCAAAGAAGTTGAAGTTGCCCATGGACGCGCGCGCGCACCTGGCGCTTACGCGCACCTTGCGACTCACAGCACGTACGCGTCGGTGCTGGTTTATGATTTTTTAATGAAAACGTGACCAACAAATTCTCAAGGGTTGTGGGGCCCAATCTCAACTAACTTTGGCGCCAAAAATGCTATTTAAAGCCAAGGATTGAAGAGCAAGGGGAGATGATCTCACTTTAGTTCATTCACACTCATTAGGATTAGTTTAGAGTTAGTTTCTAGAGAGAGAAGCTCTCTCTTCTCTCTAGAATTAGGATTAGGATTAGGTTTAGTTCTTAGATCTAGATTTTAATTCATGCATTCATCTTCTTCTTCTTCTCAATTCTTTGTTGTTACATTCATTCTTCTTCCATTCTTTTGTTGTAATTTCCTTTATGTTGTTCTTATGTTTTGTTGTAGATCTACTATTGTTCCTTCCATTTTATAAAATTCAATAAGAGGTAATTCATGTAGATCTTCTTTCCTTTACATTTGATTGTTGTTAGAATTAATTCTTGTTGTTGATTTACTATGCTTTTCTTTTGTGCCTTCCAAGTGTTTGAGAAAATGCTTGGTTGGATTTTAGAGTAGAGTTTTATGTTCTTGGCTTGGAAAGGTAACTTAGGAACTCTTGAGTTACTAATGTCCAAGTAATTGTTGATTGGGATCCATTGACTCTAGTTCTCACTAATTGAATTAGTGGAGAGTTAGGACTTATGGACTAGGATTGATATAGTTCATTTGACTTTCCTTTACTACTAGTTAGAGGATGATTTAATGAGATTAATTCTTTCCAATTCTCATATTGTGGTTAGTGATTAGGATAGAGATCCTTGACCACCAACCCTTGCCAAGACCTTTTTAGGCCTTAGTTTACTTTCTTGCCATTTATCTTTCATGCTTCTTATCAAAACCCCAAAAATAACTCACAACCAATAACAAAACACTTCATTACAATTCCTAGGGAGAATGATCCGAGGTTCAATACTTCGGTTTATAAATTTAGGGGTTTGTTACTTGTGACAAACAATCTTTTGTATGAAAGGATTATTGCTTGGCTTAGAAACTATACTTTACAACGAGATTTCATTAGTGAATTTTTAAGCCATCAAAAATCTAATCATCAAAATGGCGCCGTTGCCGGGGAGTTGCAATGGTGTTATGTTATTGGTTATTGTACATATGTGAATAGTGTGAATAGGATTGTCTTTTGCTTGTTTTCTAGTTTTTGTTAGTTTTATTTTGTTTTTCCACTATGAATTCTCACTTTGGCTATGAGTTTGGTTTTAATTGTGTTGTAGGAAATGTGAACTTCAATGATGACGCTCATTGTGGATGGAACACTCCAAGATGGGAGGAGCCTCAAGGAATTGATCACTCCTATTGGCAACAACCTCCGGACACTTATAGGTATAACTCTCATCCTAATGCATGTCAATTCAATAGCTATGGTGACTCCTTTTATGATAATCAAACACCACCATATGTCTATGAACCTTATCCTCAACATGAACCTCAACCATACTCACAAGCATCTCCATACCAAGCACCTTCCTATAATCCATATCCACCATATGACCAATCACCCATACCATATTCTTATGACTTTTATGAGCAAAAACCTATAGAACCACCACAACTCTATCATCATTATTACCAAGAACCACCTCAATACTCACCATCTCCATAATTCTACAAAGAAGAACCACCTTCCTACCATGAACCCTCTCTCCAAAATAATGAACCTTCTTACTCACCCCAAACCCCAGTAGACAATCCTCTCACTTTGTTACTTCAAGGAGAAGAAGCTATGAAGCGGGATACACTTGAGTTTGTGACCAATTTGACCAAGGTGCTGCATACTTTAGCCCACCAATGTTTGAAGACTCAAGGTACTTCTGTGACCACATGTGAAAGGTTAAAAGAAGAGCAAAGCATGAAGGAGAAATTGGAAAATCCGGTGGAGAAGGAGGAGTCGAATTTTGTGTTGGAACAATTAGAAAAGCCTATGCTCATTGAAGAGAAGGAAGATGTGGTTGAAGATTTAGGAGATGTTGAAAGTCCATGGGAATGTAGCATCATGGAGAACTCTTCCAAGAAGCTTGATATTGATGTTGAAGAGGGTGCGCAACCTCCAAGGCATGTCATAGTTGAAATTATAGAAGAGTGTGCACAACCTCCCATACCCTTGGTGAGCAATGCGAAAGAGAGTGAATCGAAAAAGAGCTACCAAGAGGAAAAAATTGGCATGGTGTATATTGAAATTGAAGAATATGAAGAGGTTGCTCAAGAGATGGATTTATTCATCAATGAATTCCTATCCAAAATTGAATCACCTCCCATTGGGCAAGAAATCAAGGTTCTTGAAGACAACACCAAGCCAAGTAATGAAAGGGAAAAGATTGAAATTGAAGAAGCTAGTGAAGAGGTGAAGATAGTCAAGAAATAACACGAGGGAGTGGAGCTTGCAAGCACATTAGAGATACCTCTCCCCAAGCCACCACCAACCATTCTCTCATTCAAGTGGGTAAATTCCTTATACTTAAGCTTTGTTATTCCCCTTGAATATGGTTTGCTTGAGACAGATGGTCAACTTAGAAAAATTAGTGGCTTTAAGAGTAAAAAGGAGATGGTTAGTGGTTGGAAGCATCATTCTAGGTTCATTATGGTCACATGTCCAAAGCTTGATAGCAAAGGTTGGTGTATAACTAGAGTACATGGGTCTAGAAGGATGTTTGGTCACTTTGTTGAGAATTCACCTTGTTCACCACCCACATGGATTAATGATAATCAAATTGGAGATGGGTGTGAAGACAAAATATGGGATCCGAGAACACATGAGGATCAATATTGGGAGCCCATGGTTTGTGAAGAACTCCATCAAAGCTTGGAGATATTAATCTTGAATGATGGAGCTTATTGGAAGTCCAAGCATTGGTGGAAGTTCCAAGATGAGTACAAGCACAAGCCACCTTGAGAGAAGCTCCCCATAACTCCAACTTAAGGACAATAAATAAAAGTGCTAGGTGGGAGACACCCCACCATAGTAAAATCCTTTTATTTTCTCTTTTGTACATATTGGTAGAACTAGTTTAATTTCATGTTTAGATTAGTTGGTTGAGTTTAATTAGTATTTTATTATGTTAAATAAGGTTTTAGGGTGTTTTGGTAACTGCTTGGAGGTTTAGAATGCTTGGATTGGTGCAAAAACATAGAGAAAAATTTTGAAAAAAAATAGAGCACCATCCATGCATACGCGCACTTCACGCGTACGCGTGCATCAAGCATTTTCGACCATCCACGCGCGCGTGCCATGTGTGTGTACGCGTGGATTGAGAAGTTCCACATTCCATACATTTTCCAGAGAGTTATGCCTACGCCACGCCAACGTTGTGCCTTTGGCACAACCCCACTCGCGTGCACGCGCACATGACGCGTACGCGCCACTTTCGAAATAAACCATCCGCGCGCGTGGTATGCGTGCGTACGCATGGATTTCCTTCCTTCACCACATTTCTTTTCTTCTCCTCTTTCTATTTCTTTCCTTCTCCTTTCTTCTTCCCTCCTCCTACCCCTCATCCAACACTTCCAAACACCATCGATAACCATTTATTTTAGTTAGTTATTAGTTAGTTAGTTAGTTAATTAGTTAGTTAGTTAGTTGATTAGTTAGTTTTAGTTTAGTTTTCATTTTATTTTCTCTCTTTTCATCATAAGTGTTGGATTATTGACTTTGTTTACTATACATTGCTGCCCCTTATTGCCTAAATGCTATTTTAGCATGAATATTTTTAGATAATCTTTATTGGATTCTATGATTGAGGTTATATTTTGTTACTTGGTTTTGAGTTTTTCATGCTTACCTTTTGAAAAATACCAAGTGATGAGAATTGCCTTCGAGCTTGTAACTCTTTTGAATTGCATGTTGTAGCTAGCCACCATGTGATTTGAACTCTCTCTTTGAGTGGGCAATTTCTTGATGGATGTTGAGCATTTACCTTAATGCATTGTATTTCATGATCATATGCATCCATATGTGTTTGACTTGAATGCTTTCACGCTTCTTTAATGCTTGTTTTACCTTACAAGTTTACTTAAAGCATCTCAAGCACACTAGGATAAGTGAAGTGCATGCTTCTTTTGTGACATCGCCCTTTTATGCTAGTGTGTGTTCTTAAAGGCGCGCAATTTAGAATTCACACACGTATTTGTCATTCATGTCACACTAATTCACTCGCTCATTTCTAGTGAGTTACCTCATTCCAACAATGTATGCTTCTTTGCTTTTATATCTTCTCATCTTATGGTGTTATATTTTTGTTTTTCATGATGATGCACCACAAGCAAACATGGAAATGAAAGCAAGACTAAGAACACGCAGCAATCCGGAGAGTCGCCATACCCCCTCGCTCATCTTTGAGTGCACCGAGGACGGTGCAAACTTTTAAGTGTGGAGAGGTCGTCCGACCCGGTCGGCGATTTTGGGTGACAAATTTCTAAATCCAACACTTTTGCATTTCATTTTAGGTTTTTAGGATTTTTACTTGCATTTTCTTAATTTTGCATATATATACAAAATAAGCTTAGTCAAAATAATGAAATTTTTCAAGATTTCTATCTATAGGGCACCTCAATTGATTTGAGTGAAAACTTTTCTTAGAAATTGCTTGAATTATATATATTATGGATCATGTTTTTGAGCTAAGAACACACAAGCTTGTGAGATTCGAGTCTAATGGTGTGGTTACATCTTATAACCACTTATTTTTCCTTCTTGTGTGCAATTATTCTCTTCCTATGATTGTGATCTTTGATTTGTTTGATTCTTTATGTCCATTATTTTGTGTATTCATGCATTTATATGATTGAGGCCATCATTTCATTTAGCTTACTTACCCGAAAAGCCTTACCTTTTATCATCCATTGTTAGCCAATTTGAGCCTACGCTTAACCCACTTTGTTCTTAATTTAGCACATTACAAGCCTTAAAGCAAAAAACAATAATTGTCCTCTATTTGGATCTTTGATTAGCTTAGGCTAGTATGTGTGAGTATCATTCAAGTGTGGGAACCTTGGGACATTGGGTGAATAAAAGGGTAGTTTTGTTTTATTAGTGTAAATATTGGGAATTGGGTACATACTCATATATTGATCAAATGCAAAACCTTATGCATTGATGCTCTTGTATTTAAAAAAATGAGAAAAAGAAAAGACAAAAGAAAAACAATATGGAAAAGAAAAAAAATATAGAAAAAGAAAGAAAAAGAAAAAAAAGAATGAAATAAAAAAGGGACAAAATGCCCCAAAGCAAAGTGTAGCTCAATAAAATCAATGCATAAGTGTTGTGAAACGAAAAGGGATACATGAGTATGTGAAAAAAATGAGAAATGGGTAGTTAGGTTAGCTTTGAAATTGTATAGGATGTCATAGGTTAGGTGGGAAGTTTAAGCTTATCAAAGATTCAAATTTCAAACTCACTTAACCATATATGCATCCTACCTTGACCTTAACCCCATTACAACCTAAGGAAAAGACGTCATGATACTTGTATGCATGCATGAAATATATGTCGATTGTTAGAAGAAAAACAAATCTTAGAAAGCATGATTAGGAGAGAATTGAGAGAATCAACCCTAAACACTTGAGCGAATAGAGTGCAAACACTACCGGTGAGGGTTCGATTGCTCAATTACATGTTTCCACCCATAAGTGTCAATTTTCATGCAAGTTTGTAAAAATATTTCATAGCTCAATTCAATTGTGGTTTGGCATGGTTGTTAATACATTTTGCCCTTGTGCATATATGCTTCTTGGGAATTGATTTATTTTGACCAAGCAATTGCATTCATTTAGATAGTTGCATATAGGTAGATTGCACTTAGTTAGTTCCATTGAATAAATGCCATGCCCCTTACTTCATTTTTGGTTTAAGCATGAGGACATGCTTGGTTTAAGTGTGGGGAGGTTGATAAACCCCGTTTTGACGGTTTATCTTGTATTAATTTTAAGAGATTTTATCACCTTTTACCCACATTTATTCAATGAAATAGCATGGTTTTGTGATTGTCTCCTTATTTGTTCTTAGATGTGAAAACATGCTTTTAGACCCTTAATTTGATGGTTTGTATTCACCTTTGATTCTATAAGATGCCTTGATATATTTGCTAGTAATTTCAGATTGAAAAGGCTAGGAATGGATCAAAGGAGTAAAGGGGAAAGCATGCAAAGTGGAGAAATCATGAAAAGTCAAAGAAGTTGAACTCGCCCATGGACGCGCGCGCGTACCTGGCGCTTACGCGCACCTTGTGACTCACCCCATGGACACGTACGCGTGCTGTGCGCATACGCGTCAGTGCTGGTTTATGATTTTTTAATGAAAACGTGACCAACGAATTTTCAAGGGTTGTGGGGCCCAATCTCAACTAACTTTGGCGCCAGAAATGCTATTTAAAGCCAAGGATTGAAGAGCAAGGGGAGATGATCTCACTTTAATTCATTCACACTCATTAGGATTAGTTTAGAGTTAGTTTCTAGAGAGAGGAGCTCTCTCTTCTCTCTAGAATTAGGATTAGGATTAGGTTTAGTTCTTAGATCTAGGTTTTAATTCATGCATTCATCATCTTCTTCTTCTCAATTCTTTGTTGATACATTCATTCTTCTTCCATTCTTTTGTTGTAATTTTCTTTATGTTGTTCTTATGTTTTGTTGTAGATCTACTATTGTTCCTTCTATTTTATAAAATTCAATAAGAGGTAATTCATGTAGATCTTCTTTCCTTTAATTGTTGTTGTTAATTCTTTACATTTGATTGTTGTTAGAATTAATTCTTGTTGTTGATTTACTATGCTTTTCTTTTGTGCCTTCCAAGTGTTTGAGAAAATGCTTGGTTGGATTTTAGAGTAGAGTTTTATGTTCTTGGCTTGGAAAGGTAACTTAGGAACTCTTGAGTCACTAATGTCCAAGTAATTGATGATTGGGATCCATTAACTCTAGTTCTCACTAATTGAATTAGTGGAGAGTTAGGACTTATGGACTAGGATTGATATAGTTCATTTGACTTTCCTTTACTACTAGTTAGAGGATGATTTAATGAGATTAATCCTTGCCAATTCTCATATTGTGGTTAGTGATTAGGATAGAGATCCTTGACCACCAACCCTTGCCAAGACCTTTTTAGGCCTTAGTTTACTTTCTTGCCATTTATCTTTCATGCTTCTTATCAAAACCCCAAAAATAACTCACAACCAATAACAAAACACTTCATTACAATTCCTAGGGAGAACGACCCGAGGTTCAATACTTCGGTTTATAAATTTAGGGGTTTGTTACTTGTGACAAACAATCTTTTGTATGAAAGGATTATTGCTTAGTTTAGAAACTATACTTTACAACAAGATTTCATTAGTGAATTTCTAAGCCATCAAAAATCTAATCATCAACAGGCTGCCAAATTCTTATTAGAGATGGTAGACAAATCTATGAAAAAGGCTTATGGACAGGTAGAGGACGTGTTAGTAAAGGTCAAAGGCCTTTATATCCCTGCTGATTTCATAATCCTAGATACTGGGAAGGATGAGGATGAATCCATCATCCTTGGAAGACCCTTCCTAGCCACAACAAAAGCTATGATTGATGTGGACAGAGGAGAGTTGATCCTTCAATTGAACGAGGACTTCCTTGTGTTTAAAACTCAAGGATCTCCCTCTGTAACCATGGAGAGAAAGCAAGAAAAGCTTCTCTCAATACAGAGTCAAACAAAGCCCCGACATTCAAACTCTAAGTTTGGTGTTGGGAGGCTCCAACTATGCTCTGAACATCTGTGAAGCTCCATGAGAGCTCACTGTTAAGCTATTGACATCAAAGAAGTGCTTATTGGGAGGCAACCCACTTTTATTATTCTATGTTATTTTCTTTTTTAGGTTGATGATCATGTGAAGTCACAAAAATAACTACAAAAAAAATAAAAAAAATAAAAAATAGCATTAAAAATAGCACACCCTGGAGGAGAAACTTACTGTCGTTAAATGCCAGAAAGAAGCAATAAACTGGCATTAAACGCCAAAAACAGGTTACAGCTTGGCGTTTAACACCAGGAAAGGAATAAAATCTAGTGTTTAACGCCAGAAACAAGCAGCAGTCTGGCGTTAAACGCCAGGATTGCACAATAGGGACATTTTGCACGCCTAAAAGGAGCAGGGATGAGAAATCCTTGACCTCTCAGGATCTGTAGACCCACAGGATCCCCACCTACCCCACCTCTCTCTCTATCTCCCTCCATCTCCTCAATTTTCTTCTTCTTCCCCTTCTTTCTTTCTTCTTTTGCTCGAGGATGAGCAAACATTTTAAGTTTGGTATGGTAAAAGCATTGCTTTTTGTTTTTCCATAACCATTTATGGCACCTAAGGCCGGAGAAACCTCTAGAAAGAGGAAAGGGAAGGCAAAAGCTTCCACCTCCGAGTCATGGAGATGGAGAGATTCATCTCAAAGGTCTATCAAGACCACTTCTATGAAGTTGTGGCCAAGAAAAAGGTGATCCCTATGCAATTCAGCTGGAATTGTCATAGAGGGAGACATCCTCATTGAAGAGGACAAGCCCATCACTAAGAAAAGGATAGAGAAAACAAGAGAGCCCACTCATGAACCTCAACAAGAGCATGAGGAATTCCTTCATCAAGAAATCTCTGAGATGTCTCAAGGGATACATTTTTCTCCACACAACTATTGGGAGCAACTAAGGATAGGAGCACCAAAAATACTAAGGATGGAGCAACAAAGGCAAGGAAGAGACATAGAGGAGCTCAGGCGTTCCATTGGATCTTCAAGAGGAAGAACTAGCCGCCATCACTAAGGTAGACCCTTTCTTTAATCTCCTTGTTCTTATTTTTTCTATTTTTCGGTTTTATGCTTTATGTGTTATCTATGTTTGTGACTTCATTACATGATCATTAGTATCTAGTGTCTATGCCTTAAAGCTATGAATAACTCCATGAATCCTTCACCTCTCTTAAATGAAAAATGTGCCTAATTACAAAAGAACAAGAAGTACTTGGATTTCAAATTTTGTTTTTCTGAATGAATGCTTGAACAGTGCATATTTTTTATAGTGAAGTTTATGAATGTTAAAATTGTTGGCTCTTGAAAGAATGATGAACAAAGAGAAATGTTGTTGGTAATCTGAAAAATCATGAAATTGATTCTTGAAGCAAGAAAAAGCAGTGAATAACAAAGCTTGCGAAAAAAAAGAGAAAGCGAAAAGAAAGAAAAAGAAAAAGCAAGCAGAAAAAGCCAATAACCCTTTAAACCAAAAGGCAAGGGTAAAGAGGATCCAAGGCTTTGAGCATTAATGGATAGGAGGGCTTATAGGAATAAAATCCTGGCCTACGCGGCTAAATCAAGCTGTCCCTAACCATGTGCTTGTGGCATGAAGGTCCAAGTGAAAAGCTTGAGACTGAGTGGTTAAAGTCGTGATCCAAAGTAAAAGAGTGTGCTTAAGAACTCTGGACACCTCTAATTGGGGACTTTAGCAAAGCTGAGTCACAATCTGAAAAGGTTCACCCAGTTATGTGTCTGTGGCATTTATGTATCCGGTGGTAATACTGGAAAACGAAGTGCTTGGGGCCATGACCAAGACTCATAAAGTAGCTGTATTCAAGAATCAACATACTGAACTAGGAGAATCAATAACACTATCTAAAATTCTGAGTTCCTATAGATGCCAATCATTCTGAATTTCAAAGGATAAAGTGAGATGCCAAAACTGTTCAGAAGTAAAAAGCTACTTGCCCCGCTCATCTAATTAGGACTAAGTTTTATTGATATTGTGAGATTCATTGTATATTCTCTTTTTTTTTATCCTATTTTGTTTTCAGTTGCTTGCGAACAAGCAACAATTTAAATTTGGTGTTGTGATGAGCGGATAATTTATACACTTTTTGGCATTGTTTTTACATAGTTTTTATATGATTTTGTTAGTTTTTAGTACATTTTTATTAGTTTTTATGCAAAATTCACATTTCTGGACTTTACTATGAGTTTGTGTATTTTTCTGTGATTTCAGGTATTTTCTGGCTGAAATTGAAGGACCTGAGCAAAAATCTGATTCAGAGGCTGAAAAAGAACTGTTGATGCTGTTGGATTCTGACCTCCCTGCACTCGGAATAGATTTTTTAGAGCTACAGAAATTTAAATGGCACGCTCTTAATTGCGTTGGAAAGTAGACATCCAAGGCTTTCTAGCAATATATAATAGTTCATACTTTGCCCAAGTTTAGATGACGCAAACTGGCGTTCAACACCAGCTTTCTGCCCTATTCTGGCATTAAATGCCAGAAACAAGTTGCAAGCCAGAGTCAAATGCCAGAAATAAGTTACAAACTAGCGTTTAACTTGAAAGAAGACCTCTACACGTGAAAGCTTCAATGCTCAGCCGAAGCACACACCAAGTGGGCCCAGAAGTGGATTTCTGCATCATTTATTTATTTCTGTAACCCTAGTAACTAGTTTAGTATAAATTGAACTTCTTACTATTGTACTAGGGAGCTTTTGGAACATCTTTAAACCATTGTTCACATTTTAGGAGGCTGGCCATTCGGCCATACCTACCCTATTTTCACTTATGTATTTTCAACGGTGGAGTTTCTGCACACCATAGCTTAAGGTGTGGAGCTTTACTGTTCATCGAGTATTAATGCAAAGTACTATTGTTCCTCTATTCAATTCATGCTTATTCTTATTCTAAGATATCCATTCACACACAACAACATGATGAATGTGATGATTATGTGACACTCATCACCATTCTCACTCATGAACGCGTGATGACAACCACTTCTGTTCTACATGAAAACAAGCTTGAATGTATATCTCTTGGGTTTCTAATCAACGATTCACATCGACTCCCCTCTGACAATGGGGCATCTGAATTCGAGATTAGAGTCTTCGTGGTATAGGCTAGAATCCATTGGCAGCATTCTTGAGATCCGGAAAGTCTAAACCTTGTCTGTGGTATTCCGAGTAGGATCTGGGATGGGATGACTGTGACGAGCTTCAAACTCACGACTGTAGGGCATGGTGACAGATGTAAAAGGATAGTAAATCCTATTCCTACATGATCGAGAACCAACAGCTGATTAGCCATACGATATCTAAACATGATATTTTTCATCCGAGACGAGAAATCCGATAGTTGATTAGCCGTACAGAGACCGTAGAGTACCATTTTCACTGAGAGGACGGGACGTAGCCATTGACAACGGTGACACCCAGCATACAGCTTGCCATAGAAAGGAGTATGAAGGATTGGATGAAGGCAGTAGGAAAGTAGAGATTCAAAAGGAACAGTGCATCTCCATACGCTTATCTGAAATTCCCACCAATGAATTACATAAGCATCTCTATCTTTATGTTATGTTTATTTATATTTTAATTATCAAAACTCCATAACCATTTGAATTTGCATGACTGAGATTTACAAGGTGATCATAGCTTGCTTCAAGCCGAAAATCTCCGTGGGATCGACCCTTACTCACATAAGGTTTATTACTTGGACGACCCAGTGCACTTGCTGGTTAGTTGTGCGAAGTTGTGAAAAAGAGTTGAGATTACAATTGTGCGTACCAAGTTGTTGGCGTCCTTGAGATCACAATTTCGTGCACCAGTGATATCCGAATCTTTATTGAACTATGGTTCCCTCCTCCTTACCCTTTCACTGTCCCACCATTTGCAACACTACTACCATATAGTTACGATCTGTTATGGGTGAAAGACTTGTTTTTGTTAAATAAACAGTGGAACCAAGCATTAATCTTAAATCTTTTTTCTCCAGATATTGCTCAGCGAATCATCTCCATAACCTCAGAAAAGGTGAAGGCACAATTCAATGGATGATGAACAAAGAAAAAATATATGATGTTACATCAGGGTATAAGATTGCTTACTAATGTTACCATATTTCCATTGAATTTTGTCCGAACTCCAAGCAATAGAGGCCAGCTTGGAGCTATTTATAGAAGCTGAAAATTTCTCACCAAATTTTGCTCTTTACGTGGAAAATTCTCCATGGTAAAGAGCAACTTATCATCCACTTCTCATCCACCAGTGGTTTCCATCCACTTCGACAACTTGTCCAATCTGTAAATCAGCACCAGAATCACTGATGCACTATTTATTTTTCTGTGGAGACGCTAATCTAGGGTGGAAGAAGAGTCCTTTGGATTACCTCATTTCAGACCCTAGATGTTCCTTGTTCTTTGATTGGTGGAGAGATTCGGTGTTACAAACTGGACTTCTGGGAACAAGCTCTCATAGAGGTCGACTAGTGTTGATGTAGCTTAGAATATTTGGTAAGAGAGGTATCGATGAGTCGTTGAGCATGTCAAAGAGCTTCCAAAAAAAGTCTAGCAATATCGCTTAAGTTGAACCAAGAGCTATCTATTTTGCCTTATGCATAATTGATGAGAGGATTTTTGATGGTTTAGAATTTCACAAATGAAATCTCGTCAAAGTATAGTTTCTAAACCTAGCAATAATCCTTTCATACAAAAGATTGTTTGTCACAAGTAACAAACCCCTAAAATTTAAAAACTGAAGTATTCAAACCTCGGGTCGTTCTCCCTAGAAATTACAATAAAGTGTCTTGTTATTGGTTATGAGATATTTTGGGGTTTTTGAGATTTTAGACAAAAAATATAAATGGCAAAGAAAATAAACTAACAACTAACAAGGCTCTTGGCAAAATATGAGAACTAGAAGTCCTATCCTAGTCATCCTCCTCACTTGTGGCCACAAATTGTTCATTGCTATCACTTAGTTAACCTCTACAATAGAAGAAAGTCAAGTGGATGAATTAACTTGATTCCACAAGTCCTAGTCAACTCCCAAGGGAAAGACTAGCTTTAGTGGTATCCAAATCAATTAGCAACTTCTAATTATAAATGAACAAGGGAATCAGACAACTCAGGCGTCACTAATTACTCTACCTAGGCCAAGAGGAGCAAAATCCATACTAAAGCTAAAAGAGGCATTTTATCAAACACATAAGAGGCATAAAAGGAAGGCATATGAAATCTACAACAAGAATGAAATCTAACAACAATTATTGCAATGAATTAACAACAACAATTAAAAGAAACACAATTATTATGAATTACCTCTAATTGAATAAAAAAGAAAATAGAAGGAACAAGAGTAGATCTACAACAAAGCATAGGAACAACATAAAGGAAATTACAACAAAAGAATGGAAGAATGATGAATGTAACAACAAAGAATTGAGAAGAAGAAGTAGACGAAAGCATGAATGAAAACCTAGATCTAAGAACTAAGCCTAATCCTAATCCTAATTCTATAGAGAAGTGAGAGCTTCTCTCTTTAGAAACTACTTCTAACTAATCCTAATGTGTAAAGAAATGATCAAAAGTCCCTTTTCTCTTCAATCCTTGGCTTTAAATAGCAGTTTAGGCGCCAAAGTTGGTTGGGATTGGGCCCCACAACCCTTGAGAATTCGTTGGGTGCGAATTCACTAAAAAAATCATATATCAGCACCGACGCGTACGCGCACAGCATGCGTACGCGTCCATGGGGTAATTCGCAAGGTGCGCGTAAGCGCCTGGTGTGCGCGCGCGTCCATGGGCGAGTTCAACTCTTTGGCTTTTCATGATTTCTCCACTTTACATGCTTTCCTCTTCACTCCTTTGAGCCATTCCTAGCCTTTTCAATCTGAAATCACTAACAAACACATCAAGGCATCTAGTGGAATCAAATGGAGATTAAAATCATCAAGTTAAAGGCCTAAAAAGCATGTTTTCACATCTAAGCACAAATAAGGAGACAATCACAAAATTATGCTAATTCATTGAATAAATGCGGATAAAAGGTATTAAAATCTCCTAAAATCAATACAAGATAAACCCTACAAATGGGGTTTATCAATAATACCCTAAAATTCCTTTTTATATTTATTTATTTTTCTATGTTATTTTGTTCTCATAATTTTACCTGTTCATGAATACGTGGGAATATCCTTTTTCTAATTTTCTTATCCTAACTTTTAGATATTGTATTTATCTTTTTATTGAATAAAATATTATTATTATCTTTAAGAAAAATTTAACTAGAATTCAAACAATCCAATATTTACGTGATGTAAAAAAAAAAACAAAAAATTCACTCCTATACTGCACATATCATAGAATCATTTTGGAAATGATCATAATCATTGTATTGAGTTTGAAATGTGTACTTATATCTCGTCACTGTAATAGAGTTATACACACTTTAGCTAGGTGAATCATATCTTTATTTTCAGTAATAAAATTGTTGCTCCCAACTTTGCAACCCAAATGTACATTGACTCCTTTTGAATTAGCCAAAAAAAAAAATATAAATCAATTAAAATATTTATCATTATTATTGTTATTTATTTTGGTGTTTATTCAGCATAGATTATTATAATGAAAACTCAAATTACTCACTAAAATATTAAAATTAATATAATAAAATTGTAAATAATTAAATCTTTAACTATTCAGTAATTCATTTTTTTTTTATCTAAAGTCTAAAATTATGTAATAACAGTGAAATCATCTTATATCAATGTTAAAAAAAAGGGTTTAATTAGTGGTAAACACAACTTTATGAACATGGTGCAGATAAAGAAAGGTAATTCCGATTATTCTAATGAAGATTATCTGATTTCAGATAAAATTAAAGAAGTATCCGATTGTCCTCATGAATATAATTCCTCTCTAAAAACTCAATAAAAATTCAACGTGAAAAAATTTAATAGATCAGAGACAAGGAATTGTATTTGTGGTCAATAGAAAAATGCAAGTAAAAGCATACAAAAGAGAAAAAGAACTGTATATGCAAAACATGAAGAAAAAAAATCACAAGAAAAACAAGAACAAGTAAAAGCAGAAGATGGAGATGGAGATGGATGTGGATGTAGAAGATGAAGAAAGCACGGTTATTGTTTCTCCACAAAAATATAGGTGTCTTCTTTTTTTGAGGTTGGATATCTTTTATATAGAGAACCCCAAAAAAGAAGAGTACAGAAGTTTTTTTACTTAGATCTATATACCTATGTGTTATCTTAAAAACTGTAGATGAAGAGAAATGGGAAGAAGAGGAATTCTTAGTTCATATGAACCATATTACAAGTGTAGAGTATAGATAAATAAGTAAATTTATACTTAGCTAACGTCTTTTTTCTTTTCTTTTTTTTTATATTTAATGTCAACAGGAACTTAATTAAAAAAATTAAATAGTACAAAAATTTAATTAAAAAAATATATAAAGATCTAATTAAAAATTTAGTAAAACTACATGTATTTGTAGAATAATTAAACCTTAAAAAAGGTGCATTATGTATAATACATTTTTTTTGAATAACACGTAAAATGTTTTTAATTACAAAGTATAAAGTATAAAATCAATATATTTATATATTGTATATAATTTACTATGAGTTAATATTACTAAAAAAAGAAATATGTTAGCAAAATATGCTTTAGACCAAAAGAAAATTGAAAACATTAGAGAAGAGAAACTCAAAACTTTATAAAAGGGTTAATTCATTAGTTCATTAAACAATGAAGTTAGGAGTTTCTAGAGTTGATTAAATCTAATTGGAGATCAAAATCACTAATCCAATCCCATGCCAAATAAAAAATTGATCAAAATGGTAAAATATGGAATGTAAACTAATCTAGTTGAATTTTAATTTAATTTTAAAATTGATTCTATTTTATTGGTCAACGATATCCTCCAACTCAAGAGACCAAAGATTAATCTGTCATAGACTGTAACTTCATTTAAGAATTTGTTATTGGCCAATAAATTACTGCATACAAAATACGAGATTCAAATTCTAAACACTTGTTTAAGCGAACTAGTGAGCTAACCACTAGACGAATCTATATTGGTCAAAATTGATTCTATCTAATTCAAATTATATTGTTATAATATTATTATTTGCTTAGATCTACATACATGATTTATACACATGTTGCACTTGAATAATATTTTTTGGACCTCTGGTATCTTGATGGCTATGCCAAAAGATAGAGGTGATAATAGGTAGGGACAATATAAGGTTTAAACTTCACTTTAACTCTATTATGTGTTTAAATCCTTTAACTTAAACTATAACCATACTTATTTGCCTTGTAAAAATAAATTTAGTCCTTTCACATTTTATAATATTAAATATTATTTATTTATCATTAGCAATTTGAATTACTAGTTTGGTAACACTGAGTATTTGTGTAAACGAGAGGAATTTAGATTCAAAGATTTTCTCGCTCATTATACGTAAATATATTTTTACAACACATATTATATATTAAGGATGCGAGTTGAGCAGATACAATCAGCTCAACATCTGAAATAAGCCCTATTCTATGTCGGATTGTCAACCCGCTTCAATCGAATTAGAACGAGTTAGATATCCATTGATGCAGGTTGTGCTGCCAACCCTACAGAAGGGCCACCAGTTCTAATTCGATTTCAATTTTTTTCCAAAGAAATATGATTATTTAAATAAAAATGTGGAAATGATTACAATATGGTGGTGGTAGTAGTGATGTGGTGGTATTATAGGTAGTTAAGATGGTGGTGAGAGAAGGTTATGAAAATTTAAGGTTTGGAAAAAATGAGACGGTAGTGGTGTGATGATGCATAAAAATTTGTCTCTCAACAAATTTCCCTTCGGCAAGTATACCGAATTGTTGTCAAGTAAAACTCACAATATAGTGAGGTCAAATCCCACAAGGATTGATTGGTCAAGCAACTTTAGTTAGAAGAATATGCTAGTTGATCTAAACAGAATTTAGATTATGATGCAGAAATTTAAATGACTAGAAAGTAAATAACAGAAATTAAAGTGCAAAATCTTAAATGGGGAGTTGGGATAATGAGCAGGAATTTAAATGGCAGAAAGTAAATAGAATGGGTAAGATCAGAAATGGGGAGATCATTGGGTTTAGGAGATGTTGCATTCTCCGGATCAAGTTCATTCTCATCTCTTCCTCAATCAATGCATTCATTAATCTCCTTGGCAATCTTAAGTGATTGGATCCCAATTCCTTGGCAATCCAATCTCTCTAAACGTGAACAATTTCCCAATTCCTTGATTTAATTGCTCATGGTAAGAGATGAAAGTGTGGTCACTAATTATACCACATGTATTTCCAAATCAAAGTGTTGGGAGGATTAAATGTCACAATATCCATCCAAACCCCAATTTGGTCCAACATGAGAAAGCATTTCTAGCATGATTTCCTCATCCCTTTTCCAAGGTTCAAAGGAGATCCAATTATGGAGAGTTTCTTTTCCAAGACAACTAACTAATTGAATTAAGATCGAAAGCTTTCTAGTAAGATCAAGAGAAAAGAAAGAAGAAGAAGAATGAAAACTATAATTGATCCATTAAATTACAACAGAGCTCCCTAACCCAATGAAAGGGGTTTAGTTGTTCATAGCTCTAGGAATCAAAAATGGCAGAAAAAAAGAATCCATGCTAGAAGTACAGAAAAGTAAATATGCAAAGAGTAGTTCCCAAAAGTGCTAAGCTTCTCTCTAGTTCAAAACTACTCCTATTTATACTACTCCTCATGATCTTCTAGTGAGTTCTTCAAGTCTTGGATGTGGGCTCTGGACCTTGAGTTGAAGCAATTCTCATCTTTAGTGGGCCCAGCTTGCAGAGAAATAAGAATTAGGCTTGGGCATTTAGTGAGATTAACGTTGGGTAATATTTTGAGTGTGAGAACGTTAGTGGCATTCACTTTTTCCACTAACGTTCCACCCTTATATACCCACGTTAATTCCAACGTTAGAAATCTTAAGGTGACTTCTAACGTTTCTTACTCAATCCTTGGCCAACGTTAATAGGACTCACTTTTCCCATTAACGTTGGCTTGTGCCCCTTTTTGCAAATGTTAATGGGAATCACTTTTCCCATTAACGTTGCTTGCCTTTTGCCCTTACGTTAGATCTCACGTTAGCTTGGCTAACGTAGCTCTTAACGTGGGTCTCTATCACCTTCGAGAGCGTTAGTGACACTCAACTTTGTCACTAACGCTCTGATACGTAAAAATGAGATTTCACGTACAACCGGCAAGTATACCGGGTCGCATCAAGTAATCAAACTCACTAAGAGTGAGGTCGATCCCACGGAGATTGGTAGATTAAGCAACTTTAGTTAATGGTAAATTTAGTCAAGCAAACATGGTTTTAATTTCATGAGATTTGTGATTTTTGAACATAATTGCAAGAATTTAAATGGCAAAGAATTTAAAGAACTAGAAGAGAGAAATAAAATGAAAGTAAATAACGGAAACTAAAAATGCAAGAAACTTAAATAACATCAAAGATAAATTGCAAGGAATTAAAGGTTGCAGAAATTTAAAGAACATAAGAGTAAATAGCAAGAACTGAAGGAACAGAATGTAGATGACAAGAATAATAAATTGACAGAATGTAGAAGGGAATTGGGTTATGGGTAGTCAAACAACTAGAAACAAAAGAAATAAGAATTAATGGTGGAGAGGATCATTAGGGATCAGAGATGCAAGTTTTCATGAATTGATGTTAGTCAAGTCCTTCTCAATCATGGGTATAGATCCATGGCAAGTGGGTAATTGAATCCCAATCTCTTGGTGATTCAATTTCTCTCAACATAACCAATTGCCACTCTCGTGATCTAGTTGTTCATGAGAAGAGATGAAGCTCAATTCTAATCCAGCCACACAACTCCCATAATCTCAACCAAGGAAAGTTACATCTCACATACCAACCAAGGTGTATTGATTAAGGAAATCATGAAAGGATGAACTCTAAACTGAATTATGTGGCTCATTCCTCAAATTCACCACACAATTCACATAGATTAACCCCTCTCTCGATGGTGGTTGAATCTTTGAAGAACAAGAGTTTCCTCTTTGGATTAACCACTTGAATTGAGGAGGAAAAGAGGAGTTCATCAATGCATTCAAACAAGCAGAGCTCTTCCCCCTAATGAAAGTGGGGTTTAGTGAATCATAGCTCCAATTTCAACAACAATTGCCATAAACAAAAATTAAACTAAGTGTAAAGAAAAGAAGAAGAAGAATAAGGAAATGCTTAAAACTTAAAACTGAAGAAGAAAAGTTCCAAGAAAAACCAAAATAGCTCTCCGGGTATTCTCCCCGGAAGTGCTAGAGAGTTCCCCAAATAAAAGTGCTAAGAGTCTAAAATTCTAAGTGTCAAAAAGTCCCCTTAAAGTACAAACTCAATCTCTATTTATATTGGTCCCAAAACTCCTTCAAAGATCTTTAATTGGGTTAGCAATATGGGCTTCCTCTTTGTTGAATTCTTGGCTAAATGGAAGAAGTGTTGCTAGACTTGGAAGGAGGAGTTCATTCATCATGCTTCTGGCCCAATGGCTTGGCGTTTTTGCCAATAACGCTAGCCTTAATGCACGTTAGCAACGTGCATCATATTTTCCTGGGAGTGAACTTTCAGACTTGGGCGTTGCTAGCCCAAGTTGTTGCTAACAACTTGCTTTTCTACTTCTTGACTCTACTTTCATGCTAAATGTAGCCCAGAATTTGAGTGTCAATCCTCTGCTTCAATATGGACTATTATACATCATTGGAAAGCTCTTGATGTCTACTTTCCAATGCCACTAGAATCACCTCATTTGGACTTTCCTAGCTCAAGTTATGCTTCCTCAAAGAAGGTAAGGTCAAGCTGCCAAGTTATTGCCAAAAACGCACCTATCCTCCCACGTTGGCAACGTGCCTAGCCTCCCAAGGCAGGGACATGAGGTTGGCGTTGTCACCAAACACGCCCCCTTGTTAGCACGTTGGCAACGTGCTCGTGCTCCCTCCAGGGCTAATCTCTAGCCTTCAATTTTGCTTGTCACGTTGCCTTAGAAAACGCCTTTAGACGCTGGCGTTGGCAACGTGCTCGAGTGCTTCTTCATGTGAGCTTCCTTGCCTAACTTTGCTTGCTGCGTTGCCCCCATACACGCCTTTGGAAGCTGGCGTTGGCAACGTGCTCGAGCCTTCCTCAAGGCTCTATGCTTGTTGCTTGGCGTTGTCCTTGAACACGCCTATGCTTCCTGGCGTTGGCAACGTGGTTGGGATCCAAGACTTGGTGCCTAGCCAAGCATTCCTTCTTGGCGTTGCCTTAGAACACGCCAATGAAAGTGGCGTTGGCAACGTGCTCCTATTTGTTGGCCCAGAATCTTGTCCCTGGCGTTATTGATGAACACGCCAGTTCATTTCCAAGTTAGCAACGCTCTCGTGTGCCCATACTCCTAGCTTGCATGCGTTGCCAAGGAACACGCCCATGCTCACCCAGCTCAACAACGTGCTCGAGCTTTCCTATGGTGCCAAAGTTGCTTGCTACGTTGCCAAGGAACACGCCTTCATAACTTGGCGTTGGCAACGTGCATCTCCCTTTCCTGGGCCAAGTTTTCCATTCAGCGTTGTTTGCTTGCGTTGTCCTCAAACACGCCCCTCATCTCTAGGCTGGCAACGTGCTCGAGGCTCTGAACTAGCTCCCCAAGATTGCTTGGGCGTTGCCTTGAATAACGCCTATGGTTCCTGGCATTGGCAACGTGCTTCACACCCTTCCTACCAAACCTTGCTTGTGTGGCGTTGCCTAGGGACACGCCTATGGTTCCTGGCGTTGGCAACGTTGGCTTGAGTTGTTGTCAAACACGCCAATGAAGAGTGGCATTGGCAACGTGCTCGATGGATGGAGATCCAAGGCTTGCTGCCTACCAAGCTTTCCTCCCTGGCGTCGCCTCTAAACACTCCAATGAAGTAGCACGTTGGCAACGTGCTCAAGCTCCTCCCTGGCCCAAGTTCTTCTAGCTCAGCGTTGCCTTAAACAACGCCCATACTTCCCATGTTGGCAACGCCCAAGTGTGCTCTCCAGGGCTGCCTTGGCGTTGCCTTCAACAACTCACCTTTTCTCCAAGTTGGCAACGCCAACACCTTCTCTTCTTCTTGCCCAGTTTGCTTCATTCTTGCTTCCCTGCTTTCTTGTTTCATCACCTATCATCAACAAGGGAAATAGCTTCAAAGTCTTACCAATCTATGCAATAAATTTCATGAGATTCATTCATACTCATTCATTTATGTATTCTTTAAATCATTTGCATGAATTTGGCTACAATCAACATGTTCCTTGGTATTCTCATGCATGAAGACAAAACTCATAAAAAGACTTGTTTATTTAGAGAAAATGAGTGAAACAAAGCTAAAACCAACTAAACTAACTAGCTAATATAGTAAATATGCAATTGCATCACAACACCAAACTTAAAGTGTTGCTTGTCCTCAAGCAAAATATAAAAGACTTTGTCACAAGAATCTAAGATGTAAGACTTGAATGTTTTACCAGAGAGTATTTTTTTCGTTGAGCATGTCGTCCTCACTTGTGTGGTCAATAATTTATTGTAATTGAACACGGCTATTCAACTTTTTCAATTAAAATGCTTGCTTCAATACTAAATTGGTTAACTTCACTAGACTTTTTCTATACCATAGCACATGACCCTTGAACCATTCTTTACTTGATGCTTTTCTTTTTTATATTCCTTCTTATTTCAAATGAGCTCGAAATCTTGTCTTAAGGCGGCTCTTTAGCATAAGCTTTCAATTAACAATCCCAAACCAGTTGGTTCAAGTTGTTAAGTGTTGAGACACTCTTAAAGATTTACTAACTCAAGCCTCTCTCCTTAACACATTCAATCACAGGCATATAACATTGAAATTTTATTTGGATAGTGGTGTCCAACACCTCTTTGGGTTGCTAAATGTCTGTTATAGAGCTACTCTTGATTGTGAGTTTTCAATCGATAATCCCGAGTTAGTTAACTCAAGTTATCGGGTGATGAAGCACCCCTCGGATTTACTAGCCCAAGTATGTCTCCTAACATCAATCACCACAGACACATATCCAAATTTTGTCATCGATGCCTAGCCTTTCATTCTTTGTTTTCTGTTTTCTTTATTGTTAAGGTTATTTGTGCTTTTACTTATAAGGTCTTTGTGACCCTTAACCGACTAGTCTTGTATAAGCAAGCATTCTTTTGAATTTCTTGAGCCTTGATTCTTTCACAATAAATGTATATATGCTAGCACTTTTCTTATGGGACAACATGATTCTTTTTAAGCTAGAATTCTCTCTGTTCTTGCTCAAACTACATCTTTTATTCCATTGACAAGTAAAAGTACTTAAGACAAGCAACCATTCCAAACTGGTGAGTGGTGATGCATGGAATGGGCAACATAAAAGAAAATGCTTCAAAAAAAAAAATGCATCCTAGAAGGTATACCATATTTCAGACATACATCTTCTTTATTTAATAAAGCATAAAGAAAAACAAAGGAACTTCACCACCTTTAGTCTTCATGTCCCTTGTTCTTTGCTTGATTCTCCTTGCTTTCCTTTGCCCTTTGGATCTTCTTTCTTTTTCTTTCTCAGCTCTCCTTGTTGTTTTGTTGTTGAATCCCCCTTTGGATCTTCTTTCTTTTTCCTTCTTAGTTCTCCTTGTTGTTTTGTTGTTGAATCCCCCTCTTCTCTTTGCCATACTCCTGAGCTTATCATTGTTTCCTTTAGCCTCTGAGCATTAAATCTCACCCTTGCAAGTTCCTGCTCTTCAAATATCTTGCGAGCTTCATTAAAACTTTTAATTTGTGGGTTGAGTAATGGGGGTGCTCCACAAAGGTAACTGAGCTTTTCTTGAGTGCATATATCATAGTCAAGTCTGTCCTTATGCCTGGCTTCCCTGAACATTCTGCTTTCATTGAACTCTTTGTGAAATGTATCATGTCTAGCATCCAACCTATGGAGAAGCTCCCTTTGCTGAGCTTGCTCTTTCCTTAGTTGAGCTTGTTCTTGTATTACATTCTCCATGGCTCTTTCATATTCAGCAGTTGAATTGTTGATGGCTTCATGCATCTTGGCATATTGTTCTTGTTGTAGTTCCATCATGTGTGTTTGGTATTCATTTTGTTGGTTCATCCATTGAACTTGAATCCCTCTTTGTTGATCCATCAATTGCCAAAGGTCCCTTTGTTGCTGAGCTTGTTCCTCTTGGCTTCTTTGAATTTGTGAGTATTGCCTAGAGATTCCTTCCAAGGCGGCTTGGAGTTGATTCATGTTTAAGGTATGAGATTCTTCCATTTCTTGAGGCTCCTCCTCTTGTCTTGCTTCTTTCCTTTTCTTCCTTCTTGCTAACGGTTGCCTTTCCAATTGGGTTGTGGTGATGATGAGCGGATAATTTATACGCTTTTTGGCATTGTTTTTAGATAGTTTTTAGTAAGTTTGAGCTACTTTTAGGGATGTTTTCATTAGTTTTTAGGCAAAAATCATATTTCTAGACTTTACTATGAGTTTGTGTGTTTTTCTGTGATTTCAGGTAATTTCTGGCTGAAATTGAGGGAGCTGAGCAAAAATCTGAGTTAGGCTGAAAAAGGACTGCTGATGCTGTTGGATCCTGACCTCCCTGCACTCGAAATGGATTTTCTGGAGCTACAGACGTCCAATTGGCGCGCTCTCAACGGCGTTGGAAAGTAGACATCCAGGGCTTTCCAGAAATATATAATAGTCCATACTTTGTACGAAGATAGACGACGTAACTTGGCGTTGAACGCCAAGTACATGCTGCTGTCTGGAGTTAAACGCTAGAAAAACGTCATGATCCGGAGTTGAACGCCCAAAACACGTTACAACTTGGAGTTCAACTCCAAGAAAGGCCTCAACTCGTGGATAGCTTTAGTCTCAGCCCCAGCACACACCAAGTGGGCCCAGAAGTGGATTTCTGCACCAATTATCTTAGTTTACTCATATTCTGTAAACCTAGGTTACTAGTTTACTATTTAAACAACTTTTAGAGACTTATCTTGTACCTCATGACATTTTCAGATCTGAATTACATACTTTTTGATGGCATGAGTCTCTAAACTCCATTGTTGGGGGTGAGGAGCTCTGCGGCGTCTCGATGATTTAATACAATTCCTTTGTTTTCCATTCAAACACGCTTGTTCTTATCTAAGATGTTCATTCGCGCTTAATTATAGAGAAGGTGATGATCCGTGACACTCATCACCTTCCTCAATCCATGAACGTGTGCCTGACAACCACCTCCGTTCTACATCAGATTGAATGAATATCTCTTAGATTCCTTAATCAAAATCTTCGTGGTATAAGCCGGATTGATGGCGGCATTCATGAGGATCCGGAAAGTCTAAACCTTGTCTGTGGTATTCCGAGTAGGATTCTGGGATTGAATGGCTGTGACGAGCTTCAAACTCCTGAAGGCTGGGCGTTAGTGACAGACGCAAAAGAATCAATGGATTCTATTCCAACCTGATTGAGAACCGACAGATGATTAGCCGTGCTGTGACAGAGCATAGGAACATTTTCACTGAGAGGATGGGAAGTAGCCATTGACAACGGTGACACCCTACATAGAGCTTGCCATGGAAGGGACTTCGCGTGTGGAGAAGGATTTCAAGGAAGAGTTGAAGTCAGAGGACAAAGCATCTCCAAAACTCCAACATATTTCTCATTACTGCACAACAAGTAACGCTTTTATTCTCCATTATTAAAGTAATAACTATTTATTTTATGCCCTTTTCTTTATTAAAATACGAGGCTAAAGAATCCTATTGGTATCCTGACTAAGATAAATAAAATAAACATAGCTTGCTTCAATCCAACAATCTCCGTGGGATTCGACCCTTACTCACGTAAGGTATTACTTGGATGACCCAGTGCACTTGCTGGTTAGTTGTGCGGATTACAAATTCGTGCACCAAGTTTTTGGCGCCGTTGCCGGGGATTGTTGAGTTTGAACAATTGAAGGCTTATTTTATTTCTTAGATTAGGAATAATTTATTTTTGTTGTTATAGAGTCATTAAATTTTGATAGGATAGTCTCTTTTCAAAAATTTCTTTTCAAAAAAATTATTTTTCTTAATTAATTGTTAATTTTTCGTGAGTCTAGTGTCTTGTTCTAAGTTTGGTGTCAATTGCATCTTTTATAATTTTTTTCTAAAATTTTCGACTTGTGTTCTTTGTTCTTCATTGATCTTCAAGTTGTTCTTGTGTATTTTTCTTGATTGATCTTTAATTTTTCTTGTTCTGTGTCTTTTCTTGTTTTTCTTATACTAATCCAAAGCATTAGTCTTCAAAAAGGAATATACCCATTTAGAACAATTGTTACCTTTTCTGCCCATTTGGCTAGAATATTGGTTTATATTCTTGATAAGGGAGCACCAATACTTTTGAAAATCTTTTTCAAAATTAATTTTTCTTTGATTTAATCTTGTGCCAAACTTTAAGTTTGGTGTTTTCTTGTTAATCTTTTCATAAATTTCAAAAATTTATTTTGATTTTCTAAAAATTTTAAGTTTGGTGTTCTTTCTTTTGTTCTTGGTGTTCTTGTGAATCTTCAAAGTGTTCTTGAGTTTTTCTTGTATCTTGATCTTAAAATTTTTAAGTTTGGTGTTCCTTGGTGTTTTCCCTCCAAAAATTTTCGAAAATAAGGAACATTGGATCTAAAAATTTTAAATCTTGTGTCTTTTGCATATTTTTCTCTTTCATCATAAAATTCAAAATTCGAAAAAAAAAAATATTCTTCCTAACTAATTTTAAACTATTTTTTTTCAAAAATTTTATAAAAAAAAAATTTCAGATTTCAATTTCAAAATATTTTTCAATTTCTTTTATTTGTTTCGTTTTTATTTTATTTTATAAAAATTAATTTTTTTTATAAAATAAACAATAGCAACATACATATCATCTCTTTTATTCCATTATGGAATTAAGTGGGAATGATCAGTCCAGGAGGACTCTGGGGTCATATGCTAACCCCACTACTGCTTCATATGGGGGTAGTATCTGTATACCCTCCATTGGAGTTAGTAGCTTTGAGTTGAATCCTCAGCTCATTATCATGGTGCAGCAAAACTGCCAGTATTCTGGTCTTCCACATGAAGAGCCTACAGAGTTTCTGGCACAATTTTTACAATTTGCTGACACAGTACATGATAAAGAAGTGGATCAGGATGTCTACAGATTATTACTGTTTCCATTTGCTGTAAAAGATCAAGCTAAAAGGTGGTTAAATAACCAGCCTAAGAACAGCATAAAAACATGGAAACAGCTGTCAGAAAAATTCCTGAATCACTATTTCCCTCCAAAACGGATGACACAGCTAAGGCTAAGCATCCAAGGCTTCAAACAAGGAGATAATGAATCCCTTTATGATGCATGGGAGAGATACAGAGAGATGCTAAGAAAATGCCACTCTGAAATGTTTTCAGAGTGGGTGCAATTAGACATCTTCTACTATGGGCTTACAGAAAAAGCTCAGATTTCTCTAGACCACTCAGCTGGTGGATCTATACATATGAGAAAAACAATTGAAGAAGCTCAAGAGCTTATTGATACAGTTGCCAGAAATTAGCATCTGTACCTAAGCAGTGAATCTTCCATGAAAGAAGAAGCTAAAACCGTAACTGCTGAACTCAATCCTGTAGATCAGGCTAATGAATTCAATCAGCAATTAGACTTTCTAACTCAACAGCTAGCCGAATTCAAGGAAATACTACAGGAAACAAGAATGGCTAACAGGAATATGGAAGTACAGTTAAGGCAAACAGAAAAGCAACTGTCAAAACAAATAGCAGAAGAATGCCAAGCAGTTCAATTAAGAAGTGGGAAAACATTAAATACCTCACTTCAAAACAGCAGGAAGCCAAGAAATGAACAGATGGCTACTCAAAATCCCTCTGAGGACAATCAGAGCCCAGAGAGGAATAATGCTGGCGCTGAACGCCCAGACCATGCTCATTCCTGGCGTTCAACGCCAGAAACAAGCATGAATTCGGCGTTGAACGCCCAAGGGAAGCATAGTTCTGGCGTTCAGACGCCAGTAACAAATAAGGAGTTGGCGTTTAACGCCACTCCAGCTTCCACCCCTGGCATTCAAACGCCAGTGGGAAATCAGTCACATACAAGTGCTGATAGCAACCCTTCTAAAAAGGCGTCCCAACCCACTTCTACAGGCAATCAACCTGCAGCAACTAAAGTTGAGGAATACAAAGCCAAAATGCCTTATCCTCAAAAACTCCGCCAAGCGGAACAGGATAAACAATTTGCCCGCTTTGCAGACTATCTCAAGACTCTTGAAATAAAAATTCCGTTTGCAGAAGCACTTGAGCAAATACCCTCTTATGCTAAGTTCATGAAAGAGATCTTAAGTCATAAGAAGGATTGGAGGGAGACTGAAAAAGTTTACCTCACTGAAGAATGCAGTGCAGTCATTCTGAAAAGCTTACCTGAGAAGCTTAAAGATCCTGGGAGCTTCATGATACCATGCACATTAGAGGGTAACTGCACCAAGACAGCTCTATGTGATCTTGGGGCAAGCATCAACCTAATCCCTGCATCCACTATCAGAAAGCTTGGCTTGACTGAAGAGGTCAAACCAACCCGGATCTGTCTTCAACTTGCTGATGGCTCCATTAAATACCCATCAGGCATAATTGAGGACATGATTATCAAGGTTGGGCCATTTGCCTTCCCTACTGACTTTGTAGTGCTGGAAATGGAGGAGCACAAGAGTGCAACTCTCATTTTAGGAAGACCATTCCTAGCAACTGGACGAACCCTCATTGACGTCCAAAAAGGGGAGATAACCCTGAGAGTCAATGAGGATGAGTTTAAGTTGAATGTTGTCAAAGCTATGCAACATCCAGACATATTAGACGACTGCCTGGGCGTTGATATTATTGAATCCCTGGTGGAAGAGGTCTATATGACTGAGAGTCTCGAATCAGAGCTAGAGGACATTTTTAAAGATGTTCAGCCTGATCTGGAGGAACCAGAGGAAATAAAAGAACCTCTGAAAACTCCTCAAGAAGAGGAGAAACCTCCTAAACCCGAGCTCAAACCACTACCACCATCCCTGAAATATGCATTTCTGGGTGAAGGTGACACTTTTCCTGTAATCATAAGCTCTGCTTTAGGGCCACAGGAAGAGAAAGCATTAATTCAAGTGCTAAGGACACACAAGACAGCTCTTGGGTGGTCCATCAGTGATCTCAAGGGCATTAGCCCAGCCAGATGCATGCACAAGATCTTACTGGAGGGTGACGCCAAGCCAGTGGTTCAACCACAAAGACGGCTGAATCCAGCCATGAAGGAAGTTGTGCAGAAAGAGGTCACTAAGTTACTAGAGGCTGGGATTATTTATCCTATTTCTGATAGCCCCTGGGTAAGCCCTGTCCAAGTCGTCCCTAAGAAAGGTGGCATGACAGTGGTTCATAATGAAAAAAATGAACTGGTTCCTACAAGAACAGTTACAGGGTGGCGTATGTGTATTGATTATAGAAGGCTCAATACAGCCACCCGAAAGGATCATTTTCCTTTACCATTCATAGATCAGATGCTAGAAAGACTAGCAGGTCATGAATACTACTGCTTCCTGGATGGATATTCAGGTTATAATCAAATTGCAGTAGATCCCCAGGATCAAGAGAAAACGGCATTCACATGTCCATCTGGAGTATTTGCATACAGAAGGATGCCATTTGGCTTGTGCAATGCACCTGCAACCTTTCAAAGGTGCATGCTCTCCATCTTCTCTGATATGGTGGAGAAGTTTCTGGAAGTCTTCATGGATGACTTTTCAGTATTTGGAGACTCATTAAGCTCCTGCCTTAACCGTTTAGCACTTGTTCTGAAAAGATGCCAAGAGACCAACCTAGTTTTAAACTGGGAAAAATGTCACTTTATGGTGACTGAAGGGATTGTCCTTGGGCACAAAATTTCAAACAAGGGAATAGAGGTGGATCAAGCTAAGGTAGAGGTAATTGAAAAATTACCACCACCTGCCAATGTTAAGGCAATCAGAAGCTTTCTGGGGCATGCAGGATTCTATAGGAGGTTTATAAAGGATTTTTCAAAAATCGCCAAACCTCTGAGCAATCTGCTAGCTGCAGACACGCCATTTGTGTTTGACACAAAGTGTTTGCAGGCGTTTGAGACCCTGAAAGCTAAGCTGGTCACAGCACCAGTTATTTCTGCACCAGACTGGACATTACCCTTTGAACTAATGTGTGATGCTAGTGACCATACCATCGGTGCAGTATTGGGACAGAGGCATAACAAGCTTCTGCATGTCATTTATTATGCTAGTAGTGTTTTAAATGATGCCCAGAAAAATTACACAACCACAGAAAAAGAATTACTTGCAGTGGTTTATGCCATTGACAAGTTTAGATCCTACTTAGTAGGATCAAAAGTGATTGTGTACACTGACCATGCTGCTCTTAAATATCTACTCACAAAGCAGGATTCAAAGCCCAGGCTTATAAGATGGGTGTTGCTTCTGCAAGAGTTTGATATAGAAATAAGAGACAGAAAAGGAACAGAGAATCAAGTAGCTGATCACCTGTCCCGGATAGAACCAATAGCAGGAGCATCCCTCCCTCCTACTGAGATCTCTGAAACCTTTCCGGATGAGCAATTGTTTGCTGTTCAGGAAGCTCTGTGGTTTGCAGACATCACAAACTATAAGACACAAGGTTCTCCTTTTATAACCATGGAGAGGAAGCATGAAGAGCTTCTCTCAGTTCAGAGTCAAGAAGAGTCCACACAGTCAAACGCTAAGTTTGGTGTTGTGAGGCCACAACCAAACTCTAAGTTTGGTGTTAAGACCCCATATCCAAACTCTAAGTTTGGTGTTGGCAACTATACAACATTGACCTGATCACCTTGTGGCTCCATGAGAGCCACTGTCAAGCTATTGACATTAAAGAAGCGCTTGTTGGGAGGCAACCCAATTTTATTTATCTAATTTTTATTTTATTGTTATTTTGTGTTTTATTAGGTACTTGATCATGAGGAGTCACGAAAAAATCATAAAAATTAAAAACAGAATCAAAAACAGCAGAAGAAAAAAATTCGCACCCTAGAGGACGCACAGGCTGGCGTTCAAACACCAGTAAGATGCATCTGGCCGGCGTTCAACGCCAGAACAGAGCACCATTCTGGCGCTGAACGCCAGAAATAAGCAACATTCTGGCGCTGAACGCCAGGAATGTGCCTAGAGAAGAAAAGCTGGCGCTGAACGCTAGTAACAAGCATGAAACTGGCGTTCAACGCCAGAAACATGCTTTACATGGGCGTTGAACGCCCAGAATGTGCACCACACGGCGTTTAAACGCCAGAATGGTGTGAAAAGGCATTTTACATGCCTATTTGGTGCAGGAATGGAATTCCTTGACACCTTAGGATCTGTGGACCCCCACAGGATCACCTCAGGATCTGTGGACCTCACAGGATCCCCACCTACCTCGCCCTCTCTCTCTCTCCATTCATGGTCATCTCTTCTGTTTTTCATTCACCACTCACTTCTATCCACTCTTCCCCACTCCCCTTCAAAATTCAAAACTCTTTCCCACCCAAACCCACCCATATAGCCAAATACACACATCCCTCTATCTCTTCTTCTTCATCATCTTTTCTTTCTTCTCTTGCTCGAGGGCGAGCAATTTTCTAAGTTTGGTGTGGTAAAAGCATAGCTTTTTGCTTTTTCATTACCATTAATGGCACCTAAGGCCAGAGAAACCTCAAAGGGAAGACAAAAGCTTCCACCTCTGAGTCTTGGGAGATGGAAAGACTCATATAAAGCCGTCATAGCTCAGTGGTAGAACATGTGGCTGCAAATCAAGAGATCCCTGAGATACCTCAGGGGATAAATTGTCCTCCACACAAATATTGGAAGCAACCAAGGGTAGAAACACCAAAATTACTAGGAATCATTCAACAGAAGCAAGGAAGAGACATAGAGGAGCTCAAAGAGCACCATTGGACCTTCAAGAAGGCGCCACCCTCACTCAGGTGGATTCATTCCTTGTTCTTATTTCTTTCTGCTTTTCGGTTTTTAATATTGTATTTATCTATGTTTTGTGTCTCTAAATTCATGATCATTAGTATGTTACCATGTCTCAAAGCTATGAATAAATTCCATTAATCCTTCACCTCTCTTAAAAAAAATGTTTTAACTCAAAAGAACAAGAAGTACATGAATTTCGAATTATCCTTGAATTTAATTTAATTATATTGATGTGGCGACAATACTTTTTGTTTTCTGAATGAATGCTTAAACAGTGCATGTTTTTGATCTTGTTGTTTATGAATGTTAAAATTGTTGGCTCTTGAAAGAATGATGAACAAAGAGAAATGTTTTTGATGATCTGAAAAATCATGAAATTGATTCTTGAAGCAAGAAAAAGCAGTGAATAGCAAAAGCTTTCAAAAAAAAAAAAAAGAAGGAGCAGTAGAAAAAGCCAATAGCCCTTAAAACCAAAAGGCAAGGGTAAAAAGGATCCAAGGCTTTGAGCATCAATGGATAGGAGGGCCCAAGGAAATAAAATCCAGGCCTAAGCGGCTAAACCAAGCTGTCCCTAACCATGTGCTTGTGTCATGAAGGTCCAAGTGAAAAGCTTGAGACTGAGTGGTTAAAGTCGTGATCCAAAGCAAAAGAGTGTGCTTAAGAGCTCTGGACACCACTAACTGGGGACTCTAGCAAAGCTGAGTCACAATCTGAAAAGGTTCACCCAGTTATGTGTCTGTGGCATTTATGTATCCGGTGGTAATACTGGAAAACAAAGTGCTTAGGGTCACGGCCAAGACTAAAAAAAAAGTAGCTGTGTTCAAGAATCAACATACTTAACTAGGAGAATCAATAACACTATCTGAAATTCTAAGTTCCTAGAGAAGCCAATCATTCTAAACTTCAAAGGAAAAAGTGAGATGCCAAAACTGTTCAGAAGCAAAAAGCTACAAGTCCCGCTCATCTAATCATAATTAATATTCATTGATATTTTGGAATTTATAGTATATTCTCTTCTTTTTATCCTAATTGATTTTTAGTTGCTTGGGGACAAGCAACAATTTAAGTTTGGTGTTGTGATGAGCGGATAATTTATACGCTTTTTGGCATTGTTTTTAGATAGTTTTTAGTAAGTTTGAGCTACTTTTAGGGATGTTTTCATTAGTTTTTAGGCAAAAATCATATTTCTGGACTTTACTATGAGTTTGTGTGTTTTTTGTGATTTCAGGTAATTTCTGGTTGAAATTGAGGGAGCTGAGCAAAAATCTGAGTTAGGCTGAAAAAGGACTGCTGATGTTGTTGGATCCTGACCTCCCTGCACTCGAAATGGATTTTCTGGAGCTACAGGAGTCCAATTGGCGCGCTCTTAACGGCGTTGGAAAGTAGACATCCAGGGCTTTCCAGCAATATATAATAGTCCATACTTTGTACGAAGATAGACGACGTAACTTGGCGTTGAACGCCAAGTACATGCTGCTGTCTGGAGTTAAACGCTAGAAAAACGTCATGATCCGGAGTTGAACGCCCAAAACACGTTACAACTTGGAGTTCAACTCCAAGAAAGGCCTCAACTCGTGGATAGCTTTAGTCTCAGCCCCAGCACACACCAAGTGGGCCCCAGAAGTGGATTTCTGCACCAATTATCTTAGTTTACTCATATTCTGTAAACCTAGGTTACTAGTTTACTATTTAAACAACTTTTAGAGACTTATCTTGTACCTCATGACATTTTCAGATCTGAATTACATACTTTTTGACGGCATGAGTCTCTAAACTCCATTGTTGGGGTGAGGAGTTCTGCGGCGTCTCGATGATTTAATACAATTTCTTTGTTTTCCATTCAAACACGCTTGTTCTTATCTAAGATGTTCATTCGCGCTTAATTATAGAGAAGGTGATGATCCGTGACACTCATCACCTTCCTCAATCCATGAACGTGTGCCTGACAACCACCTCCGTTCTACATCAGATTGAATGAGTATCTCTTAGATTCCTTAATCAGAATCTTCGTGGTATAAGCCGGATTGATGGCGGCATTCATGAGGATCCGGAAAGTCTAAACCTTGTCTGTGGTATTCCGAGTAGAATTCTGGGATTGAATGGCTGTGACGAGCTTCAAACTCCTGAAGGCTGGGCGTTAGTGACAGATGCAAAAGAATCAATGGATTCTATTTCAACCTGATTGAGAACCGACAGATGATTAGCCGTGTTGTGACAGAGCATAGGAACGTTTTCACTGAGAGGATGGGAAGTAGCCATTGACAACGGTGACACCCTACATAGAGCTTGCCATGGAAGGGACTTCGCGTGTGGAGAAGGATTTCAAGGAAGAGTTGAAGTCAGAGGACAAAGCATCTCCAAAACTCCAACATATTTCTCATTACTGCACAACAAGTAATGCTTTTATTCTCCATTATTAAAGTAATAACTATTTATTTTATGCCCTTTTCTTTATTAAAATACGAGGCTAAAGAATCCTATTGGTATCCTGACTAAGATAAATAAAATAAACATAGCTTGCTTCAATCCAACAATCTCCGTGGGATTCGACCCTTACTCACGTAAGGTATTACTTGGACGACCCAGTGCACTTGCTGGTTAGTTGTGCGGATTACAAATTCGTGCACCAGGTGACAAATTCCAACCTTTCTCGGGTAAGAGGTTTTCCAATAGAGACCACATCAGTTTCTTCAAATTCTTCCAGAGGCACTCCAGCTTCTTCACATAAGCGCAGAATAGTACTAGGATATCCTAGCCAGCTGTCCTGTTTGACCTTTTGAGCTATGTCAATGATGTTCTTGGCTATAATTTCTCCAACATTGATTTCCCCTCCTTTCATTATGCAATGGATCATTATTGCTCTATTCACTGTCACCTCAGAATTATTTGAAGTGGAGATCAATGATCTCCTCACTATGACATGCCATCCTTTTGCTTGAGGTATGAGATCACCTCTCTGAAGTTTGAGTGGTTGTCCATGTGAATCCAACACCCAATCCGTGCCTACTCTGCATAAGTCACTTAACACATCCATATATCTTGGGTCATTTTCAACCCTTTCTTCATAGCTAGCTTGTTTGAACCGTTTTGGCTTGACCTTTAGCACCCTGTTGATGGTGTCCGGACTAAAATCAACAATCACACCTCTTACATAACTCATGTATGGTTCTTCATCATCAAATTCTCTTATCACATTAGTGTAGAACTCATGGATGAGAAGCATGCTCACTTCTTGAGGTTGGTTACAGAGAAGCTCCCATCCCCTTTTCCTGATTATTTTTTGTATCTCAGAGTATTCCTCTTTCCTTAGCTTGAAAGGTAACTCCGGAACAACATCTTTGCTTGACATCCAACTAAAGATGCGCTCATTGCGTTTGGATTTGAATCTTCTTTGATCAAAGGTGTTTTGTCCTTCATCTTCTATGGGTTGCTTGTCCCTCCTATCCCTTGATGATGAGGCCATTGAGATTCACTTGCAAGGGTTGAATCTCCCACACCAAACTTAGGTGAATGCTTGTCCTCAAGCATAAAGAAAATAATTGTGAATGGGAGAGGTATATGACGACAAGGTGACTTAGACAAGCTAGAAAATGATGGTGAGGGGGGGTGGAGTGTTTCGGTTATGTGGAGAGATGTAGTGCTTCATGAGATTTGTTGTGTAAAGATGAGGTCCAAGGCTAGAATTTGTGAAACACAGAATGCGTTGGAGGTTAAGTGTGAGTTCGGGTGATGAAATGGGGTTATGGAGGGGTAGAAGGATGAGTGAGGATTAAGTGAGGTTTGATGAATATGGTTGAAGTATTTAAAGTGATGTTTGGTGGGGATGCATGGTTTTAGTGATTGCCGTGGTGAGATGCATGGTTTTAATGGTTCGGTCATAGTATGGGAAGCATGCTTCCTTATGACCAATGCATGTTGAGTTGATTTTTCCAATGCACAAGATTCAAGACTCATGTGACTTTCTCTTCCTTGTGTATCCGTGATCCCCCCTTCCAAGATTCTCCATCACTTCTTTCTTTCTTTCCTGCAACAAAATTCCAAAATCTTGAGATTCTTAAAGTGACATTACTAGCTAGCAACTTATGATGATATTCCTATGTAAAGTTGACTAAGCAAAAAGAAAAATTTATGAATTGATTTCCTATTCTACTTTTTCTAGCATTATTGATGTATGTAAAGACACCAAACTTAGTTTGTGACTAAGTGTTCTATGGAGTTAACTCCAAAGATGGCCACACCAAACTTAGTATCTTACCTACATTGTATGCTATTTCAATCTCTTTTTCTCGGTTTTTTTTTCTTTTTTTTCTCTCTTTTTTTTAAAGAATAAACTCTCTTATTGACTACTAAAGCAAATAAAAGAGAACTCCTGTGCATGGGTTGCCTCCCATGAAGCGCTTGTTTATTGTCCTTAGCTTGACAATGCAACTTCCTTGCTCATGTTAGCATTTGCACACTTTCTTCCTTGCTCCAGGGGCCACCAAAATAATGCTTCACCCTATGTCCATTAGCTGTGAAGGTTTGTTTTGAGGCTTCATCAAGTAATTCTACATAGCCATGAGGTGATACTTTGATGATGGTGTATGGACCAGTCCATCTAGACCTCAGCTTCCCAGGAAAAATCTTCAATCTTGAGTTGAATAACAACACCCTTTGGCCTGGTTCGAATGTTCTTTGAGAAATCCTCTTATCATGCCATCTCTTTGCTCTCTCTTTGTATATTCTGGCATTTTCATATGCCTCCAATCTGAACTCCTCCAATTCATTGAGTTGCAGCAACCTCTTCTCTCCCGCTGCTTGAGCATCTAGATTCAAAAGTTTGGTGGCCCAAAAGGCCTTGTGTTCAAACTCTACAGGGAGGTGGCATGCTTTTCCATACACCAACTGAAATGGAGATTTTCCTATGGGTGTCTTGAAGGCTGTCTTGTATGCCCAAAGTGCATCATCCAGCTTCCTAACCCAGTCCTTTCTTGTTGTCCCCACAGTTTTCTCCAAAATCCTTTTTAGCTCTCTGTTGGCAAGTTCAGCTTGCCCATTGGTTTGTGGGTGATACGGGGTAGCTACTTTGTGAGTAACTCCATATTTGTGGAGTAAAGAATTTAGTTGCTTGTTGCAGAAGTGGCTTCCCCCCATTACTTATAAGTCCTTTGGGCACTCCAAATCTAGTGAAGATGTTCTTCTTGAGGAATTGCAAGACCACGTTGGTATCACATGTGGTGGTGGCTATTGCTTCTACCCATTTGGAGACATACTCTACTGCTACCAAAATGTATTTGAATGTGTAAGATGGAGGAAAAGGTCCCATGAAGTCTATTCCCCACAGATCAAAGAGTTCCACTTCCAAAATGAACTTCTGAGGCATCTCATTTTTCTTTGACAAACCCCCTGTTCTTTGACATTCATTGCAATGGCTCACAAACTCTCTAGCATCCTTGAAGATTGAGGGCCAGTAGAAACCACTTTGAAGGACCTTTGCAGCCGTTCTTTCGGCCCCAAAATGACCACCATAACTAGAGTTGTGACAATGCCATAGTATGTTCTTCATCTCACCCTCTGACACACATCTTCTTATCATTCCATCCGGGCATCTTTTGAACAAGAATGGTTCATCCCAGAAGAAGAACTTAGCCTCATGCAGCAGCTTCTTAACTTGTTGTTTTGTGTACTCTTGTGGAATGATTCTTCCCGCCTTGTAGTTGGCCATGTCTGCAAACCAAGGGACATGTTGAATTTGCAAGAGGTGCTCATCTGGAAATTCTTCATTTATTGATGGAAGGTTGTCTTGGCATGCATCTTGTGGTAGTCTTGATAAGTGGTCAGCAACTTGATTTTCATTGCCTTTTCTATCTTTTATCTCAATGTCAAACTCTTGTAGGAGTAACACCCATCTGATTAGCCTTGGTTTGGCATCCTGTTTTGACATAAGATACTTAAGAGCAGCATGGTCAGTATACACTAAGACTTTAGATCCAATCAAATATTGTCTAAACTTATCAAAAGCATATACCACAGCAAGTAGCTCTTTCTCTGTTGTGGTGTAGTTTTTTTGAGCTTCATTCAATACCTTACTTGCATAATAGATAACATGAAGCTTCTTTTCCTTCCTCTGCCCCAACACAGCACCAATTGCAAGGTTACTTGCATCACACATGAGTTCAAAAGGTAGTCCCCAACTTGGGGGTGTGATGATTGGTGCTGTGGTGAGCTTAGCCTTTAGAAGTTCAAAAGCATGTTTGCATTCATCATCAAAGAGAAAAGGATTGTCTACCACCAGCAAATTGCTTAGTGGCTTTACTATTTTGGAAAAATCTTTGATGAATCTCCTATAGAATCCAGCATGCCCTAAGAAACTTCTAACGGCTTTCACACTAGTTGGCAAAGGAAGTTTTTCTATAATTTCTACCTTTGCCTTGTCAACTTCTATACCCTTTCTTGAAATTTTGTGACCAAGAACAATGCCTTCGGGTACCATGAAATGGCATTTCTCCCAATTTAAAACTAAATTGGTTTCTTGGCACCTTTTCAAGACTAGGGTAAGATGGTGCAAGCAAGCATTGAAAGAATCACCAAAGACAGAGAAATCATCCATAAATACTTCAATAAATTTTTCTACCATGTCTGAGAAGATTGACAGCATGCATCTTTGAAAGGTAGCTGGGGCATTACACAGTCCAAATGGCATTCTCCTGTATGCAAATACTCCAAAGGGGCAAGTAAAGGAGGTCTTCTCTTGATCCATGGGGTCAACCACTATCTGGTTATACCCAGAATATCCATCAAGAAAACAGTAATAGGCATGGCCAGCCAACCTTTCAAGCATCTGGTCAATGAAAGGGAGAGGAAAGTGATCTTTTCGTGTGGCATCATTCAGCCTCCTATAATCTATGCACATCCTCCACCCTGTCACTGTTCGTGTTGGAATAAGCTCATTCTTCTCATTAACAATGACAGTCATCCCCCCTTTCTTAGGTACTACTTGCACTGGACTGACCCATGGGCTGTCAGATATAGGGTAGATGATCCCAACTCTACACAACTTCAGGACTTCCTTTTGAACAACCTCCTTCATTGTGGGATTCAATCTTCTTTGAGGTTGTACCACTGGTTTGGAATTCTCCTCTAAGAGTATCTTGTGCATGCATATGGCAGGGCTTATGCCTTTCAAGTCATCAATGGTCCATCCCAACGCCTCTTTGTGAGCTTTCAATACTACAAGGAGCTTTTCTTCTTCCTCTGCACTCAATGTAGAATTTATGATCACTGGGAAGCTGTCTTTTTCACCAAGAAATGCATATTTAAGATGAGGGGGTAGTGGTTTCAACTCTTGTTGTGGTGCCTCTTCTTTCATAGCTTCACTTGGTTCCTCTGATGCTTCCAATTTGTTCTCTTCTTGTCCTTTAATGTTCTGGACTTCCTCCAGTTCCACTTGATGATTTGTGTCAAGTACCTCTTCAACCAACGAATCCACTACATCAATCCTCATGCAACTTTCTTTCTCAATGGGGTGTTGCATTGCTTTGAAAACATTTATGGTCATTTGCTCATCATGCACTCTAAAAATCATTTCCCCTTTTTCCACATCAATGATTGTTCTAGCTGTAGCCAAAAAGGGTCTACCAAGAATGACTAAATTGTTTCCCTCTTCATCCATGTCTAGGACCACAAAATCAGCTGGGAATATGAAGTTTCCCACCTTCACCAAGAGGTTCTCAACTACTCCATTTGGTATTTTGATGGATCTGTCAGCAAGTTGGAGTGACATCCTTGTGGGTTTAAGCTCTTCAATCATCATTTTCTTCATCATGGTAAGGGGCACTAGGTTAATGCTTGCTCCCAGGTCACAAAGTGATTTTTCAATGGCCATGCTCCCAATCGTGCAGGGTATGAGGAAGCTGCCAGGATCTTTGAGTTTTGGGGGTAGCCCTTTTTGAATGATGGCACTGCACTCTTGAGTGAGAATCACCGTTTCTTTTTCTTGCCAACTTCTCTTCTTGGTGATCAATTCCTTAAGAAACTTTGCATACAATGGCATCTGTTCCAGAGCTTCTGCTAATGGGATGTTGATTTCAAGTTTCTTGAAGATTTCTAAGAACCTTGGGAATTGTTGGTCCTTTGCTCCTTTATGTATCCTAGTTGGGTACGGAAGCTTGGGTACATAAGCTTTTATTCCTTCATTTTTGTTTTCTTGTTGTAGATTCACATTCTCCTTGCTATCATGGTTGCTTCCTTGATTGGGTGATTTGCCTTGTGGCTTGACAGCCTCTTTGCCTTTGTTAGATGTTGAAGCCTTTTCTTCATCCTGCCTTTCCACTTGTATTTCCACTGTGTCTCACTCTTTGGGTTTTATTGCTTCTTTATTCGAACTTTCACCAACTACCTTGCCACTCCTTAACTGCAGAGCTTTACATTCTTCTCTTGGGTTGGGTATTGTATCACTTGGGAGAACATTGGTTGGTCGCTCGGCTTGTTTGGCTAATTGTCCCACTTGTCTCTCAATATTCTTCATGGTGACCTCATGTTCCTTTTGTCCCTTAGCTAAGGCTTGAGTGGTTTGAGCAAGTGCTTGCAAGGTTGCTTCAAGATTTGAGATTCTGGTCTCATGATGGTCAATTGGGGGTATGATGGGGGTTGATTGTTGTTGGAAGTTGTTGGGCGGATTAGTGTGGAAATTTTGTGAGTAATTCTGTGAAGTGGATGTTGGTGCAGGAAAGTTATTTTGGTGAGTTTGTGAATTAAGATGAGGTGGTTGGTATGTGTTTTGTGTTTTTCTATATTGGTTAGTGTTTTTGGCATGGTGATTTTGGTTATTTGTGTTACGGGTGTGATTGTGGTTGTTATTCTTTTGCCAATGGTTTTCACCCCACTTTAGATTGGGATGATTTTTCCAAGATGGGTTGTATGTATCGCCATGAAATTCATCCTGAGAATTTGAAGTATTCTGCATGTACTGAACTTGTTCTTGTGGTTGTTCAACAGTGGTGCCTTCACCTTGGTTCCATTCAAGTAATGATTGATTTGTTGTGTTTACTGATGCAAGTTGCAAACCATCCATTCTCTTTGTTATCATTTCCATTTGTTGTTGGATTTGTTGGTGCATTAACTTATTTTGTGCCAAGATAGCATCAACACCTTCAAGCTCCATTACACCTTTCTTTGAGGTCAGATTATGCTGCCTCTCTGATGAGTAATAATACTGATTGTTTGCCACAATCTCAATTAGGTCTTGAGCCTCCTCGGCAGTTTTCATCATGTTGAGTGATCCTCCTGATGAGTAGTCTAGTCCCTTCCTTGCTTCTAAGCTTAAGCCTTCATAAAAGTTTTGGAGTTTGACCCAATCACTAAACATGTCAGGTGGACATCTTCTCATTAGTGCCTTATATCTTTCCCATGCTTCATACAATGATTCCCCCTCCATTTGCCTGAAAGTTTGAACCTCTGTCTTCAACTTGATGATTCTTTGAGGAGGGTAGAACTTTGCTAGAAATCTGCCCATCACGTCATTCCAATTGTTGAGGCTTTCCTTGGGAAATGATTCTAGCCATTAAGTGGCTTTGTCCCTCAAAGAGAATGGGAATAGCAGCAACTTGTAGACATCTGGATGCACTCCATTTGTCTTCACTGTATTGCATATCCTCAGAAAAATAGATAGATGTTGATTTGGGTCTTCAAGAGGTCCCCCTCCATAAGAGCAGTTGTTCTGTACCAAAGTGATGAGCTGAGGTTTCAACTCAAAGTTATGGGCATGAACATTTGGTGTAGCAATACTGCTCCTACAATGTCTTGGATCAGGGATAGTATACGAAGATAACACCCTTCTAGGTGGTCCATCATTGTTGTTGACCCCTCCAGGAGGATTTTGCATCTCATCCCCCATGACTTGGTCTTCTCCCTCTGATTCCTCTTCACCAACTATTCCCTTTCCTCTTTCTGCTCTCCTTACCCTTCGGAGGGTTCTCTCGTCCTCAATATTAAGTCTATTAGCTCCTGACATACACAAACAAAACCAAAATCACAAGTGAAACACTCTAGAACTAGAGTGGAATTGGAGTTAGTGAAACAAAGTATCAAACAGTTAGTGGGCTTAACAAAAACACTAAAAAAATGCTTAATCTAAACCACCTTTCACTTAATCATTGTCAATCTTTTCCAATCCCCGGCAACGGCGCCAAAAACTTGATACGTAAAAATGAGATTTCACGTACAACCGGCAAGTATACCGGGTCGCATCAAGTAATAAAACTCACTAAGAGTGAGGTCGATCCCACGGAGATTGGTAGATTAAGCAACTTTAGTTAATGGTAAATTTAGTCAAGCAAACATGGTTTTAATTTCATGAGATTTGTGATTTTTGAACATAATTGCAAGAATTTAAATGGCAAAGAATTTAAAGAACTAGAGAGAGAAATAAAATGAAAGTAAATAACGGAAACTAAAAATGCAAGAAACTTAAATGACATCAAAGATAAATTGCAAGGAATTAAAGGTTGCAGAAATTTAAAGAACATAAGAGTAAATAGCAAGAACTAAAGGAACAGAATGTAGATGACAAGAATAATAAATTGACAGAATGTAGAAGGGAATTGGGTTATGGGTAGTCAAACAACTAGAAACAAAAGAAATAAGAATTAATGGTGGAGAGGATCATTAGGGATCAGAGATGCAAGTTTTCATGAATTGATGTTAGTCAAGTCCTTCTCAATCATGGGTATAGATCCATGGCAAGTGGGTAATTGAATCCCAATCTCTTGGTGATTCAATTTCTCTCAACATAACCAATTGCCACTCTCGTGATCTAGTTGTTCATGAGAAGAGATGAAGCTCAATTCTAATCCAGCCACACAACTCCCATAATCTCAACCAAGGAAAGTTACATCTCACATACCAACCAAGGTGTATTGATTAAGGAAATCATGAAAGGATGAACTCTAAACTGAATTATGTGGCTCATTCCTCAAATTCACCACACAATTCACATAGATTAACCCCTCTCTCGATGGTGGTTGAATCTTTGAAGAACAAGAGTTTCCTCTTTGGATTAACCACTTGAATTGAGGAGGAAAAGAGGAGTTCATCAATGCATTCAAACAAGCAGAGCTCTTCCCCCTAATGAAAGTGGGGTTTAGTGAATCATAGCTCCAATTTCAACAACAATTGCCATAAACAAAAATTAAACTAAGTGTAAAGAAAAGAAGAAGAAGAATAAGGAAATGCTTAAAACTTAAAACTGAAGAAGAAAAGTTCCAAGAAAAACCAAAATAGCTCTCCGGGTATTCTCCCCGGAAGTGCTAGAGAGTTCCCCAAATAAAAGTGCTAAGAGTCTAAAATTCTAAGTGTCAAAAAGTCCCCTTAAAGTACAAACTCAATCTCTATTTATATTGGTCCCAAAACTCCTTCAAAGATCTTTAATTGGGTTAGCAATATGGGCTTCCTCTTTGTTGAATTCTTGGCTAAATGGAAGAAGTGTTGCTAGACTTGGAAGGAGGAGTTCATTCATCATGCTTCTGGCCCAATGGCTTGGCGTTTTTGCCAATAACGCTAGCCTTAATGCACGTTAGCAACGTGCATCATATTTTCCTGGGAGTGAACTTTCAGACTTGGGCGTTGCTAGCCCAAGTTGTTGCTAACAACTTGCTTTTCTACTTCTTGACTCTACTTTCATGCTAAATGTAGCCCAGAATTTGAGTGTCAATCCTCTGCTTCAATATGGACTATTATACATCATTGGAAAGCTCTTGATGTCTACTTTCTAATGCCACTGGAATCACCTCATTTGGACTTTCCTAGCTCAAGTTATGTTTCCTCAAAGAAGGTAAGGTCAAGCTGCCAAGTTATTGCCAAAAACGCACCTATCCTCCCACGTTGGCAACGTGCCTAGCCTCCCAAGGCAGGGACATGAGGTTGGCGTTGTCACCAAACACGCCCCCTTGTTAGCACATTGGCAACGTGCTCGTTCTCCCTCCAGGGCTAATCTCTAGCCTTCAATTTTGCTTGTCACGTTGCCTCAGAAAACGCCTTTAGACGCTGGCGTTGGCAACGTGCTCGAGTGCTTCTTCATGTGAGCTTCCTTGCCTAACTTTGCTTGCTGCGTTGCCCCCAAACACGCCTTTGGAAGCTGGCGTTGGCAACGTGCTCGAGCCTTCCTCAAGGCTCTACGCTTGTTGCTTGGCGTTGTCCTTGAACACGCCTATGCTTCCTGGTGTTGGCAACGTGGTTGGGATCCAAGACTTGGTGCCTAGCCAAGCATTCCTTCCTGGCGTTGCCTTAGAACACGCCAATGAAAGTGGCGTTGGCAACGTGCTCCTATTTGTTGGCCCAGAATCTTGTCCCTGGCGTTATTGATGAAGACGCCAGTTCATTTCCAAGTTAGCAACGCTCTCGTGTGCCCATACGCCTAGCTTGCATGCGTTGCCAAGGAACACGCCCATGCTCTCCCAGCTCAACAACGTGCTCGAGCTTTCCTATGGTGCCAAAGTTGCTTGCTACGTTGCCAAGGAACACGCCTTCATAACTTGGCGTTGGCAACGTGCATCTCCCTTTCCTGGGCCAAGTTTTCCATTCAGCGTTGTTTGCTTGCGTTGTCCTCAAACACGCCCCTCATCTCTAGGCTGGCAACGTGCTCAAGGCTCTGAACTAGCTCCCCAAGATTGCTTGGGCGTTGCCTTGAATAACGCCTATGGTTCCTGGCGTTGGCAACGTGCTTCACACCCTTCTTACCAAACCTTGCTTGTGTGGCGTTGCCTAGGGACACGCCTATGGTTCCTGGCGTTGGCCACGTTGGCTTGAGTTGTTGTCAAACACGCCAATGAAGAGTGGCGTTGGCAACGTGCTCGATGGATGGAGATCCAAGGCTTGCTGCCTACCAAGCTTTCCTCCCTGGCGTCGCCTCTAAACACTCCAATGAAGTAGCACGTTGGCAACGTGCTCAAGCTCTTCCCTGGCCCAAGTTCTTCTAGCTTAGCGTTGCCTTAAACAACGCGCATACTTCCCACGTTGGCAACGCCCAAGTGTGCTCTCCAGGGCTGCCTTGGCGTTGCCTTCAACAACTCAACTTTTCTCCAAGTTGGCAATGCCAACAACTTCTCTTCTTCTTGCCCAGTTTGCTTCATTCTTGCTTCCCTGCTTTCTTGTTTTATCACCTATCATCAACAAGGGAAATAGCTTCAAAGTCTTACCAATCCATGCAATAAATTTCATGAGATTCATTGGTATTCATTTGGCTACAATCAACATGTTCCTTGGGATTCTCATGCATGAAGACAAAACTCATAAAAAGACTTGTTTATTTAGAGAAAATGAGTGAAACAAAGCTAAAACCAACTAAACTAACTAGCTAATATAGTAAATATGCAATTGCATCACGCTCCAATTGCCTTAAGTCCCTACGTTAGAACCCACATTAACTAAGTTAACGTGGATCTTAACATAGTAATGAAGCCATCTCCCAACATTAGTGACAAAAGTGAGTGTCACCAACGTTGGTTCTTTGAATTCAACTCCACGTTAACTCTCACGTTAACAATTTTAACGTGAGAGTTAACGTAGGCAATGCTAATGATCCAACGTTAGTGACAAAAGTGAGTGTCACTAGCGTTGGCGTTGTTGATCCTCTTCCACGTTAGAATTCACGTTAACTAAGTTAACGTGACTCTTAACGTGGGGCTTTGCCTAGTTTCCCAACGTTAGTGGTGTTCACTTTTACCACTAACATTGAGGAGAAACGTTATTGGAGTTCATGTTTCTTGTTAACGTGGAGTCCTCTTTTTCTTCTACGTTAAGTACTATGTTAACTTAGTTAACGTGGCTCTTAACGTAAGCTATGAATGGCTTCGCAGGCATTATTGGTGATCACTTTCTCATTAACATTGCAAGCTCTTTGCCATCCCACGTTAGTAGTCACGTTAACTAAGTTAACGTGAATGCTAACGTGGTTCTTCCATGCTTTATTTGTCCTGAAATCAAGCAATTAAAGTGCATTAAAGCTCTAGCTAAAGTCATGAGATTATATATCATCAAATTCTCATGCAATTCTGGCAAAAATCTCATGAAATCATGCAAAATTCACAATAGTTGCTTAAATGAAGGTGTAAGTGTATTTTCACCCAAAACTTGACTTATTCACTAGGAAAATGCATGAAACTACCCTAAAATAGTAAAGAAAAGGTCAGTGAAACTGGCCTTGATGCCCTGGCATCACAACACCAAACTTAAAGCTTGCTTGTCCCTAAGCAAGTACTAAAGTATAAGAAAAATGAAATGAAAGAACAAGAAGATAAAATGGAAGTAGCATTCCTGGTTCATGGAGTTTCATGCATAGCAACTTAGGTTCTTTCCTTTTAGGTTTCAAGCCTTTATCAAATCCCTAGTCACTTTCTTGATTGCATCCCTTGAGGCTTCTTTCTTATTGATCCTTCTCTTTGTTTTTCAAAGTTTATTTTTCTTTTTGCTAGGTGCTTTGTAAGAGGGCGACTCTTTATGATAAGCTTTCAGCCAACACTCCCAAACCAGTTGGTTTTAAGGTGCTAGGTGTTAAGACACCCCTAAGGACTTACTCCCTCAAGTCTCTTTCCCTCATACATACACACCACAGGCACATGGTTTGTTATTCTTCTTTCTTGAGACCTTGGTGTCCAGCACCTCTTTGGGTTACTAAGTGCTCTGTAACAAGGGTTACTCTTGATAGTGGACTTTCAGCTGATAATCCCGGATTAGTTAATCCAAGTTACAAAGTGATAAGGCACCCCTAAGAGCTTATTCATCCAAGTATATCCCTTGTACATAAACATCACAGACACATGCCTCAATTTTGAAACCCTTGGTGCCTAGCATTGTTTCTTATTGTGTTTTCTTTCTTATTTTCACTTGTATTACTCTTTTTCTTTTCTTGTTGGGATCTTATTGGTTAGCTAGCCTCAAAGAATGTGTCTCAAACATAGGACTTAGGATGGATAGTTGCTTTCTTTCCTTTCTTGGTGAACCAACTTAGCTTACTAATCATCCTACCATAAACATTCAGAATCCACTTCACAAAATGACTCCACTCTTGTTCTTCCCATAACAATTTCTTTTTTGATTAACTTAAAGAGATAAACATACAAGTAAGAAAGATGAAAGTGAGCATTCAAGGCATTAGGTTAGCACACTAGGATGTGAATAAGGAAGAACAAGTACAATATGCAGGTTTCATTCAATCAATTTTCACTTAGAGTTCAGTATTTCGAGATGGTTTGATACAACCTCATGATATCTTTCTTGGCGTCATCGTCCTAGCAATCACGTCCTTTTCCTTGCATAATGAGGTATGCTCATCCCCTGGGGTTGATTGGAATCCTGTAACACTATTGAAAGTTGCTTGTTCTCTAAGGACTTGGAAAAGAGTTAGCATGCATGTGTATGTGTGAGCGTCTGAGCTTGGCTTGGTGTGTGAATACCAAACTTAGTTCCTTACTTACCTTAACAAATTGGATGTATGCAATAACTTTGTGTGCTTTTTATTCTGAAATACTATGAGTTAAAAAGACAATCTATATATTAAAGGCTAAGCCTCTGTCAAGTGAGTTCTCTAATTGCTAGAGCAATTCTTCATCATTAAGGGTTGCAATGCACTCTTAGGCTGAGGTTTTGGTGGGACACCAAACTTAGAGCCCTATATTCACATTTGTATTGTTTTTGGTGTGTAACACCAAACTTAGCTCTTCACACTATAGAGAACCCACTTTGACATTTTTATCAAAAGACTTATGAAAAGAAAATTACCTTAGGTTGGGTTGCCTCCCAACAAAGCGCTTTTTTAGCGTCGCTAGCTCGACGATTCCTTCCTCAGTTGAGGTTGTACTTTTGTTTGGGGGTCTCCCCCATGCTGCCCAAGTAGTGTTTGAGTCTTTGCCCATTCACCGTGAACATTCTCCTTGAGTTTTCTTCCATTATTTCTATGTGTCCATAAGGTGAGACTTTTGTGACTAGAAAGGGTCCCGACCATCTTGATTTGAGTTTCCCAGGAAAGAGTTTCAGTCTAGAGTTGTAGAGAAGCACATGTTGCCCTTCTTCGAAACTTCTGGGTACCAAGTTGAGATCATGTCTCCTTTTTGCTTTTTCTTTGTAAATCTTGGTATTTTCATAAGCTTGAGACCTAAATTCTTCCAATTCTTGAAGCTGTAGGACCCTTTTTTCACCAGCAGCAGTGCTATCTAAGTTCAGTGTTTTAAGGGCCCAGGAGGCCTTGTGCTCCAACTCTAATGGCAAGTGACAAGCCTTACCATACACCAGTTGATATGGGGACATTCCAATTAGTGTTTTGAAGGCTGTCCTATATGCCCAAAGAGCATCATCTAGTTTCTTTGCCCAATCTTTTCTTGATATCCCCACAGTCTTCTCCAGAATCCTTTTCAACTCTCGGTTGGATATCTCTGTTTGCCCACTTGTCTGTGGATGATAAGGTGTGGAAACCTTATGCTTCACCCCATATCACAAGAGTAAGCCTTCCAATGGTCTATTGCAGAAGTGGCTTCCTCCGTCGCTAATGAGAGCTCGTGGGACTCCAAACCTGGTGAAGATATTCTTTCGAAGGAAGTTTATAACTACCTTGTTGTCATTAGTTGGAGTTGCCACTGCTTCCACCCACTTAGATACATAGTCCACTGCCACTAAGATAAACCTGTTTAAATATGAGGGTGGGAATGGTCCCATGAAATCGATTCCCCACACATCAAACAGTTCAAGTTCTAGAATATATTGCTATGGCATTTCATTTCTTTTGGGCAGGTTCCCAGCCCTTTGGCATTCGTTGCAGTTTTTCACCAATTCCTTGGCATCCTTGAAAATAGTGGGCCAAAAGAACCCACATTGCAGCACCTTTGCTGCAGTTCTTTCTCCTCCAAAGTGACCTCCATAACTAGCACTATGGCAGCCCCACAGGACCTTTCGTCCCTCTTCTTCTGAGATGCACCTCCTAAGGATTCCATCTGAGCATTTCTTAAAGAGATAGGTTCATCCTATATGAAATACTTGGCATCATTGATGAGTTTCCTCCTTTGATATTTGTTGATTCCAGGAGGTAAGTCACCGGCTGCTTTAAAATTGGCAATATCCGCAAACCAAGGTGCTTTATGAATCATCATTAGCTACTCATCTGAAAAAATTCATTTACACTTGTATCATGGGCATCACCCTTCTCACAAGGGATTCTGGATAAATGGTCTACCACTTTGTTCTCCACACCCTTTTTGTCTCTAATCTCAATGTTGAACTCCTGAACTGGACTGACCCATTGGCTATCTGAGATTGGATAGATTACTCCTCCCTACCATAACTTCATAACTTCTTTATGCACTACTTCCTTCATTGCTGGATTTAACCTTCTTTAGGGCTGAACGGAAGGTATGGCACCTTCTTCCAGGAGTATCTTATGCATGCATATGGCTGAACTGATTCCTTTCAAGTCAGCAAGTGTCCATCCAATGGCATCCTTATGCCTTCGTAAGACTTGAAGCAACTCTTCCTCTTGTTCTTGGCTGAGAGCTGAATTTATGATTACTGGATAACTTTTATTTTCTCCCAAGTATGCATACTTGAGAGTGGTTGGCAGTGCTTTAAGCTCCAATTTGGGCACTTCTTTTCTTTCTTCCTTCTCTTCTAGCCTACCTTGAACATGTATTTCAGCGGCTGCAGCTTCTTCGCTTGTTGCTAACTCCCCTTCTGTTGATGCTTCAAGTTCTTCCTCAAGAGTTTCTTGTACCAAAGCTTCTACGGAGTCCAACCTCATACATTCTCCCAATGAGTTGTGTGGGTAGCTCATGGCCTTAAACACATTGAATGTCAATTTCTCATCATGTAGTCTAAGGACAAGTTCACCCTTTGGACATCAATAAGGGCTCCGGCAGTGGCCAAGAATGGCCTTCCCAGAATGATGGAAGTATTAACTGCTTCCTCCATGTCTAATACCACAAAATCTGCTGGAAAGATGAAATCTCCCACCTTCACTAACAAATCTTCTACTATCCCATGGGGAAACTTGAATGATATGTCTGCCAGTTGTAACGCTATTCTTGTTGGTTTAGCTTCTTCAATCTTCATTTCTTTCATCATTGCTAGAGACATTAGATTTATGCTGGCTCCTAGATCACATAAAGCCGTTTCTACAGTGGTTTCTCCAATGATACAAGGGATTTGGAAGCTTTCAGGGTCCTTCAATTTCTGGGGCAATTTGTGTTGGATGATGGCACTGCATTCCTCTGTGAGTACTACAGTCTCATTGTTCTTCCAGCTTCCCTTTTTGGTCATCAACTCCTTCAAGAACTTGGCATAGAGTGGCATTTACTCTATTGCCTCAGCAAAGGGTACGTTTATTTGTAATTTCTTGAAGATTTCCAGGAATCTTGAGAATTGGTTGTCCTCCCCCTTCTTCTTTAATTGTAATCGTTGGGGGTATGGAGCTTTTGGGAGACATGATCTGGGCGCTTCTCCTTCTTGGTGTGGCTTAGGGGTTGAGGGTTGAGCCTCCTCATGTCCCTTGTTTTCTTCACCCGGTTTCTCCTCTGGTGATTGCTTGTGGGTCTCCTTCAGTTCCTTTCCACTTCTGAGGGTGATGGCTTGACATTCCTCCTTTGGCATTGAGTTAATATTTTGCTGCAATTGTTGTGTCCAGGAACTTGCTTGAATAAGAATTCAATCTGTGTTTCCAGTTTCTTGATGGCAGCATCTTGATTCTGCATATTAGATTGCACTTCTTCCCGGAAAGCTTTGCTATCTTGAATGTCCTTGCATAGGCTTTCAAGTAGAGATTCAATTTTTGAGAGCCTCTGCTCGGTGATTGATGTAGGGTAGAGATTAGGTGGTTGAGAAGGTTGGTTAGATGGATGTTGGTAATATCTCTGTGAGGTGTTTTGATGAGTAGCATTGTTGTTGGAGTTGAAGTTGTGGCATCTCTGATCTTGCCCTTGGTCTTGTTGATTTCCCTATCCAAAGTTGGGGTGATTCCTCAATCCAGAGTTGTAAATTTTGGAGTATGGATCATGGACTTGTCTAGGTGAGTTTCCCACATAGTTGGCTTGCTCCTAGTGACCTTCTTCTCCTATGTTTACTCCTTCTTGAGTTGGTGATGAGGTGATGGCTGCTGCAACTTGGTTCTCTTCCACCTTCTTGGTAAGATCTGCTAGCTGCTTGGTGATCATCTTGTTTTGGGCTAACAGTGCATCCATGTGGTTCAGCTCCATTACTCCTCTAGTGTTGCTTCTTTCGGAGGCATAGAAGTAATCATTCTCAGCAACTATTTCAATGACATCTATGGCTTCTTCAATAGTTTTCTTCTTGTTTAAAGAGCCTCCTGATGAATGATCCATAGCCTTCTTTGACTCATAGGAAAGACCTTCATAGAAGATGTGAAGTTGAACCCACTCATTAAACATTTCTGGTGGGCATCTCCTTGTTAGATCCTTGAACCTTTCCCAAGCTTCATAAAGTGTCCCCCATCTTGTTGTCTGAACGTCTGCACTTTAGTTCTCAGTCTATTGATCCTTTGAGGTGGGTAAAACCTTGCCAAAAACTTGTTCACTACCTCTTCCCAATTGGTCAAGCTCTCCTTTGGAAAGGATTCAAGCCACTTGGATGCCTTGTCCCTGAGTGAAAAGGGGAACAAGAGCAACCTATAGACATCGGGGTGGACTCCATTGGACTTCACCGTGTCACAAATCCTCAAGAAGGTGGTCAAGTGTTGGTTAGGGTCTTCTTGAGCACCTCCTCTAAATGAGCAATTATTTTGCACCAAAGTGATGATCTGGGGTTTTAGCTCGAAATTGTTGGCATGTATGGTAGGTTTCTGAATGCTGCTCCCACAGTTTCCAGGATTAGGTTTGATATAGGATCCTAAGACCCTCCTTTCTTGCCCAACACGGTTGGCATGGCCTTGATTATGAGCCTCCTCTTCATGGTTGTTCTCCAAATTCTCTTCCATGTTGGGTTCGAAATACTCTTCCTCTACTTCCTCAGCACTAATAATCCTTTTTCCTCTTGTTTCCCTTCGTCGTCTCCAAAGCGTTCTTTCAGGTTTTGAATCAAAGGATGTTGAACCTCCTTCTATTCTCCCTGTCATACAACAAACAGATTGCACAACAGGAGGTATAGTGAAGATTATTCTTGTTAGAATGATTGTTAGTGTGAGTGATGCAATTTATCAAATAGTTAGTGGGTTAGTGAGCTGCATTATGATCAACTAAGAAAAAGAGAACAGAAAATAGAGAGGGTATAGGGGGTGAGGAAGAAATTAAAAACGAACTAAGGTAAATTGACTGAATAATACAAAACAAATAACAAAACATATAAAAAATGCTCAATCTAGTGATCTTCTAACTTAATCATTGTTGATTCAAAATCAATCCCCGGCAACGGCGCCATAAACTTGATGCATGAAAATTTGTTTCTCAACAAATTTCCCTTCGGCAAGTATACCGAATTGTCGTCAAGTAAAACTCACAATATAGTGAGGTCGAATCCCACAAGGATTGATTGGTCAAGCAACTTTAGTTAGAAGAATATGCTAGTTGAGCTAAATAGAATTTAGATTATGATGTAGAAATTTAAATGACTAGAAAGTAAATAACATAAATTAAAGTGCAAAATCTTAAATGGGGAGTTGGGATAATGAGCAAGAATTTAAATGGCAGAAAGTAAATAGAATGGGTAAGATTAGAAATGGGGAGATCATTGGGTTTAGGAGATATTGCATTCTCCGGATCAAGTTCATTCTCATCTCTTCCTCAATCAATGCATTCATTAATCTCCTTGGCAATCTTAAGTGATTGGATCCCAATTCCTTGGCAATCCAATCTCTCTAAGCTTGAACAATTGCCCAATTCCTTGATTTAATTGCTCATGGGATGAGATGAAAGTGTGGTCGCTGATTATACCACATGTATTTCCAAATCAAAGTGTTGGGAGGATTAAATGTCACAATATCCATCCAAACCCCAATTTGGTCCAACATGAGAAAGCATTTCTAGCATGATTTCCTCATCCCTTTTCCAAGGTTCAAAGGAGATCCAATTATGGAGAGTTTCTTTTCCAAGATAACTAACTAATTGAATTAAGATCGAAAGCTTTCTAGTAAGATCAAGAGAAAAGAAAGAAGAAGAAGAATGAAAACTATAATTGATCCATCAAATTACAACAGAGCTCCCTAACCTAATGAAAGGGGTTTAGTTGTTCATAGCTCTAGGAATCAAAAATGGCAGAAAAGAAGAATCCATGCTAGAAGTACAGAAAAGTAAATATGCAGAGAGTAGTTCCCAAAAGTGCTAAGCTTCTCTCTAGTTCAAAACTACTCCTATTTATACTACTCCTCATGATCTTCTAGTGAGTTCTTCAAGTCTTGGATGTGGGCTCTGGACCTTGAGTTGAAGCAATTCTCATCTTTAGTGGGCCCAGCTTGCAGAGAAATAAGAATTAGGCTTGGGCATTTAGTGAGATTAACGTTGGGTAATATTTTGAGTGCGAGAACGTTAGTGGCATTCACTTTTTCCACTAACGTTCCACCCTTATATACCCACGTTAATTCCAACGTTAGAAATCTTAACGTGACTTCTAACGTTTCTTACTCAATCCTTGGCCAACGTTAATGGGACTCACTTTTCCCATTAACGTTGGCTTGTGCCCCTTTTCGCAAACGTTAATGGGAATCACTTTTCCCATTAACGTTGCTTGCCTCTTGCCACTATATTAGATCTCACGTTAGCTTGGCTAATGTAGCTCTTAACGTGGGTCTCTATCACCTTCGAGAGCGTTAGTGACACTCAACTTTGTCACTAACGCTCCAATTGCCTTAGGTCCCTACGTTAGAATCCACGTTAACTAAGTTAATGTGGCTCTTAACGTAGTAATGAAGCCATCTCCCAACGTTAGTGACAAAAGTGAGTGTCACTAACGTTGGTTCTTTGAATTCAACTCCATGTTAACTCTCACGTTAACAATTTTATCGTGAGAGTTAACGTAGGCAATGCTAATGATCCAACGTTAGTGACAAAAGTGAGTGTCACTAACGTTGGTGTTGTTGATCCTCTTCCATGTTAGAGTTCACGTTAACTAAGTTAACGTGACTCTTAACGTGGGGCATTGCCTAGTTTCCCAACGTTAGTGGTGTTCACTTTTACCACTAACGTTGAGGAGAAACGTTATTGGAGTTCATGTTTCTCGTTAACGTGGAGCCCTCTTTTTCTTCTACATTAAGTACCACGTTAACGTGGCTCTTAACATAAGCTATGAATGGCTTCGCAGGCGTTATTGGTGATCACTTTTCTCATTAACGTTGCATGCTCTTTGCCATCCCACGTTAGTAGTCACGTTAACTAAGTTAACGTGAATGGTAACGTGGTTCTTCCATGCTTCATTTGTCCTGAAATCAAGCAATAAAGTGCATCAAAGCTCTAGCTAAAGTCATGAGATTATGCATCATCAAATTCTCATGCAATTCTGGCAAAAATCTCATGAAATCATGCAAAATTCACAATAGTTGCTTAAATGAAGGCGTAAGTATATTTTCACCCAAAACTTGCCTTATTCACTAGGAAAATGCATGAAACTACCCTAAAACAGTAAAGAAAAGGTCAGTGAAACTGGCCTAGATGCCCTGGCATCATGTGAAAGGCTGAGAATAAATAGTAGGATTAATTTAAAAGTTTTTGTAACAAAAGTAAAAAAATTTAAGGATTGGGTACTTTTGTCACATATAACTCATATTTCTTAGATATAGTTTTAGTTTTGTTTTCTTTTTGGTAGTTTTGCAACTTTTGTCACACATTACATTCCTGGATAGAAATTGTTGTTTTTCTCATATATTATGTTGAACGAGTTACCCTTTTTTGTTAGATGAGTTGCACAGCTCCCAGTTTTGGGCATTACAATATCAGAAATTCATCCACACTACACATTTACATACACACCATTTTAAGGATTTATATCCATTGCATATTTTTAGCCAAATGTTGAACCCAAATTTGATATCTCACAAAGCAAATGAATGACGATTGCACCATTTCCAAGACCTCGACCATAAAGAGTTACCGTTTGAAGGTGTTATACTCATTACCACCCTAGGCTGAAGTCTAAAGGATGAAAAGTCACCGCGGATTAAAAAAAATGAGAATGGATGTGATCATTGATTTAGGCCCAATAAAGAGGCTTATAATCATATTATTTGTAAAATAAAAATTTATTATTTTATTATCCAAAAAATTAATTATTTTTATAAAATATCTTATAAAATATAAAATACACACTACAAATATATAAAAATTTTGAATCCAATATACTTATCCATGTACTTACCTTACTTAGAATACAAGTGTTCGTATCTTTTGTGGAAGTCACGAGCTTAAGAGATTCGGAGATCTTAACTTGAGTAGTGTTGATATCAGATAGGGAGAACAACCTGCAAAGATACTCTGATACCTAAGTCAGAAATACTTTCTCGGTGATAGTAGTGAACAATGTCCTACCTGCTGAGTTTCTCCTTTCCCTTTATTACATCTTTCTGATGTAATTGTTATTAGGCATTTACTACTATAATTTGGCAGCCTCGTGAGTTAACAACTTTATTAGTCTTACTGGCATATCCTTTGGATTTTGTTGAATTTGTAATGGAATATTCTCATTTAATCATATCCTTGGCGTACTATCCTTGTCCAGAACGGTGCCTTAACTTGGGTTTCTTAGCTTAATGACTTTGTCAACAACACCCAAATTTAATGGATCAAGTCCAAACTAATTTTTTGCACTTGTTGGATTTTATGTGCCAACAAATTTTTGAAAAAAATTTTTAGTTCTCTTCGAGTAGTTGTAACTTCCCTCAGTTTGTGAACGGTCAAGTTTTATTTACAACATCTCTCTCCATCAATCAATGCCACATTACCTTTAATTAAATAATCATTACTTCAACTTCCTATTCGCTCTAAATAATTATGAAAAATTTTTATTTTCTTAGAAAGAAAACATTCGAAGCCCTCATTCTTCCCTTAGCAACTAAAAATCTTCTTCTCTTACCTCACAAATTGAAGCAAGCGCACAATGATAGGGAACTCTATTTTCTTCCTTTATTTTTGAACGCATTCACCTGGTATTCCAAGTAAGAGTTTTTTCCTTTCATTTAAATTGTGGCTATCATTTTTTATTTCGTGAAAATTTTTGTCTTCTGGAATTTTGGTTTCTCCCTACTGTAGCATGTATTTCTCGAAGAATTGTGATAGAGCTTTCATCCTATTTTATTCATCCTAGCGATTCCAATTAGGCAAATATTTTAGAGGTACTACTATTTAGTTTTTCCTATTTTGAATAATGCTAGATTAAATTTCTCTTGTCCCTTTCTGGGTTTTTTGAAATTGGTTGAAGAGCCAAAATTAATACGCTTGGATATTAGCAAGTGCACCAAATCGCATCAAGTAATACCACGGTGAGTCAATATCATTTTCACAAGGATTAACGGATCGAAGCAAGTAACGTTTATTGAATATCTAATTAGATCAATCAAACCTTGGCAAGAGAAAATTAGATCGTGATGTAGAGCAAAGAATAATGAAGAGAGAACTAATTTTGGTTTGACTATTGGGCGAGAGAGGGCTTAGAGAACTAGGAAGTAATCAAGGATAGGGGATGTTAAAGGTTTCGAAGATGTTAAATTCTTAGAAAAAGCAATCCTTGTATTTTATTACTTTGACTCATGCAAAAATCGTTTCACACCAAATAATTATAATTAAATTCTAATTCCTTGACAATTTCATTTCTTTTAACTTAGTTAATCGCCAATTTAAGAAAAGAGGTGAAGAACAGTTTCGATCTAAAGCCACACAATTTTCAAAATACTATTCCTAATCAAGTTAAAAATTATGAGAAAGAGTTTAGAGCTAATTTTGATATTAAATTTCCCAAAGTAATAACAGAATCCAAGACAAAATTAGAATATTTTCCAATACGTCTAACCATTAAAGATGAAAAATGAAACTCAATCTTGAAAAAGTAAAAAAGCATGAATCAAAATAAAGAAAACACTTGCATTACTAATCCATAAAATCAAACAGAGCCCTAACCTTTAACAAGACAGGTTAGTAACTCATGGTAGAGAAGAAAATAACTAAACTAAAGGGGTGCTGTATGGCTCCAGTATGATTCTTTGATCAAAGATCTGTATCTCCGTAGATGTGAACCTTGTTCACTTATTTATAATCTAACTTCGTAACCAATTGAAATTTAAAAACTAATCTTATCTTCAAAAGAAAAAAAACATTATTCAAATTCAAATCTAATCTAACCTAAATCCTAACAACCAAATCCTATCTTTCTACAGCAAATCTGAGTCACGGTGTGAGCGGGGCAAAGGGTTCGAAGGTGGCTCAAAATGAGATTTCTGGTGACGGAAATAAGGGTAAGCATGTAGGAGGGGTGCTTTGGGTATCAAGGAGGTCCCAACACAAGGTAGGGTTTCATTTTGTGATAATGTTATGGGCACTTCTACGTCGGTTATATTGGGAGCATCGAACCTTTTTTATGGAGATTAATTGGCATCAGTAAAGGGAAAATAGGGAGGCCATTCTCCTTCTAGCATCGACCTTCACGGAGTAGGGAATAGTGACTCTTGCTCAACCCTACAAGGACGCTATAGTTCTTAAGGTTCTGGACAAGAATCTAAGCTACACCATCTTGTCATACAAGCTTAATAGTGTTTGGCGATTGAAGTGTGGCTATGAAATTTTTTATGTGGGATAAGGTTACAGTTTGGCAAAGTTTGATATGTTAGAAGAAAGAGACAAAATTTTGCTGGGAGGACCGTGGATGGTGAACAATCACTATGTAACGGTCAAACTACAGAGTCCTTCTTTTAAGGCGAGTGAAAGATCTTTTGGATCCACCATGATATGGGTTAAGATTGGAGGCTTACATGTATTATCATGAAAAGGCCAAGAATAAGATAGCTTCAGCTATAGTAACCCCATTAAGATTGATTTTGTAACAAAATCAACAGAGAGGGGTAAATACACTCGTGCTTGTGTTTAGATCGATTTGAGTTTACCAGTAGTGTAAAGGATTGTAGTGGATAGAATTGAATATAATGTTGAATATGAAAGTCTGCATTTGGTTTGTGGGATCTGTGATTGCTACGGGCATATTACAGGAGAGCATTCAAAAGGGAGAAACGTTGAAATCAAGATCAGTCTATCATCAGCAATGGCAGCTGAAAAGCAGCAATAGCAATATGGTGCTCGAGCACCCGAAATTTTGAATTGTAGGAAATCAGGCAACCTATGAGAGTTTTTAAATTTGGCAAGAATCCTAGCATAATTAATGAGAAATCGAATTCAACAGATCCTGAGGAGAAAAATCAGCATGCAAAAGGAGATAACATATCTCCACATGCAGGTGAGGCGGAATGAAAAAAGGTCCACCGAAAAGGAAAGCCAAAAATGGACAAGGGTCCAGTACAAAAAAGGCCCAATTCTTTCTAACACAGGTCAAAAACTAAGAGAAAATAATGGACCATCCTCTTCTGGATCCAAGAAAGTCACACTTTCTCAGCGTGTTGGTTTGCAGATCAAGCCTTGTAATGTTACTGAAATTCCTTTGCAACAGAACAAGCACAAGAGGAGAAGACCTCTATACCTGCAAAGCTCACCCAATATAGTGGAGAAGGAAGTTTAGGTAAGTGCACTTGGCGAGAAAGAATTCGAAGCCAATTAGGATGTTCATGGAGCTTCTAGGGATGTCATAAGAGCTAGTCATTAACGGGTATTTGGTTTCTCTCTTTCATTTGTCAGGGTTATTACGAACAATACAAATTTTAACATCTTGGCTTGGGATGTGAGGGGAGCCTCTAATAAAATGTCTAAGATTCATTGTAAGGAACTTGTTAAGAGATATCATCCTTTATTTGTTATTTTAGTTGAGACTCATGTCCCATTTTCTAATGTGAAGTCTTTTTAGGAGAAGTTAGGGTTTCGTGATGTGGGTATTGTCGAGGCTTGTGGCCACAAAGGATAAATTTAGTTTATCTCGTCTGTTAGTAATGTAAGTTGCAGTATGGTGAATTACTTTCATCAATGTCTTATGGTGCACGAAATTGTGATCATCAATGGCGCCATCAACATGGTACGCTCAATTGCAATCTCAACTCTTTTATCACAACTTCGCATAACTAACCAGCAAGTGCACTGGGTCGTCCAAGTAATAAACCTTACGCGAGTAAGGGTCGATCCCACGGAGATTGTTGGTCTGAAGCAAGCTATGGTCATCTTGTAAATCTCAGTCAGGCGAACTCAAATGGTTATGGAGGATAACATAAAACATAAAATAAGGATAGAGATACTTATGTAATTCATTGGTGAGAATTTCAGATAAGCGTATGGAGATGCTTTGTCCCTTCCGTCTCTCTGCTTTCCTACTGTCTTCATCCAATCCATCTTACTCCTTTCCATGGCAAGCTGTATGTTGGGCATCACCGTTGTCAGTGGCCACAATCCCTACTCTCAGTGAAAATGTTCAACGAGCTATGTCACAGCACGGCTAATCATCTGTCGGTTCTCAATCAGGTTGGAATAGAATCCAGTGATTCTTTTGCGTCTGTCACTAACGCCCAGCCTTCAAGAGTTTGAAGCTCGTCACAGTCATTCAATCCTTGAATCCTACTCAGAATACCACAGACAAGGTTTAGACCTTCCAGATTCTCTTGAATGCCGCCATCAATTCTAGCTTATACCACGAAGATTCTAATTAAGGAATCCAAGAGATAAACATTCAAGCCTTGTTTGCTTGTAGGACGGAAGTGGTTGTCAGGCACGCATTCATAAGTGAGAATGATGATGAGTGTCACATAATCATCACATTCATCAAGTTCCTGGGTGCAAATGAATATCTTAGAACAAGAATAAGCTGAATTGAATAGAAGAACAATAGTAATTGCATTAATACTCGAGGTACAGCAGAGCTCCACACCTTAATCTATGGTGTGTAGAAACTCCACCGTTGAAAATACATAAGTGATAATGGTGATCATTGGCTTCAGCCCCAGAGAGGGAACCAGAAGAACCAAGATGAAAATACAATAACAAAAAGTCTTATTTATAGAGAACTAGTAGCTTAGGGTTTACAAAGATGAGTAAATGACATAAAAATCCACTTTCGGGTCCACCTGGTGTGTGCTTGGGCTGAGCATTGAAGCATTTTCGTATAGAGACTTTTCTTGGAGTTAAACGCCAGCTTTTGTGCCAGTTTGGGCGTTTAACTCCCATTCTTGTGCCAGTTCCGGCGTTTAACGCCGGGCAGTCTTGACTTGATTTGGAATGCCGATTTGGGCCATCAAATCTCGGGCAAAGTATGGACTATTATATATTGTTGGAAAGCCCAGGATGTCTACTTTCCAACGCAATTGAGAGCGCGCCAATTTGGTTATTTGTAGCTCTAGAAAATCTACTTCGAGTGCAGGGAGGTCAGAATCCAACAGCATCTGCAGTCCTTTTCAGCCTCTGAATCAGATTTTTGCTCAGGTCCCTCAATTTCAGCCAGAAAATACCTGAAATCACAGAAAAACACACAAACTCATAGTAAAGTCCAGAAAAGTGAATTTTAAATAAAAAATAATAAAAATATAAAAAAAAACTAACTAAAACATACTAAAAACAATGCCAAAAAGCGTATAAATTATCCGCTCATCACAACACCAAAGTTAAATTGTTGCTTGTCCCCAAGCAACTGAAAGTCAAATAAGATAAAAAGAAGAGAATATGCAAAGAATTCCCAAAACATCTACGAAGATCAGTATTAATTAGATGAGCGGGGCTTGTACCTTTTTGCCTCTGAACAGTTTTGGCATCTCACTCTATCCTTTGAAATTCAGAATGATTGGCTTCTATAGGAACTCAGAATCCAGATAGTGTTATTGATTCTCCTAGTTAAGTATGATGATTCTTGAACACAACTACTTTATGAGTCTTGGCCGTGGCCCAAAGCACTCTGTCTTCCAGTATTACCACCGGATACATACATGCCACAGACACATAAATGGGTGAACCTTTTCAGATTATGACTCAGCTTTGCTAGAGTCCCCAATTAGAGGTGTCCAGGGTTCTTAAGCACACTCCTTTTGCCTTGGATCATGACTTTATTTTTTTTCTTTTTCCACTCTTTTTTTTGTATTCACTGCTTTTTCTTGCTTCAAGAATCATTCTTATGGTTTTTCAGATCCTCAGTAACATGTCTCCTTTTTCATCATTCTTTCAAGAGCCAACATTCATAAACAACAAATTCAAAAGACATGTGCACTGTTCAAGCATACATTCAGAAACCAAAAGTATTGCCACCACATCAAAATAATTAAGCTGTTATAAAATTCAAAATTCATGCAATTCTTTTCTTTTTCAATTAAGAACATTTTTCATTTAAGAAAGGTGATGGATTCATAGGACATTCATAACTTTAAGGCATAGACACTAAGACACTAATGATCATAAGACACAAACATAGATAAACATAAGCATAGAAATTCGAAAAATAGAGAAATAAAGGACAAGGAGATTAAAGAACGGGTCCACCTTAGTGATGGCGGCTTGTTCTTCCTCTTGAAGATCTTATGGAGTGCTTGAGCTCCTCAATGTCTTTTCCTTGCCTTTGTTGCTCCTCTCTCATGATTCTTTGATCTTCTCTAATTTCATGGAGGAGGATGGAATGTTCTTGGTGCTCCACCCTTAGTTGTCCCATGTTGGAACTCAATTCTCCTAGGGAGGTGTTGATTTGCTCCCAATAGTTTTGTGGAGGAAAGTGCATCCCTTGAGGCATCTCAGGGATTTCATGATGAGTGGGATCTCTTGTTTGCTCCATCCTTTTCTTAGTGATGGGCTTGTCCTCATCAATGAGGATGTCTCCCTCTATGTTAATTTCAACTGAATAACAGAGGTGACAAATGAGATGAGGGAAAGCTGACCTTGCTAAGGTAGAGGACTTGTCCGCCACCTTATAAAGTTCTTGGGATATAACCTCATGAACTTCTACTTCCTCTCTAATCATGATGCTATGAATCATGATAGCCCGGTCTATAGTAACTTCGGACCGGTTGCTAGTGGGAATGATTGAGCGTTGGATAAACTCCAACCATCCTCTAGCCACGGGCTTGAGGTCATGCCTTCTCAGTTGAACCGGCTTCCCTCTTGAATCTCTCTTCAATTGAGCGCCCTCTTCAAAAATGTCTTTGAGGACTTGGTCCAACCTTTGATCAAAGTTGACCCTTCTAGTGTAAGGGTGTTCATCTCCTTGCATCATGGGCAAGTTGAATGCAAACCTTACATTTTCTGGACTAAAATTTAAGCATTTCCCCCGAACCATTGTAAGCCAATTCTTTGGGTCCGGGTTCACACTTTGATCATGGTTCTTGGTGATCCATGCATTGGCATAGAACTCTTGAACCATTAAGATTCCGACTTGTTGAATGGGGTTGGTAAGAACTTCCCAACCTCTTCTTCGAATCTCATGTCAGATCTCTGGATATTCACTCTTTTTGAGTTTGAAAGAGACCTCAGGGATCACCTTCTTCATGGCCACAACTTCATAGAAGTAGTCTTGATGCACCCTTGAGATGAATCTCTCCATCTCCCATGACTCGGAGGTGGGGATCCTGCAGGGTCCATAGATCCTGAGGTGTCAAGGAAAATTCATCCCTACACCAAGTGGCGAGCAAAAATGCTCCTTCTGCAAATTCTGGCATTAAACGCCGGGCTGGTGCCCATTTCTGGTGTTTAACGCCAACTTCTTGCCCCTTACTGGCGTTTAACGCCAGTCTGGTGCCTCTTTCTGGCGTTAAACGCCCAGAATGGTGCCAGACTGGGCGTTAAATGCCCATTTGCTATCTTCACTGGCGTTTAAACACCAGCAAGTTTTCCTCTAGGGTGTGCTATTTTTCTTTCTATTTTTCATTCTGTTTTTGCTTTCTTCAATTGATTTTGTGACTTCCCATGATCATCAACCTATAGAAAACATAAAATAACAAAAGGAAAATAGATAAATATAACATTGGGTTGCCTCCCAACAAGTGCTTCTTTAATGTCATTAGCTTGACAGTAGGCCCTCATGGAGCCTCACAGATACTCAGAGCAATGTTGGAACCTCCCAACACCAAACTTAGAGTTTGAATGTGGGGGTTCAATACCAAACTTAGAATTTGGTTGTGGCCTCCCAACACCAAACTTAGAGTTTGACTGTGGGGGCTCTGTTTGACTCTGTTTTGAGAGAAGCTCTTCATGCTTCCTCTCCATGGTTACAGAGGGATATCTTTGAGCCTTAAACACAAGGGATTCTTCATTCACTTGAATGATCAATTCTCCTCTGTCAACATCAATCACAGCCTTTGTTGTGGCTAGGAAGGGTCTGCCAAGGATGATGGATTCGTCCATGCACTTCCCAGTCTCTAGGACTATGAAATCAGCAGGGATGTAATGGTCTTTAATTTTTACCAGAATATCCTCTACAAGTCCATAAGCTTGTTTTCTTGAATTGTCTACCATCTCTAGTGAGATTCTTGCAGCTTGTACCTCAAAGATCCCTAGCTTCTCCATTACAGAGAGAGGCAAAAGGTTTATGCTTGACCCTAGGTCACACAGAGCCTTCTTGAAGGTTATAGTGCCTACTGTACAAGGTATTGAGAACTTCCCAGGATCCTGTCTCTTTTGAGGTAATCTCTGCCTAGTCAAGTCATCCAGTTCTTTGGTGAGCAAAGGGGGTTCATCCTCCCAAGTCTCATTACCAAATAACTTGTCATTTAGCTTCATGATTGCTCCAAGGTACTTGGCAACTTGCTCTTCAGTGACATCTTCGTCCTCTTCAGAGGAAGAATACTCATCAGAGCTCATGAATGGCAGAAGTAAATCCAATGGAATCTCTATGGTCTTAGTGTGAGCCTCAAATTCCCATGGTTCTTCATTAGGGAACTCATTGGAGGCCAGTGGACGTCCATTGAGGTCTTCTTCATTGGCGATCACTTCCTCTTCCTCTTCTCCAAATTCGGCCATGTTGATGGCCTTACACTTTCCTTTTGGATTCTCTTCTGTATTGCTTGGAAGAGTACTAGGAGGGAGTTCAGTAATTTTCTTGCTCAGCTGACACACTTGTGCCTCCAAGCTTCTAATGGAGGACCTTGTTTCAGTCATGAAACTTTGAGTGGTTTTGATTAGATCAGAGACCATGGTTGCTAAGTCAGAGTGGCTCTGCTTAGAATTCTCTGTCTGTTGCTGAGAAGATGATGGAAAAGGCTTGCCATTGCTAAACCTGTTTCTTCCACCATTATTGTTGTTGAAACCTTATTAAGGTCTCTGTTGATCCTTCCATGAGAGATTTGGATGATTTCTCCATGAAGGATTATAGGTGTTTCCATAAGATTCTCCCATGTAATTCACCTCTTCCATTGATGGGTTCTCAGGATCATAAGCTTCTTCTTCAGATGAAGCATCCTTAGTACTGCCTGGTGCAGCTTGCATTCCAGACAGACTTTGAGAAATCATATTGACTTGTTGAGTCAATATTTTGTTCTGAGCCAATATGGCATTCAGAGTATCAATCTCAAGAACTCTTTTCTTCTGATTCATCCCATTGTTCATAGGATTCCTTTCAGAAGTGTACATGAATTGGTTATTTGCAACCATTTCAATAAGTTATTGACCTTCTGCAGGCGTCTTCTTCAGATGAAGAGATCCTCCAGCAGAGCTGTCCAATGACATCTTGGACAATTCAGACAGACCATCATAGAAGATACCTATGATGCTCCACTCAGAAAGCATGTCAGAAGGACACTTTCTGATCAATTGTTTGTATCTTTCCCAAGCTTCATAGAGGGATTCACCTTCTTTCTATCTGAAGGTTTGGACTTCCACTATAAGCTTACTCAACTTTTGAGGTGGAAAGAACTTTGCCAAGAAGGCATTGACTAGCTTTTCCTAAGAGTTCAGGCTTTCTTTAGGTTGTGAGTCCAACCATATCCTAGCTCTGTCTCTTACAGCAAAAGGAAATAGCATACGTCTGTAGACCTTAGGGTCAACCCCATTGGTCTTGACAGTGTCACAGATTTGCAAGAATTCAGCTAAAAACTGATGAGGATCTTCCAATGGAACTCCATGGAACTTGCAATTCTGTTGCATTAGAGAAACTAATTGAGGCCTAAGCTCAAAGTTGTTTGCTCCAATGGCAGGGATAGAGATGCTTCTCCCATAGAAGTTGGGAGTAGGTGCAGTAAAGTCACCCAGCACCTTCCTTGCATTGTTGGCATTGTTGTTGTTTTCGGCTGCCATGTCTTCTTCTTTGAAGATTTCTGTTAGGTCCTCTATAGAGAGTTCTGCTTTAGCTTCTCTTAGCTTTCACTTCAAGGTCCTTTCAGGTTCAGGGTCAGCTTCAACAAGAATGCCTTTGTCTTTGCTCCTGCTCATATGAAAGAGAAGAAAACAAGAAAATATGGAGTCCTCTATGTCACAGTATAGAGATTCCTTGAGGTGTCAGAGGAAAAGAAGAATAAAAGGAGGAGGTAGAAGAATTCAAACTTATCAAGAGAGATAGAGTTCGAATTGTGCATGTTATTCCATAAATAAAAGGATGTGAGAATAGGGAAAGAAACTTTCAAAAATTAAAGTGAATTAATTAAAAGAAATTTTGAAAAATGGTAATTGATTTTCGAAAACCAAGAGTGGGAAAGAAATTAAGTGATTTTTGAAAAAGATTTTAAAATTAGAAAGCAAAAAGATATGATTGAAAACTATTTTGAAAAAGATGTGATTAAGAAGATATGATTGAAAAGTTATGATTTTAAAAAGATATTGAAAAGATATGATTGAAAAATAATTTAAAAAGATTTGATTTTTTAAAATTAATGACTTGGCTAACAAGAAAAGATATGATTCAAACATTAAACCTTTCTCAACAGAAAAGGCAACATACTTGAAATGTTGAATCAAATCATTAATTGTTAGCAAGTATTTTTGAAAATAGAAAGAAATTGATTTTGAAAAGATATGATTTGAAAAAGATTTGATTTTGAAAAATTATGAAAACTTAAAAGAAAATTGAATTAAAAACAAAATCTTCCCTCTTGAGCCATCCTGGCGTTAAACGCCCAGAATGGTATCCATTCTGGCGTTTAACGCCCAAAACTCTACCCTTTTGGGCGTTAAATGCCCAGCCAAGCATCCTGGCTGGCGTTTAAATGCCAGTTTTCCTTCCTCACTGGGCATTTTGAACGCCCAGCTTTTTCTGTGTAATTCCTCTGCTGAATGTTCTGAATCTTCAATTCTCTGTATTATTGACTTGAAAAGACACAAATTAATTTTTTTTTGGATTTTTAATGAACAATCAAAATGCAACTAAACATGGAAAACTAAAATCAAACAAGCAATGAATGCAAGACACCAAACTTAGAAGTTCGTATACTATTGACACTAACAAACTGAAAATGCATATGAAAAACAACAAAACACTCAAGACAAGAGAATTTAAAGATCAGAGCAAGGAAATCATCAAGAACAACTTGAAGATCAATGAAGACACATGCATGAATTCAAAAAATGCAAGAAGAACAGAAACATGCAACTGACACCAAACTTAAAATGAGACACTAGACTCAAACAAGAAATATTTTTGGTTTTTATGATTTTGTAAATTTTTTTGGATTTTTCGAAATTTATGTGGAAAAGAAAATAAGGATATCAAAATTCTTAATGAGAATTCCAAGAATCATGCAATGTTAGTCTAAAGCTTTAGTCTAAAGAAATTAGACATGGCTAGCCAAGCTTCAGCAGGACATTACATTCAAGAGCTAAATTGATGAAAATCAATCAGCTTTGGTGATGATAAGAACATCACCTTGAAACACTAGAATTCATTCTTAAGAATTCTGAAGAAAAATACCTAATCTAAGCAACAAGATGAACCGTCAGTTGTCCAAACTCAAACAATCCCCGGCAACGGCGCCAAAAACTTGGTGCACGAAATTGTGATCATCAATGGCGCCATCAACATGGTACGCTCAATTGCAATCTCAACTTTTTTATCACAATTTTGCACAACTAACCAGCAAGTGCACTGGGTCGTCCAAGTAATAAACCTTACGCGAGTAAGGGTCGATCCCACGGAGATTGTTGGTCTGAAGCAAACTATGGTCATCTTGTAAATCTCAGTCAGGCGAACTCAAATGGTTATGGAGGATAACATAAAACATAAAATAAGGATAGAGATACTTATGTAATTCATTGGTGAGAATGTCAGATAAGCGCATGGAGATGCTTTGTCACTTCCATCTCTCTGCTTTCCTACTGTCTTCATCCAATCCTTCTTACTCCTTTCCATGGCAAGCTGTATGTTACGCATCACTGTTGTCAGTGGCTACAATCCCGTCCTCTCAGTGAAAATGTTCAACGCGCTCTGTCACAGCACGGCTAATCATCTGTCGGTTCTCAATCAGGTTGGAATAGAATCCAGTGATTCTTTTGCGTCTGTCACTAACGCCCAGCCTTCAGGAGTTTGAAACTCGTCACAGTCATTCAATCCTTGAATCCTACTCAGAATACCACAGACAAGGTTTAGACCTTCTGGATTCTCTTGAATGCCGCCATTAATTCTAGCTTATACCACGAAGATTCTCATTAAGGAATCCAAGAGATAAACATTCAAGCCTTGTTTGCTTGTAGAACGAAAGTGGTTGTCAGGCACGCGTTCATAAGTGAGAATGATGATGAGTGTCACATAATCATCACATTCATCAACTTCTTGGGTGCAAATGAATATCTTAGAACAAGAATAAGCTGAATTGAATAGAAGAACAATAGTAATTGCATTAATACTCGAGGTACAGCAGAGCTCCACACCTTAATCTATGATGTGTAGAAACTTGGTGGACGAAATTGTGATTTATGCGTTCTTTGGATTTTGAATGAAAGCTTTATTATGGCACTGGTTGAATTCACAACTCCGTTCAACTAACCAGCAAGTGTACTGGGTCGTCCAAGTAATAAACCTTACATGAGTAAGGGTCGAATCCACAGAGATTGTTGGTATGAAGCAAGCTATGGTCACCTTGTAAGTCTCAGTTAGGGAGATTAAAGGGTAATTGTGATTATTGGAATAAATAAATAAAAAGGAATAATAAAAGGGATAGAATACTTATGCAGATTCATTGGTAGGAATTTCAGATAAGCGGATGGAGATGCTGTAGAGCCCAGGGACGCCTGCTCTCCTACTGCTTCTACTCAATCCTTCTTACTCCTTTCCATGGCAAGCTTTGTATAGGGGTTCACCATCAACTGTGGCTACTTTCTTCCTCTCGGGGAAATATCCTGTGCGGCTGTCACTCGCACAGCTAACCAGTCTGGAGGCATCACCCATGGCTGATGGCTACATCCCATCCTCGCAGTGAAAACTAATGCTCACGCACTCTGTCACAGTACGGCTAATCACCGGTTGGTTCCCTCCCCTACTGGAATAGAATCCCTCTTTTGCGTCTGTCACTAACGCCCAACAGGTTACAAGTTTGAAGCACGTCACAGTCATTCATTACCAGAATCCTACTCGGAATACCACAGACAAGGTTAGACTTTCCGGATTCCCAAGATCCTACTCGGAATACCACAGACAAGGTGAGACTTTCTGGATCCTCATAAATGCCGCCATCTATCTAGCTTATACCACGAAGATTCTGTTGGGGAATCTAAGAGATACACATTCAAGCTCTGTTGCATGTAGAACGGAAGTGGTTGTCAATCACGCGCGTTCATAAGTGAGAATGATAATGATATTCACTTTAATCATTATACTCATCATGTTCTTGGGTACGAATGAATATCTTGGAATAAAACTAAGATAGCATCTGAATAAAAGAAGGTAGAATTTCATTAATACTTGAGGTACAGCAGAGCTCCACACCCTTAATCTATGGTGTGCAGAAACTCCACCGTTGAAAATACATAAGTAAAAAGAGGTTCAGGCATGGCCGAATGGCCAGCCCCCCCTAAACGTGATCACAGGATTCAAAATACAATCCAGGATGTCTAATACAATAGATAAATGTCCTATATATACTAGACTAGCTACTAGGGTTTACATGAGTAAGTAATTGATGCATAAATCCACTTCCGGGGCCCACTTGGTGTATGCTTGGGCTGAGCTTGATCAATCCACGAGTAGAGGCATTTCTTGGCGTCAAACTCCAGGTTATGACGTGTTTTGGGCGTTCAACTCCGGATCATGACGTTTTTCTGGCGTTTAACTCCAGACAGCAGCATGTACTTGGCGTTTAACGCCAAGTTACGTCGTCATTCTTCGAATAAAGTATGGACTATTATATATTGCTGGAAAGCCCTGGATGTCTACTTTCCAACGCCGTTGAGAGCGCGCCAATTGGAGTTCTGTAGCTCCAGAAAATCCATTTCGAGTGCAGGGAGGTCAGAATCCAACAGCATCAGCAGTCCTTTTGTCAGCCTTCTTCAGAGTTTTGCTCAAATCCCTCAATTTCAGTCAGAATTTACCTGAAATCACAGAAAAACACACAAACTCATAGTAAAGTCCAGAAATGTGAATTTAACATAAAAACTAATAAAAACATCCCTAAAAGTAGCTCAAACTTACTAAAAACTATATGAAAACAATGCCAAAAGGCGTATAAATTATCCGCTCATCACAACACCAAACTTAAATTGTTGCTTGTCCCCAAGCAATTGAAAATCAAATAGGATAAAAAGAAGAGAATATACTATAAATTCCAGAATATCAATGAATATTAATTTAATTAGATGAGCGGGACTTGGAGCTTTTTGCTTCTGAACAGTTTTGGCATCTCACTTTTTCCTTTGAAGTTCAGAGTGATTGGTATCTCTAGGAACTTAGAATTTCAGATAGTGTTATTGACTTTCCTAGTTAGGCATGTTGATTCTTGAACACAGCTACTTATGAGTCTTGGCTGTGGCCCTAAGCACTTTGTCTTCCAGTATTACCACCGGATACACAAATGCCACAGACACATAACTGGGTGAACCTTTTCAGATTGTGACTTAGCTTTGCTAAAGTCCCCAGTTAGTGGTGTCCAGAGCTCTTAAGCACACTCTTTAGCTTTGGATCACGACTTTAACCATTCAGTCTCAAGCTTTTCACTTGGACCTTCATGGCACAAGCACATGGTTAGGGACAGCTTGATTTAGCCGCTTAGGCCTGGATTTTATTTCCTTGGGCCCTCCTATCCATTGATGCTCAAAGCCTTGTATCCTTGCTTTAAAATTTTCGCCACTTTTTTTTTTCACTGCTTTTTCTTGCTTCAAGAATCAATTTCATGATGTTTTTCAGATCATCAATAACATTTCTCTTTGTTCATCATTCTTTCAAGCACCAACAATTTTAACACTCATAAACAACAAGATCAAAAATATGCACTGTTCATTCATTCATTCAGAAAACAAAAATTATTGCCACCACATCAACATAATTAAATTAAATTCACTAATAATTTCGAAAATTATGTACTTCTTGTTCTTTTGAATTAAAACATTTTTTATTTAAGAGAGGTGAAGGACTAATGGATTTTATTCATAGCTTTAAGGCATGGTTACACACTAATGATCATGAAGTAGAAACACAAAAGCATAGATAAACATAATACTTAAAAACCGAAAACAGAAAGAAAATAAAGAACAAGGAATGAATCCACCTCTAGTGGCGTCTTCTTCTTGAAGGACCAATGATGTTCTTCAACTCTTCTATGTCCCTTCCTTGCCTTTGTTGCTCCTCTCTCATTGCTCTTTGATCTTCTCTTATTTCTTGGAGAGTGAGGGCGTGTTCATGATGTTCCACCCTTAGTTGTTCAACATTATGACTCAAATCTTCTAAAGAGGTACTGAGTTGCTCCCAATAGTTGTTGGGAGGAAAGTGCATTCCTTGAGGCATTTGTTGATGATGAACGTCCTCATGTTCTTCTTGAGGGCCGTGAGGAACTTCTCTTGTTTGCTCCATCCTTTTCTTGGTGATGGGTTGTCTTCTTCAATGGAGACATCTCCATCTATGATAACTCTGGCTGAATAACATAGATGGCATATGAGGTGGGGGAAGGCTAGCCGTGCCATGTGTGAAGGCTTGTCAGCTATTTTGTAGAGTTCATTGGATATGACTTCATGAACTTCCACTTCCTCTCCAATCATGATGCTATGAATCATGATGGCCCGATCCACAGTAACTTCAGATCGGTTGCTTGTAGGGATGATGGATCTTTGGATGAACTCCAACCATCCTCTAGCTACAGGCTTGAGGTCCAGTCTTCTTAGTTGGACCGGTTTGCCTTTGGAGTCTATTCTCCATTGGGCGCCTTCCACACAAATGTCCATTAGGACTTGGTCCAACCTTTGATTAAAGTTGACCCTTCTTGTGTAGGGGCGTTCATCACCTTGCATCATGGGTAAATGAAACGCCAACCTCACATTTTCCGGACTGAAATCTAAGTATTTCCCCCGAACCATTGTGAGATAGTTCTTTGGATTCGGGTTCATACTTTGATCATGGTTTCTAGTGATCCATGCATTAGCATAGAACTCTTGAACCATCAATATTCCAACTTGTTGCATAGGGTTGGTTATGACTTCCCACCCTCTTCTTTGGATCTCATGTCGGATTTCCGGATACTCATTCTTTTTGAGCTTGAAAGGGACCTCGGGGATCACCTTCTTCTTTGCCACAACATCATAGAAGTGGTCTTGGTGGCTCTTGGAGATGAATCTCTCCTTCTCCCATGACTCGGAAGTGGAAGCTTTTGCCTTCCCTTTCCCTTTTCTAGAGGATACTCCGGTCTTGGGTGCCATTGATGGTGAATGAAAAATAAAAAGCTTAGGCTTTTTACCACACCAAACTTAAAATTTGCTCGCCCTCGAGCAAAAAAGAAAAGAAGAGTAGAAGAAGAAGAAGAGAATTTGGAAGAGAGGGAGAGGAGTGAGTTCGGCTATATGAGAGAAGAAGGGATTTGTGTTGTGTGAAAATGAAGAAGAAAGGAGAGGTATTTATAGGGAGAAGGAGGGTGGTAGTTCGGCCATTTGGGTGGGGAAGGGTGGGAAATTGAATTTGAATTTTATGAGGGTAGGTGGGGTTTATGGGGAAGAGGAGGTTGATGTGAATGGTGCATGGGGAAATTGGGAAGAGGAGTTGAGGTGATTGGTGAAGGTTTTTGGGAAGTGTGACATTGAAAATGAGATTTGGATTAGGAGAGTGTGATTAGGATTAAAAGAAAAGGTAGGTGGGGATCCTGTAGGGTCCACAGATCCTGAGGTGGGGATCCTGTGGGGTCCACAGATCCTGAGGTGAAAAGAAATACCATTCCTTCACCATATACGCGTGTAAATTGCCTCCATGCATCATTCTGGCGTTCAAACGCCCATTGGTGCATGTTCTGGGCGTTAAACGCCCATGTGATGCATGTTTCTGGCGTTGAACGCCAGTTTCATGCTTGTTTCTGGCGTTCAGCGCCAGATTGCCCTCTGTGTGCACATCCTGGCGTTAAACGCCAGGTTGTTGCTTGTTTTGGGCGTTCAGCGCCAGAAAGATGCTCTGTTCTGGCGTTGAACGCCAGCCAGATGCATCTTACTGGCGTTGAACGCCAGTCTGCGCTACCTCCAGGGTGAAAAAATTTTTTTCTTCTGTTTTTGACTCTGTTTTTAATTTTTTTGATTTTTTTGTGACTCCTCATGATCATGTACCTAATTCAACACAAAAATAACACTAAAACAAAATAAAATAAAATTAGATAAATAAAATTGGGTTGCCTCCCAATAAGCGCTTCTTTAATGTCAATAGCTTGACAGTGGCTCTCATGGAGCCACAAGGTGATCAGGTCAATTTAGTGTGTTGTCTCCACACCAAACTTAGAGTTTGGTTGTGGCCTCACAACACCAAACTTAGAGTTTGACTGTGTGGGCTCTTCTTGACCTTGAACTGAGAGAAGCTCTTCATGCTTACTCTCTTTTGTCACAGAGGGATGGCCATGTGCCTGAAACATAAGGTATTCCCCATTCAATTGAAGGACTAACTCTCCTCTGTGAACATCTATCACAGCTTCTGCTGTAGCTAGGAAAGGTCTTCCTAGGATGATGCATTCATCATCTTCCTTCCTAGTATCTAGGATTATGAAATCAGCAGGGATGTAAAGGCCTTCAACCTTCACTAGTACGTCCTCTACTATTCCATAAGCTTGTCTCATTGACTTGTCTGCCAATTGTAATGAGAACAAGGCAGGTTGTACCTCAATGATCCCCAGCTTCTCCATTACAGAGAGTGGCATAAGGTTTATCCCTGACCCAAGATCACATAGAGCTTTCTCAAAGCTCATGGTGCCAATGGTGCAAGGTATTAAGAACTTGCCAGGATCTTGTTTCTTTTGAGGTAGAGTTTCCTGAATCCAAGTATCTAAATCACTAATGAGCAAGGGAGGTTCACTTTCCCAAGTCTCATTACCAAATAGCTTGGCATTCAGCTTCATGATAGCTCCTAGATATTGAGCAACTTGCTCACCAGTCACATCTTCATCCTCTTCAGAGGATGAATATTCTTCAGAGCTCATGAATGGTAGAAGGAGATTTAATGGAATCTCTATGGTCTCTAGGTGAGCCTCAGATTCCTCATGATCCTTAATAGGAAACTCCTTCTTGCTTGAGGAACGTCCCAGGAGGTCTTCCTCACTAGGATTTTCGTCCTCCTCCTCCCCTATGCATTCGGCCACTTTGATTAAATCAATGGCCTTGCACTCTCCTTTTGGATTTTCTTCTGTATTGCTTGGGAGAGTACTGGGAGGAGTTTCAATAACTTTCTTACTCAGCTGGCCCACTTGTGCTTCCAGATTTCTGATGGAAGATCTGGTTTCATTCATGAAACTAAAAGTGGCCTTTGATAGATCAGAGACTATATTGGCTAAATTAGAATTGTTTTGTTCAGAGTTCTCTGTCTGTTGCTGAGAAGATGATGGATATGGCTTACTATTGTTCAGCCTATTGCGTCCACCATTATTAAAGCCTTGTTGAGGCTTTTGTTGATCCTTCCAGGAGAAATTTGGATGATTTCTCCATGATGGGTTATAGGTGTTTCCATAAGGTTCACCCAGATAATTAACCTCTGCCATGGCAGGGTTCTCAGGATCATAAGCTTCTTCAGAAGCTGCCTCTCTAGTGCTGTTGGATGCATGTTGCAGTTCATTCAGATTTTTAGAGATCATGTTGACCTGTTGAGTCAACACTTTGTTCTGAGCCAATATGGCATTCAGAGCATCAATTTCAAGAACTCATTTCTTCTGAGGTACCCCATTATTCACGGAATTCCTCTCAGAGGTGTACATGAACTGGTTGTTTGCAACCATGTCAATGAGTTCTTGAGCCTCTTCAGGCGTTTTCTTCAGGTGAATAGATCCACCTGCAGAGTGGTCCAATGACATTTTCGAAAATTCAGAGAGACCATAATAGAATATATCTAATAGGGTCCATTCTGAAAACATGTCAGATGGACATCTCTTGGTCAGCTGCTTGTATCTTTCCCAAGCTTCATAGAGGGATTCACCATCTTTTTGTTTGAAGGTTTGAACATCCACTCTCAACTTGCTCAGCTTTTGAGGAGGAAAGAATTTATCTAAGAAAGCAGTGACTAGCTTATCCCAGGAGTCCAGGCTATCCTTAGGTTGTGAATCCAACCATATTCTAGCTCTGTCTCTTACAGCAAAAGGGAAAAGCATGAGTCTGTAGACTTCAGGATTAACTCCATTCGTCTTTACAGTATCACAGACTTGCAAGAATTCAGTTAAAAACTGATAAGGATCTTCAGATGGAAGTCCATAAAACTTGCAATTTTGTTGCATTAATGCAACTAGTTGAGGCTTAAGCTCAAAGTTATTGGCTCCAATGGCAGGAATGGAGATGCTTCTTCCATCAAACTTGGATGTTGGCTTTGTGAAGTCACCAAGCATTCTCCTTGCATTATTATCATTATTATTTGCGGCTGCCATGTCCTTCTCCTGTTCGAAAATTTCTGAAAGGTTGTTTCTGGATTGTTGTAAATTAGCTTCTCTTAATTTTCTCTTCAGAGTCCTTTCAGGTTCTGGATCAACTTCAACAAGAGTGCCTTTTTCCCTGTTCCTGCTCATAAGAAAGGGAAGAAAACAAGAAAAGAAAGAGGAATCCTCTATGTCACAGTATAGAGATTCCTTTGTGTTAGTAGAAGAAGAAGGGGGTAGAAGAATGAAGAAGGATGAAGAAGAATCCGGATTTAGATGAAGTGAGGTGAAGAGAAGTGTTAGTAATTAATTAATTAAATAGAAGAAGAGATGAGAGGGAGAGGATTTTCGAAAATAATTTTTGAAAATAGGTTAGTGATTTTCGAAAATCAAAGACAAGAGATAATTAAAATTAAAATTTAAAACAAAAAGAATTTTTGAAAAAGAGAGGGAGAATTTTCGAAAATTAGAGAGGGAAAGGTAGTTAGGTGGTTTTGAAAAAGATAAGAAACAAACAAAAAGTTAGTTAGTTGATTGAAAAAGATTTGAAATCAAATTTTGAAAAAGATAAGAAGATAAGAAGTTAGATAAGATATTTTGAAATCAAATTTTGAAAAAGATAAAATTTTTGAAAAAGATAAGATAAAAGATAAAAAGATAAGATAAAAATTTTAATAAAAAGATATTTTGAAAAAGATTTAATTTTAAATTTGACTTAACTAACAAGAAATTACAAGATAAGATTCTAGAACTTAAAGATTGAACCTTTCTTAACAAGAAAGTAACAAACTTCAAATTTTTGAACCAATCACATTACTTGTTAGTTAATTTTCGAAAATTAGATATAAAGATAAGAAAAAGATTTTTGAAAATATTTTGAAAAATAATTTTGAAATTTTCGAAAATTATATAAAAAATGAAAAAGATATGATTTTTGAAAAAGATTTTGAAAAGATAAGATTTTTAAAATTGAAATTTTGACTTGACTTTGTAAGAAACAACTAATTTTTAAAAATTTTTGACCAAGTCAACCCAAAATTTCGAAAACTTTGAGGGAAATAAGGAAAAGATATTTTTTGATTTTTGAATTTTTAAAGAAAAACACAAAAATGACCCAAACATGAAAATTTTGGATCAAGACACAAGATGCATGCAAGAATGCTATGAATGTCAAGATGAACACCAAGAACACTTTGAAGATCATGATGAACATCAAGAACATAATTTTGAAAAAATTTTGATGCAAAGAAAACATGCAAGACACCAAGCTTAAAAATCTTTAATGCATGGAAAATATGAATGCAAAAATGCACATGAAAAACAACAAAAGACACAAAACAAGAAATCATCAAGATCAAACAAGAAGACTTGTCAAGAACAACTTGAAGATCATGAAGAACACTATGAATGCATGAGATTTTCGAAAATAATGCATAAATTTTTGAAAACATGCAATTGACACCAAACTTAAAAATTAACACAAGACTCAAACAAGAAACACAAAATTGTGATTTATGCGTTCTTTGGATTTTGAATGAAAGCTTTATTATGGCACTGGTTGAATTCACAACTCCGTTCAACTAACCAGCAAGTGTACTGGGTCGTCCAAGTAATAAACCTTACGTGAGTAAGGGTCGAATCCACAGAGATTGTTGGTATGAAGCAAGCTATGGTCACCTTGTAAGTCTCAGTTAGGGAGATTAAAGGGTAATTGTGATTATTGGAATAAATAAATAAAAAGGAATAATAAAAGGGATAGAATACTTATGCAGATTCATTGGTAGGAATTTCAGATAAGCGGATGGAGATGCTGTAGAGCCCAGGGACGCCTGCTCTCCTACTGCTTCTACTCAATCCTTCTTACTCCTTTCCATGGCAAGCTTTGTATAGGGGTTCACCATCAACTGTGGCTACTTTCTTCCTCTCGGGGAAATATCCTGTGCGGCTGTCACTCGCACAGCTAACCAGTCTGGAGGCATCACCCATGGCTGATGGCTACATCCCATCCTCGCAGTGAAAACTAATGCTCACGCACTCTGTCACAGTACGGCTAATCACCGGTTGGTTCCCTCCCCTACTGGAATAGAATCCCTCTTTTGCGTCTGTCACTAACGCCCAGCAGGTTACAAGTTTGAAGCACGTCACAGTCATTCATTACCGGAATCCTACTCGGAATACCACAGACAAGGTTAGACTTTCCGGATTCCCAGGATCCTACTCGGAATACCACAGACAAGGTGAGACTTTCCGGATCCTCATAAATGCCGCCATCTATCTAGCTTATACCACGAAGATTCTGTTGGGGAATCTAAGAGATACACATTCAAGCTCTGTTGCATGTAGAACGGAAGTGGTTGTCAATCACGCGCGTTCATAAGTGAGAATGATAATGATATTCACTTTAATCATTATACTCATCATGTTCTTGGGTACGAATGAATATCTTGGAATAAAACTAAGATAGCATTTGAATAAAAGAAGGTAGAATTTCATTAATACTTGAGGTACAGCAGAGCTCCACACCCTTAATCTATGGTGTGCAGAAACTCCACCGTTGAAAATACATAAGTAAAAAGAGGTTCAGGCATGGCCGAATGGCCAGCCCCCCCTAAACGTGATCACAAGATTCAAAATACAATCCAGGATGTCTAATACAATAGATAAATGTCCTATATATACTAGACTAGCTACTAGGGTTTACATGAGTAAGTAATTGATGCATAAATCCACTTCCGGGGCCCACTTGGTGTATGCTTGGGCTGAGCTTGATCAATCCACGAGTAGAGGCATTTCTTGGCGTCAAACTCCAGGTTATGACGTGTTTTGGGCGTTCAACTCCGGATCATGACGTTTTTCTGGCGTTTAACTCCAGACAGCAGCGTGTACTTGGCGTTTAACGCCAAGTTACGTCGTCATTCTTCGAATAAAGTATGGACTATTATATATTGCTGGAAAGCCCTAGATGTCTACTTTCCAACGCCGTTGAGAACGCGCCAATTGGAGTTCTGTAGCTCCAGAAAATCCATTTCGAGTGCAGGGAGGTCAGAATCCAACAGCATCAGCAGTCCTTTTGTCAGCCTTCTTCAGAGTTTTGCTCAAATCCCTCAATTTCAGTCAGAATTTACCTGAAATCACAGAAAAACACACAAACTCATAGTAAAGTCCAGAAATGTGAATTTAACATAAAAACTAATAAAAACATCCCTAAAAGTAGCTCAAACTTACTAAAAACTATATGAAAACAATGCCAAAAAGCGTATAAATTATCCGCTCATCAAAACTCTACCGTTGAAAATACATAAGTGATAATGGTGATCATTGGCTTCGGCCCCAGAGAGGGAACCAGAAGAAACAAGATGAAAATACAATAACAAAAAGTCTTATTTATAGAGAACTAGTAGCTTAGGGTTTACAAAGATGAGTAAATGACATAAAAATCCACTTCCGGGTCCACTTGGTGTGTGCTTGGGCTGAGCATTGAAGCATTTTCGTGTAGAGACTTTTCTTGGAGTTAAACGTGATAAACAAAATTTAGCATGCCGATTTTAAATTCAATAATGGATATGATCGTGAGTATAGTCTAAGCGACATTCACAACTTCGCATCAAACAATCCTACAATCTATAACCGAGAGTACTAGTCTCCCGAGTCGTCCTCCCTTGGAATTGCTAGAGAATGCATATTATTGATTAGGAAGCTTTGTTATGATTCTTCTAGATGTTTAGCGAGAATAGATGGTAAACTATCAATATTAAAAGACTTGGCCTAGGGTTGGCATTAGAAATTCTATCATTATAGTTTCTTCAATGATGATAACAATTAGGCTTTACTTCATTTAGTTAACCCCTAGGCATAGAGGAAAGTCAAATGAGATTAACTAACTTGAGTCACAAGTCCTAGTTTTACCCTAGGGAAATCTAGCTTTAGTGCACTCCAAGTCAATTAGCAATTCCTAATTCCCAATCAACAATTGACATAAACTATTTAACATTCTCTAATGGTCCAAACCCCTATGCCAAGTAAGAAACTTTTACTCCATAACTAGTATTGGCATTTTATCAAACACTTGATGAGCAAGGATGAAAGACATAGTGAGAATGAGAAGAAATTAGAATTAAAAGCACTTCAATGCAAGAAATTAACAACAATTAACTAAGAACAACAATAGAAATGAACTTCTCAAGAAATTGATAGAATCTAAAACTACAAAGTTGAATCTAGGATCTATGAGAATTGATCAATTACAAGCACTAATTGAGATTAGAGAAGAAGATCTATAATAGGAACAAAGTAAATTGAGAATTGCAAGTTGATCTCACCAAAGAGTGATTGAGAATTCAGAAATTGAAGAAGATGAACCCTAATGAGAGCTTGAGATCTCTCTCTCTACCCAAGAGTGTAACTACCACAAGGAGAAAAATCTAGAAACATGTAAAAATGAGCTAAAAGTCCCTTAACCCTTTAACCCCTGGTCTTTTAAGCTTTTCCCGCCAAGGCACTTCCCCAAAATGGAATCTCCAACTGTCTCCACGCCCAGGTCACGTGACCCCTTAAAAAAAATCATATTCGAGCATCGGCGCGCTCGCGCAAAGTACGCGCGCGCGCCACTGGGCCATCTCGCAATTCGAGCAGACGCGTGACGTACGCGTGCGCGTCTATGGAGGTCATGGCTCAGCCGCTACACGTGCCGGCTCGTGGCTTGGCTTCTGACTTTGGCTTCTGGCTGCACAATCCACGCAGGCACACCAAGTTCGTGCACGCGCCCTTGCTGAAGTTCCAAGCCTCAATTTCTCATGCTCTCCTCTTTTGCACCCACTTTCCTTTTCTCCTCTGGGTCATCCATGTCCTATATCCTGAAACCACTTAACACACAGGTCACGGCATCGAATGGCACCAATAGAAGAATAGAAATGTATCTAGTTTAGTGCAAAACATGTATGCTTTCATCCATAAGGCAAAAACTAGGGGAGGAACACAAAACCGTGTATTTTCATATGAAAAGCGTATGGAATCGTCGATAAAACCCCTGAAATCGATACAAGATAAACCCTAAAATTGGGGTTTATCAACCTCCCCACACTTAGATTCTAGCATGTCCTCATGCTCAGAGAAATGTAAAAGAAACCAAAGGATCATAAAGGTATAGGACTCATGAGGTGCAACCTACCTACATGAATGCAACTATGACTAGTGCTACTATCTACTTGGTTAGGAACAAATCAACCTTCCTAAGATACGTTCAAGCATGTAGGGTAAGCTAGTGGGCAATACATGGGACTTACCAATTTTTTGTCATCAAGTGCAATATACGCAACTTTGCATGAAGAACGCTCGTGAGAGTCGGGAACAAGAATTAGAGCATTCGAACCCTCACCGGAAGTGTTTACACTCTATTCGCTCAAGTGTTTATGGTTGATTCTCTCAATTTTTCTCCTAATCATGCTTTCCAAGATTTGTTTTCCATATAACAATCAACATTCATTCCATGCATGTATACAAATATCATGAGGTCTTGTCTTTAGGTTGTAATGGGGCTAGGGTCAAGGTAGGATGCATATTTGGTCAAGTGAGCTTGGGATTTGAATCTTTGATAAGCTTAAGCTTCCCACCTAACGTATGACATCCTATACAATTTCAAAGTTAGCCTAACTACCCATTTTGCACTCCTTCACATACTCATGTATCTCTTTTCGTTTCACAACACTCATGCATTGATTTTATTGAGCTACACTTTGCCTTGGGGCATTTTGTCCCCCTTTTTTTTTCTTTCTTTCTTTTTCTTCTTTTTCTTTCTTTTTCTATTTTTTTTATATACAAGAGCATCAATGCATAAGGTCTATACATTTGATCAATACATGAGCATGTACCCAATTCCTAATATTTTCAATAAAAATACAAAACTACCCTTTTATACACCCAATGTCCCAAGATTCCCACACTTGAATGATACTCACACGTACTTGCCTAAGCTAATCAAAGATCCAAATTAAGGACATTTATTGTTTTTCGCTTTAAGGCTTGTAATGTGCTAAAATATGAACAAGTGGGTTATACGTAGGCTCAAATTGGCTAACAAAGGGAGATAAAAGGTACGGCTATTTGGGGTAAGTGAGTTAGATGAAATGATGGCCTCAATCATATAAATGCATGAATGCAAGGAATAATGGACATATAGACTCAAACAAAGCAAGGATCACACTTATAGAGAGAAAACAATTGCACACAAGAAGGAGAATAAATGACTATAAGATGTAGCCACAAAACAAGGCTCAAAGCTTACTAGTTTGTGTTCTTAGCTCAGAATTCATGTTCCAAAGTACAATCTTCAAGCAAGTTTAGCACCAAACTATTCAAAATTGGCAATGTCAAGGTTGCCCCAAAATCTTGATTTTGCCCTAAAGTATTAGTTTCCTAGCAGAAAGTTCATTTTTTCCAACCAAGCAAATTTATCATGCAAATGGTGTCGAAGAAAACCTAATCATGCAACCTATCCTAACTATAACGGAGTTCAAAAATTTATTCGGGTGTTACCTACGGAGATCAGTCGGCCAACCTCCCCACACTTAAAACTTAGCACGGTCCTCCGTGCTATAGGTGATGCGCAATGGGTGGCCGAGTCCCGAGTGTCCTTCATCTCCGTTGTCATCACTATGTCCGCTTGAAGCAGCGGTAGATGTGGAGATATCCGGTTCCTCCATAGGCGGGGTGACAATGCTTAGAAGCTTCTTCATGTGAGCATATCGGCACTGGTTACGCCTCTCATAACGGTCCAATGTCTTGTAAAGGTCTTCAAGGCGTTGGGTGGCTGATTTTTGTGGTGCAGATGAAGTAGTGGTGTTGCGAGTTGGGGTGAATGGTCCAAGGTCCCTGGTGACTTCTGGCGGCTTGAGGCACCTCTTGGTCGGAATAACATCGCCCTCGACCGGGATTGAGGTCCTTCTATCCTTAGCCTCTAGGTGGACTCCGGCTGCCGCTACTAATTCGGTCACCATAGCGGGGAAGGGTAAGTTTCCCTTAACATGAATGCGCCCCATGGATTGGCGAATGGCATGCGGAATGTCAACCGGTTTCTCGGTTAGGATGCACCATACTAATAAGGCAAGCTCGGCGGTAATGGATGACCCATGGGTGCTCGGTAGCACGTAGTGAGATAGGATTTGGGCCCACGCTGCGGCTTCTTGAGTGAGGAAACGTGCATCTAAACCCTTTGGTCTTTGCTTTATGGTTCCCCGAATCCAACATGCTTCAGGTAAAGCTATTACGCGGAGGACCGCGCTCCAATCAAACTCATGTTCGTTGCATGCTACCAAGACTTCTTGATAGGCATCGTATCCATCCGCTAATGGTCCAATGTTGAGTACTCCTTGGATGGCCTCCCCCGTGACTGGCACTTGCTTTTGGCGCACAAAGATTGAAGTGAGAAGGGGTGAGTGGTAGTTGGAGTAGAACTCCACCACCCATGATAAATTGACCTCCTTTGGTTGCCTCAAGAGGAACCTCCATTGCCTCCGGTCAATGTGTGGCATTATTATCGGAGTGAGGTGGGCCGGGAGGACTAGAAGGGGCTCCGGGTGATAATTTCTCTCAATCATCCTTGAGTAAACAAGTTCACAGTAGCGGTTAGGGAACTTGTTGGGGTCCTTTGGAGGGTTGTCCTTCACTAGAGCATCAACGGCACCCTTAACCTTCTTTAGGAGGGGTTTGGCTGTTGGTTCTTGGCGCGCTCTGTTGGTGGTCGGCTTCTTCGGGGCTTTCCCTGTGTTCTTTTTGATGACCATCCTGCGATAGTAAAGAATAAAGATGATATCAGGCCCAAGGAAGTGTAACAAAATGGGATCATGCAAGTGAGAAATTGTGCCCTAAGAGTATGGGTATCGTCATTACATGACAGCTGCAACATGTAACTAAGATAATATTTGATAAGCAAGGCAAATCACTGGCATGTGGTATAGGGGTAGTGTAAGCATGCAAGTGAAAGGCATGAGAAGTATATACCCACAAATACCAAAAGTGGAAAGCAAGTTATGAAAAGGTGAGTGGGCAGATTGTAAAATATGAGGGTGTACCAAAGAGCGATTAAGGTATTGGGAAAAGCACATAGTTAAGAAGCAATGAGTCACAATGAGCTCAAAAATTCATGTATGCTTTTCCTCAAACACTGGGCGTGCACCCTTTTGTAGTAAGCAAATGGGGGAAAGGGGAGCAATGTAACATTCCACAAACCAATATGAATCACTACAATGCACAATGGTTGTAAGAAAATCATGCAACACATCTCATCCATCAATGCAAAAGAAGTTAGAAGAAAAACACCCATAAAGAACTAAGCAAAAACACCCCAAAGAAGTGAGGGTTCAAAAGAGGGGGGAATAGAAAAAAAAGAAGAAGAAAGAAAAGAACTACTTAAAAGAGAATAAAATCAACTAACTAAGAAGCAAAAGAGAGAAGTAGAGCAAGAGGGAGGCATAGTATAGTACCTTGAGAGAGATGGAAAGGGGGTATGGGAAAGGAGGTTGTATAGTGGGGTGATGGAGAATGGGTGAAGCAAAGTAGGGGCCACCGGAGGTGGGTGGTCACCGGAGATGATGGTGGGAGGTAGGTGTTTGGAAGCAGAAATGGTAGTGGATGGTAGAGGGGGCAAGAAGAGAAGGGGAGAGAAGAATGATGGGAGCAAGTGTGCTCCCCTGTTATATTCACGTTGGGTATCCACGCGTGCGCACACGGTGCGCGTAGGCGCCCATGTGCTTGTGCTGGTGGCACAAGGTTGGCTCAGAGGTGGCACAACTTTCTGGAAGAAGTACCAGAAGTTGGCTGCAGGGATGTTGGTGCGCGCGCGGCAGGAGCGCGCACGTGGCAATGATGTTATGCCTCAGGCATAAGATTGGCCTGGGATTGGCTCAACTCTCTGGAAAAATGGCCTAGGGGTTGCTGCAGGACTAGGGGTGCACACGCGGTATGGGCGCGGGCGCGTCCCTAGCGTCATAAGTGGACTGGCGCGTTAGCGCCTAGTGTGCGCACGCGGCAGAGGCGGAGTGCTGGGGGCTCAGTGCAGGCGCGAGAGTGGCCCAACTCTCTGGAAGAAGTACCAGGAGTGCACAGGGGCGATCGCCGCGCGCGCGCAAGATGCGCTAGCGCGTCGATCCGCGAATTGCCAAAAGAGTGCGTACGCGCCATGTGCGCGCACGCGTGAGTGGCCTGTGCCCCAGGCATGGTGCCGGTGTAGTGTGGGTGCAACTCTCTGGAAAATGTATAGAGGGGTAATTCTTGCAATCCACGCGTCCGCGCACGTGGCGCGCCCGCGTGGATGGTCGGAAGTGCCTCATATGCGCGTACGCGCCGGGTAGGCTATTTCAAAGTTTTCATGTTCTTATACCAATTCAAGCACTCCAACCCTCCAAACAGCCACTCAAGCACTATAGAAACCCTGTTCTACATGATAAAGTACCAAACGAACTCAACAATTGAAACAGGTTTGAAATCAAATCTAGCTACAACTTCATCAAATACCTAGCTACAAAACATGAAGTCAAGACTTGGGCAAGTATCAATCAAAGAAGAATTCATTGACTATGTACAAATGGTAGATCTTACCATGGTGGGGTGTCTCCCACATAGCACTTTTGTTTACTGTCCTTAAGTTGGACTTCCACTAGCTCAAGTTTCTTGTTCAAGAGGTGCATCCCTCAAGAGGAACACTTCAATTTCCTTGGAGTTTTTTCTTTGCTCACCATGGTATAATTTGAGACGGTGCCCATTTACCTTGAAAATGTCCGGACTTGATGGGTGGCGCAAGTGGTAAACCCCGTAAGGTTCTACTTTCTCTACTTGGTAAGGTCCATCCCATCTTGATCTAAGCTTTCTGGGTAGCAATCTTAATCTTGAGTTGTAAACGAGGACTAGCTCACCGGGTCTAAATTCCCTTCTCCTAATGTTCTTGTCATGAATGGCTTTCATCTTTTCCTTGTAGAGTCTAGAATTGTCATAGGCTTCTAGTCTCAAGCATTCTAATTCCACCAATTGAAGCTTTCTCTCTACTCCGGCTCCACCCAAACTCATATTGCATTCCTTTATGGTCCAATAGGCTTTGTGTTCGATTTCTACCGGCAAATGGCATGCTTTACCGTATACAAGCCTAAAAAGGCTCATGCTAATGGGTGTTTTGTAGGCCGTTCGATATGCCCAAAGTGCATCGGGGAGCTTAGTGCTCCAATCCTTCCTATTCGGCTTCACAATTCTTTCCAACACATGTTTAATTTCTCGATTAGAAACCTCAGCTTGGCCGTTTGTTTGCGGGTGGTAGGCCGTGGCAATTTTGTGTGTGATGCCATTGATGAGCGGATAATTTGTACGCTTTTTGGCATTGTTTTTAGTATGTTTTTAGTATGATACAGTTAGTTTTTAGTATATTTTTATTAGTTTTTAGTTAAAATTCACTTTTCTGGACTTTACTATGAGTTTGTGTGTTTTTCTGTGATTTCAGGTATTTTCTGGCTGAAATTGAGGGACCTGAGCAAAAATCTGATTCGGAGACTAAAAAGGACTGCAGATGCTGTTGGATTCTGACCTCCCTGCACTCGAAGTGGATTTTCTGGAGCTACAGAAGCCCAATTGGTGCGCTCTCAACGGCGTTGGAAAGTAGACATCCTGGGCTTTCCAGCAATATATGATAGTCCATACTTTGCCCAAGATTTGATGGCCCAAACCGGCGTTCAAAGTCACCCTCAGAAATCCCAGCGTTAAACGCTGGAATTGGCACCAAAATGGGAGTTAAACGCCCAAACTGGCATAAAAGCTGGTGTTTAACTCCAAGAGGAGTCTCTGCACGAAAATTCTTCATTGCTCAGCCCAAGCACACACCAAGTGGGCCCGGAAGTGGATTTTTATGTCATTTACTCATTTCTGTAAACCTTAGGCTTCTAGTTTTCTATAAGTAGGATCTTTTACTATTGTATTTGTATCTTTTGATCACTTTAGATCTCTAGATCATCTTTGGACATCTAGTTCTTAGATCAGATCTTGGTTCTTCTGGTTCCCTCTCTGGGGCCGAGGCCAATGATCACTCTTGTTCTTATGTATTTTCAACGGTGGAGCTTCTACACACCATAGATTAAGGTGTGGAGCTCTGTTGTACCTCGAGTATTAATGCAATTACTATTGTTCTTCCATTCAATTCCGCTTGTTCTTGTTCTAAGATATCACTTGTTCTTCAACTTGATGAATATGATGATCCGTGACACTCATCATCATTCTCACCTATGAACGTGTGACTGACAACCACCTCCGTTCTACCTTCGATTGGGTGAATATCTCTTGGATTCCTGATTGCACGATGCATGGTTGATCGCCTGACAACCGAGTGCTCGCCTGACAACTGAGCCAACCATTCCGTGAGATCAGAGTCTTCGTGGTATAGGCTAGAACTGATGGCGGCATTCAAGAGAATCCGGAAGGTCTAACCTTGTCTGTGGTATTCTGAGTAGGATTCAATGATTGAACGACTGTGACGTGCTTCAAACTCCTAGCAGGCGGGGCGTTAGTGACAAACGCAAAAGAATCGCTGGATTCTATTCCGGCCTGACCGAGAACCGACAGATGATTAGCCATGCTGTGACAGAGCATAGGAACGTTTTCACTGAGAGGATGGGAGGTAGCCACTGACAACGGTGAAACCCTACATAAGCTTGCCATGGAAAGGAGTAAGAAGGATTGGATGAAGACAGTAGGAAAGCAGAGAGACGTAAGGGAAGGCATCTTCATGCGCTTATCTGAAGTTCCTACCAATGAATTACATAAGTACCTCTATCTTTATCTTTATGTTTTTATGCGTTCATCACCATATCCATTTGAGTTTGTCTGACTAAGAGTTACAAGATGACCATAGCTTGCTTCATACTAACAATCTCCGTGGGATCGACCCTTACTCGCGTAAGGTTTATTACTTGGACGACCCAGTGCACTTGCTGGTTAGTTGTGCGAAGTTGTGTAATGCCATGGTATTGAACACCACGTTTTTGGGGTTCATGACCGGGGATTATGAGAGTTGTGAAAAGTATTGTTCACAATTTCGCGCACCAAGTTTTTGGCGTCGTTGCCGGGGATTGTTCAGTTTGGACAACTGAAGGTTCATCTTGTTGCTTAGATTATGTATTTTTTTTCGAAATTCTTGAAGATGAATTCTAGAGTTTCATGATGATTTGTTGAAATCTGGCTGGCTGTGAAGCCATGTCTAATCTCATTGGACCGAGGTTTCAACTTATCATCACAAGAGCTTGTTGATTTTTATCAATCTTGCTCTTGGAGCAGTGATCTGCTAAGGCTTGGCTGGCCATTGGCCATGTCTAGTGTTTTGGACCGAAGCTTTCTTTGAAAGCTTGGCTGGCTGTGAAGCCATGTCTAATTCCTGGACCTGAGTCTTAGACTAGCATTGCACTGATTCCTGGAATTCTCATTAAGAATTTTGATATCTTTTTCCACTTAATTTTCGAAAAAGCACAAAAAAATTTACAAAATCATAAAAACAAAAAAAAATTATTCTATGTTTCTTGTTGAGACACTAGTCTCATCTTAAGTTTGGTGTCAATTGCATGCATCCATTCATGTCTCCTTAAGGATCTTCAAGTAATTCTTGATGATTTTCGTGCTTTGATCTTTAAATTCTATTGACTTGAGTGTTTTGAGTGTCTCATATGCATTCTCATTTTGTTAGTGTCAGCAGTATACAAACTGCTAAGTTTGGTGTCTTGCATGCATTGTTATTTTATTCTTGTTACATTTTAATTTTTTTTCTTATTATTAAAAATCCAAAAATATTTTTAATTTGTGTCTTCTCAAGTCAATGATACAGAGAATTGAAGATTCAGAACATACAGCAGAAGAATTACACAGAAAAAGCTGGGCGTTCAAAACGCCCAGTGAAGAAGGACAGACTGGCGTTTAAACGCCAGCCAGGGTACCTGGTTGGGCGTTTAACGCCCAAAAGGGTATAGTTTTGGGCGTTAAACGCCAGAATGTGCACCATTCTGGGCGTTTAACGCCAGGATGGCACAAGGGGGAAGATTTTGTTTTTCAATGCAATTTTTTTTCAGGTTTTCAAAGTTTTTCAAAATCAAATCTTTTTCAAATCATATCTTTTCAATCATATGTTTTCAAATTCAATTTCTTTCCTTTTTCAAAGATACTTACTATCAATTAATGATTTGATTCAACATTTCAAGTGTGTTGCCTTTTCTGTTGAGAAAGGTTTAATGTTTGAATCATATCTTTTCTTGTTAGTCAAGTTTTTAATTTTCAAAATCAAATCTTTTTAAAATGTTTTTCAAATCATATCTTCTCAATCACATTTTTTTAAAACTAATCATATCTTCTTAACCACATCTTTTTCAAAATAGTTTTCAATCAAATCTTTTTAATTTCTAATTTCAAAATCTTTTTCAAAAATCACTTGATCTCTTTCTCACTCTTGGTTTTCGAAAATTAATTAGTGTTTTTCAAAATATTTTCAAAATTTCTTACTTAATTTTCGAAAATCACTTCCCTCCTTCTCATATCCTTCTATTTATGGACTAACACTATCCCTTAATGCAAAATTCGAACTCCATCTCCTTTGATAAGTTCGAATTTTCTACTTCTGTCTTCTACTTTTCTTTTCTTCTGACACCTAAAGGAATCTCTATACTGTGACATAGAGGATTCCACATTTTCTTGTTCTATTCTCTCTCATATGAGCAGGAGCAAAGATAAAAGCATTCTTGTTGAGGCTGATCCTGAACCTGAAAGGACCTTGAAGAGAAAGCTAAGAGAAGCCAAAGCACAACTCTCTTTAGAGGACCTGACCGAATTCTTCAAAGAAGAAGAACACATGGCAGCCAAAAACAACAATGTCAACAATGCAAGGAAGGTGCTGGGTGACTTCACTGCACCTACTCCCGATTTCTATGGGAGAAGCATCTCTATCCCTGCCATTGGAGCAAACAACTTTGAGCTTAAGCCTCAATTAGTTTCTCTAATGCAACAGAATTGCAAGTTCCATGGACTTCCATTGGAAGATCCTCATCAGTTTTTAGCTGAATTCTTGAAAATCTGTGACACAGTCAAGACTAATGGGGTTGACCCTGAGGTCTACAGACTTATGCTATTCCCTTTTTCTGTAAGAGACAGAGCTAGGACATGGTTGGACTCACAACCTAAAGAAAGCCTGGACTCTTGGGAAAAGCTAGTCAATGCCTTCTTGGCAAAGTTCTTTCCACCTCAAAATTGAGTAAGCTTAGAGTGGAAGTCCAAACCTTCAGACAGAAGGAAGGAGAATCCCTCTATGAAGCTTGGGAAAGATACAAACAATTAATCAGAAAGTGTCCTTCTGACATGCTTTCTGAATAGAGTATCATAGGTATTTTCTATGATGGTCTCTCTGAACTGTCCAAGATGTCTTTGGATAGCTCTTCTGGAGGATCTCTTCATCTGAAGAAGACGCCTACTGAAGCTCAAGAACTGATTGAAATGGTTGCAAATAACCAATTCATGTACACTTCTGAAAGAAATCCTGTGAACAATGGGACTAGTCAGAAGAAAGGAGTTCTTGAGATTGACACTCTGAATGCTATATTGGCTCAGAACAAAATATTGACTCAACAAGTCAATATGATTTCTCAAAGTCTGTCTGGAATGCAAAATGCACCAAGCAGTACTAAGGAGGCTTCATCTGAGGAAGAAGCTTATGATCCTGAGAACCCTTCAATGGAAGAGGTGAATTACATGGGAGAACCCTATGGAAACACCTACAATCCTTCATGGAGGAATCATCCAAATCTCTCATGGAAGGATCAACAGAGACCTCAACAAGGTTTCAATAACAATAATGGTGGAAGAAACAGGTTTAGCAATAGCAAGCCTTTTCCATCACCTTCTCAGCAACAGACAGAGAATTCTAAGCAAAATAACTCTGACTTAGCAACCATGGTCTCTGATCTAATCAAAACCACTCAAAGTTTCATGACTGAAACTAGGTCTTCCATTAGAAACTTGGAAGGACAAGTGGGTCAGCTGAGCAAGAAAATTACTGAACTCCCTCCTAGTACTCCTCCAAGCAATACAGAAGAGAATCCAAAAGAAGAGTGCAAGGCCATTAACATGGCCGAATTTTGGGAGGGAGAAGAGGCAGTGAACGCCACTGAGGAAGGCCTCACTGGGCATCCACTGGCCTCCAATGAGTTCCCCAATGAGGAACCATGGGAATCTGAGGCTCAAAATGAGACCATAGAGATTCCACTGGACTTACTTCTGCCATTCATGAGCTCTGATGAGTATTCTTCCTCTGAAGAGGATGAGTATGTCACTGAAGAGCAAGTTGCTAAATACCTTGGAGCAATCATGAAGCTGAATGACAAGTTATTTGGAAATGAGACTTGGGAGGATGAACCCCCTTTGCTCACCAAAGAACTGGATGAATTGTCTAGGCAGAAACTGCCTCAAAAGAGACAGGATCCTGGGAAGTTTTCAATACCTTGTACCATAGGCACCATGACCTTCAAGAAGGCCTTGTGTGACTTAGGGTCAAGTGTAAACCTCATGCCTCTCTCTGTAATGGAGAAGTTAGGGATCTCTGAGGTGCAAGCTGCAAAAATCTCAATAGAGATGGCAGACAACTCAAGAAAATAAGCCCATGGACTTGTAGAGGATGTTCTGGTTAAAGTTGAAGATCATTACATCCCTACTGATTTCATAGTCCTAGAGACTGGGAAGTGCATGGATGAATCCATCATCCTTGGCAGACCCTTCCTAGCCACAGCAAAGGCTGTGATTGATGTTGATAGAGGAGAGTTAATCATTCAAGTGAATGAAGAATCCTTGGTGTTTAAGGCCCAAGGATATCCCTCTGTCATCATGGAGAGGAAGCATGAAGAGCTTCTCTCAAAGCAGAGCCAAACAGAGCCCCCACAGTCAAACTCTAAGTTTGGTGTTGGGAGGCCACAACCAAACTCTAAGTTTGGTGTTGAACCCCCACATTCAAACTCTAAATTTGGTGTTGGGAGGTTCCAACATGGCTCTGAGTATCTGTGAGGCTCCATGAGAGTCCTCTGTCAAGCTACTGACATTAAAGAAGCGCTTGTTGGGAGGCAACCCAATGTTATATTTTATCTATTTTATTTTGTTATTTTCCCTTTTTTGTAGGTTGATGATCATGAGAAGTCACAAAATCAATGAAAAAAGCAAAACAGAATGAAAAACAGGAAGAAAAACAGCACACCCTGGAGGACGCACCTACTGGCGTTTAAACGCCAGTAAGGTTAGCTGTTGGGCGTTTAACGCCCAGTCTGGCACCATTCTGGGCGTTTAACGCCAGAAAGGGGCACCAGACTGGCGTTAAACGCCAGAAAGGGGCAAGAAGCTGGCGTTAAACGCCAGAAATGGGCATCAGCCCGGCGTTTAACGCCAGAAATGGCTAAAAACGTGATTTTGTTTGCCATTTGGTGCAGGGATGACTTTTCCTTGACACCTCAGGATCTGTGGACCCCACAGGATCCCCACCTACCCTACCACTCTCTCTCTTCCTCACCCATTCACCAATCACCTCAACACCTCTTCCCCAAAAACCCTTCACCTATCAAATCCCATCTTTCTCTTCACCACTCACATCCATCCTTCTTAAAACCCCACCTACCTCACCATTCAAATTCAAACCACCTTCCCACCCAAACCCACCCTCAAATGGCCGAACCCTACCCTTCCCCCTCTCCTATATAAACCTTCCTTCACTCCTTCATTTTCACACATCCTAAACACCATTTCTCTCCCCTTTGGCCGAAATACTTACTAGTATTTTTGTTAATTAAAAGAAAAAAAAATTCGAATAATAACTTCATACATTACTAAATTATAATCGTAATTATTTAAATTATAATTCGTTTATGCACTGTAATTTCAATTTGAGATTAGATACGGTGGAAAATTCAATAAAATGAGGAAGCATGGAGTAAATTAAGCTAGGTTTGTACTATGTATTTTAATATATATTTTATATTCGTAACTAATTTTAATAATTAATTTTAATGTACACGCAATATGATTAAATAATAATATTAATAATTCATTAATGGCATTAATAAGGTGTGATATATAATACTTATGAAATATGAAAATACATTCGAATTAATCAATGAGAATAATTAGCTTGGCAGAGCAATGTTAAATCATGAATTATGTGTCTAGATGCATTTTTTTGTGGTATACCATTTATAATCCTGGCACAATTTATTAGTACTGGTTCTTAACCTGAATTAGATGCGGCAATTTTTTGTTATCAGGCAAATTGTTCAGCACACCTAGTAACATGTTTAGGGTTGCATGAAACCCGTTAGTTGAAATAGAATTATCAATCTAAGTCCCCAAATAAGTTATTATAATTAATATAGGTTTATATAATTTATATATTAGATCAGACATATAACGAGGTATATGTATTTAACTATTAAAAAATTTGAAATAAATAATTCAGTTATGAATTTTTTTTATCCGATGAATATAGTTGAATTGAGTCTAATTATAATAATAAAATTAGGTTTACAAAATAGGATAAATAAAAGCTCACCACATAGATTATATTTATGGCTATTAGTATTTAATTTTTAATAAATTTTCAAAAAATATAATATTATTATGCCTACAAAAAACCCGTCCTAAATAGTGGTAAAAAGATAAATATATTCTTATAATCATTTGTATTAAATAATTTTATTTTATTTTTTTGACAGAAACATTCTTCAATTAAAATAAGAGTCAAATGAACATAATAATATCAGCAAAAAATAAAAAATCAAAATCAAATAAATTTTTGTTTCTTCTTCTTCATTCTTCATCAAAGTCATGGATAAAGCTGACTCATACATATTCCATTATGATTAGGGTTACCTTTAGGGTCAGGGTTTTTGCCAGAATTATGGTTTAGCAGGGTTGTATTCTACTATACACTCGTTCATGGTTTTTTTGATGTAGAGAGGTGTTATTATGTTTAAAGATCTCATTAGGGTTAGAGTTACAATCTTGGTTAGGGTTATTGTGAACTCTAGGATTTATGGTTACATTGCACTATAGTGGGAGTGATCATTTTTTTTATGTAAAGAGGTGTTATTTTCAAGAATTGGCACAAACACGGAGATATGTTGTGTATAAATTTTTGGATATTTTTTAGGTTTAATTACACCGTATAGTTTCGCAAAATTTTTATTTAGGTCTCTGTACTTTTTTCCTTTTAATCAAATCTCTTGCAGCAATTTTTTTTAATTGGTCCCTACATTTTTTTTTTTCCGTGAATGGGACAGAATAATGTCCATTAGTCACAGTCCACAGGCCAACACGGAAGTATGAGCTTTTTGCATAAATTAATTTTGGATTCATGATCGTAGGTTCTGTCTCCTTTTCTTTTTAATTCGGGCATGATATTTTAGGCCCAATATTCATTGTTTTTTTTTTTTTTTTTCTATGGGTGGTGCTACCTAGGAGACCTTCTGGAAAAGGTGGCCAAACTCTAAAGGGGGCTCCAAACCTTTTCTTATCTGACCCTCTCAGCACTTATTCTCGTCTTTTTCTCCTCTCACTTAAGTCGTGCAATTCTAGTTGAGTATTCAGCCGTTTTCTCTTTAAGCCGTTTTCTCTTTAAGTCGTTACCTCTTTCGTGACCTTTTCACTGGTCCTAATGTAGGTGTGCCACAAATCAATTTTACGATCTCTGGTAACTATGATGATGTAGCTCCCAATACTATTTTGTTTTACTTGTGCATAGTATTAATTTGTATTAAAAATTAATCTTTGTTATTGTTTTTATATTCGAGTAACTGCTGCTTGTATTTGTCCCTTATTAAATTAGCATTACAATCTTATTTTAATGGATCGAAGGAAAGATATCTTTGTTGTGATTTTTTAGGTATAAATTGTGCAAATTCTGATGACTCTACAGGCTAGGACTTTGGACAACCTCCTGAAGGTCAAGTTTCCTGAGTTAAATCTCCTGGGATGCAGACCTCCCCTTGCGGAATGGAATCCTGAATTTATTCTTGGAGTTCCTAATATTGGCAACTGGTAATGACATTGTCGAACTAAGTACTTAGTTAATTTGGTGTAAAATTGAGGCTGTTAAATACCGTTTTCATTTAAACATTGACTTGTACTTCTGTAACAGCTACAAGGATGAGTTATGGTTCTTGCTATGGCTACAGATGGAGCAAGCCTTCCCACTGAACCCTCCTGGACAGAAGAAGGTTTGTGTCATCTCTTGATCTAAACATTGATTACTTCTTATGGCATCCCATACTTCGGTAGGACTAATGCGTCGTGTTTCCTCACCCGATGCTTTGTCAGAACAACAACATAGACCTTTTTGGGGATAAGATCCGCATCGACACTGATTTAGGCTTAGCCACAGAGCACTTCAACCAGATGAGGGATGAATTTTTCCAGAGTACTATGGTGGACTGGAACAGCAAGCGGACCATGGCTGAAATTCTGCCCTGAAGACATGTTGACTTTGTTATCTGCACTGTTATTATTAGTAGCCAGCTATGTAGTAGCACCATACTTTTTTGAGTGTTCAGTGTTGAACTAAGTAGAGGTATGGGTGGAGGCTGATGGTAGTATATAAGTGGCATTGTACATTTTTTGTGTGTCCGGCATTTTGGAGGAATTCGAAGGAAACCCATAACCTTGAAGGGCTGGTGCTATTTTGTTAGTTGCCCACCCCTTTAAGCTCATGGGATTCCTCCAGACACTTTACTTTGGGTCTACGAGGATGATGAACATACAAACGTGCATGCATGCATTTTTTGGTCGGATCATCAACTTATCACGATCTAAAAGGAGGCATGCACATGACAAAGTTGTGTATCCAGGGGAACTTTTGATAGTTTGTATTTTGCACCCGATTATGAATGATAACTATTTACTAATTTTTAGTTAAACTCTATTCGCGTTAGATAAATGCATTGTGTGACGTGTATTCAGGGAAAGGCTTCATATTGAAACTTTTCACCAAAAGTTAGGCTTTCAACCGTGACCTAATTAATCTATATCTACTTTATCAACCTTCAATTAATTTAGACATTGTTCAAATAGCGTTGCTGCCAGATATTTATCACAATCGAGGTCAAATGCAACATACTTCCACATGGAGACCGTAAATTGAAATTGTAGGTAAGCATAAGTAAGCCATACAAGAGAATGTCATTGCTGGCAGATACTAACCACAATGAAATTCAAATTCAACATACTTTCACATGGATACATTGGATACATAAATGTAGTTAAGGATAATTAATCCATACTTTGATCATTGTTGCTGACAAAAATTAAGAAAAATGAAAATCGAATTCAACAAACTTCTACATGGATTCCTTAGTTTGAAACCCCAAATAGTCATAATTAGACATAACTATCCTCAATAATAGTATGGTCACAGATACAACTTCAGTGTCTTATACATTAGTCCCTCAAGGGAACAACAATGCAAAAGCCTGTCAACTTTTAACACTAACGAGACAGTAAATAGTAAGACATCCATAATCACTAAGTCTACAAGTCTAAGCTTAAATGCATGGATCAAACAGCACGAAGATAAATCAGTTTTAGTAGCACCATAAACATCTAATACCAATTATATGTCTATAAATGACTCATGCATAATAATGCTAGTTGTCCCAGGGTAACCACACTGTATGCAGCATCCTCTGAACATGATACACTGAAGTCTCCCTTATAAGTTGAATTCATCAGCATCCTTATATCAGAAAATTAAATACATACATCAAGCAACTATTAGCCATTCATAAGCTATGACTATGTACAACATGGACAACAATCACTTTTACGGACTTACATTTGCTTCAACCATGTCATCCTCCTCCTGGACCACATCCATGTTCTGCCAATCTGAGGTGGCCGCTGAAGCATCCTGACTGTCATCAACAAACAAACCGATACACTAGCGAGAGTTGTGCCAGCGTTGCCACACTTGCGGCACCAGTGCACCCTCTGACTCTTTCCCCTTGACGTCACTGCACGTCGACCGCATCCTTTGTGCCTTGCGCGCAAAGGATCTCTAACACCAAGCTTTTCACCCACGTCGACAGTCTCGGCCCGTAAGCGATGCTTTTCTCTTAAAGCTGCCCTTTCATTTGCAATCCTAGTTTTGAGCTCAAAATAATCTTCAAAAGTACCGACATGACAATCTAATCAGGTCTTTGCAATCATCATGTATTCCTCATCTCTCCCCTTTTTTTTAGCAATCATGCTAAGTTACCAACAACTTTTCTGCCAACATCTGCCATTTATAACCGTGTTTAATAAAAATGTTTTTATGGATGTATCTAATAAAAATGTCTTTTTTATGATTGTGTTTAATAAAAGTGTTTTTATAGATATATTTTTTGGATGTATCTCTTTATATGTGTTTAAAATATAATAATTAATCATTATTGACAATAAATTGGCAGATAATATGTTAGTACTCTATAGTTTTTTTTTTTTTAATAATTGAAAACATGTCTAGGAGATTAAATACAAGTATGTTTTCTTTTTTTTTGGTCAGGAAATACAAGTATGTTGAGCTGGATATTGTTAGTGTGGACAGTGGAGATGTTGGCTTTGGTTGAAAAGTTGTAGCGGGTTGGGTATTTATTTGAAGCTGAGAGTTGGGTTTGAAATGGAATAAATGAGAAAAAAAATGTTTAATGCTAGTGGAGCTTTAAGTTGGTCTGGGCCTAGGTAGGTGGGGTTTAAATGATTTCCCGTCGAAAAAAGTAGGTTTAATAGGTTAGAGTAGTATTGGGATGGGCTTGTCTGCATAGATTAAAAAAAATTAATCATAAAAGTTTAATTCTTCTACCCAAAAGAAAAAAAAAGTTTAATAATTTAATAAATATAGAGTAAAAAATAAAATAATTTTATTAACGTGTGTAATAAAATTAGAATCTTTATTTATATAAAACTAGAATACTTCACTAAATTTAAACACAGAGAAAATGTCATTTTTATAATGTATATTTTTGTCCCATAAAAATTAAATAACATATACTTTAATCGATATATATATATATATATATATATATAATAATTTTAATTTATTTTTAATATTTTAACTTGTCATAAAATTTTAAATTTTAAATTTTTGATATATTTAATGATTAAGGATAAAATATTAAAATTAAATAAAACTTATTAATTTAATAATAAATATATTGTGGAAGTCATAAGCATAAACTCAATTCCCTATATATGGTTCGATGTCAACGATGTAAAATTTATTGCGCCGAATTAGCCAATACCGTCTAGAATGATTACCGACTCTCTTTGCTCATGTATGTCCTCACCAAGGTCGATTTCTTCATTCTCATCGAACCTCATTTTTTCATCTTCTGCAAAGATAGTCTCACTTGTGATCACCTATTCGGCCATATATATGAAAAAGCATCCATCACAACTGCCAATTCTACTAAACAATTGCTAAAATCCACAACTAAGTTAAAAACACAGACCAAAACATCACCTGTACCCGAGGCACTCTTCAAAAATTAGAAGTTAATGCATATCTTCCTTCCATCCCTCCGTCACCCTACAACGAACACGATAGTTCAATTTATTTAAAACAATAAAAAAAGAAACGGTCGCAACAACTACTACATCATACTAGACCCAGAATAATCAATGAAAAATATGGTTTGTTTACTCAACTAAAAGCAAATTCCAGCCATCACACACTACCAGCCTGCTACCCCTTCCCCTTTACCCCGTCCATTCACAACAAAAAAAATAAACATGGAGATAGACACAAAATAGCCCAATCAGATGTGCACATCAGCAATGGTCAAATTAAATAGCGCACAACACCACAACGAGGTCAACAAGCATAACCTACATCATCAACCACAATAGATCTTATCGGAATTTCTTAAACCCTAATGTAACGTACCTCTCTCAGCCTTAATATTTTTCGCTTTGACATAAAGGAATTTTGTTTGGCCAATACCAAAAAAAGTTAGGTTCCAAAACAATTTTGATTACATTGGTCAATATGCTAATATTACCAGATAAGAAAAGTTTTTAATAAATTCATTAGTAAAAGATAAATCTCCCTATATAATGATGAATTCTTTATACTTTTTGTCTAATTATGCAAATAAACTATCATTTGCATTAAAAAAAATTTAGAATGTGGTAAATTATTTACGAAAAGTTAATTTTAAAGTTATATCCATAAAAAATGAAATCTAATTGAGAAAACTATTCAAACTCTAAAAAGATATCTAAAATTTTTAATCTATCCTTCTAACCAATCCAACTAACACTAAATTCTAATCCAAACTCACCTTTAATCTCCAATATTCACCACCACTATCCCATCCCGCCTGTAGTCACCACCACTTGTAGTAAACAAATCCAACAAAGTTGTTACCAAAACGTTGTTGATCGGCCTAACATATAGTCATATTTGCTCTAAACAAATTCACAAATACTAGAACAACATAGAGAATAATGAATAGTAAAAATACTATAATTAAGAAAAATAAGATAAGATGACACAGTCAAATTGTGGAAGATAAGATGACAGTCAAATTGTAGAAGAGAATGCATGTTCATTATACATACACACATACGCACAGAGAGAGAGGGAGGGGGGACACTACAACATTTTAGGTCTATGGCTACAATTTTTTTTGTCACGGTAAAAAACCGTGATCATAGAGGGTCTATGGTCACGATTTTTTACCGTGACAAAAAAAACTATGGTCACGGTTTTTAGAGAAAGGGTGACCATAGAGCACCTATGGTCACGGTTTTTTAAAAAAAGATGGCCTAAAAGGTTTATGGTCACGGTTTTGGGGGGTGGTCTAAAGGGGTCTATGGTCACGGTTTTGGGGGTGACCTAAAGGGGTCTATGGTCACGATTTTTTACAGTGACCAAAAAGGGTCTATTGATAAGTAATTTAAACAGATAAAGGAAAAACAATAGGATAGATAAATGAGGTTTTTCCTACTAGACCTCTAAGAAACCTGTTCTTAGCAACCTAGGTCACTGGAAGGGGCTCCCTACTAGACCTTCAAAGAACCTGTCCTTGACAACCTAGATCAGAGGGATGAAAATTGAATCACTCAATTTTCTCCATGCAACAAGCGAAGCAAATCACTCACCTCACTTAATCACACAATAAAAACGTGCATAAAGCACTAAGAAAATTTTTTTCATCAAAAGTTATGTAAATTGTCTCACCAAAGGTGTTTAGATAAGCACTTATAAAACTAACTAAAAGATAAGATAACTAATTTAAATCAGATTTGATCTTATTGGATTAGATCATATTTGATTTAAATTTTAAAATCCTAAAGATATGATAACTAATTTAAATTAGATTTGATCTTATTAGATTAGATCAGATTTGATTTAAATTTAAAATCCCTAAAAATACTACTAAGCAAATCAGAAGTAATTCAAATCTTCCAACAAACTCTAACAACAAAACAAACTAACATAAATGCCTAAAGATTTGAAAATTAATAATAAATTATGCCACCCATTGAATTTGAAAAGTATTATTGGGCTTCTTGCTGTCCTGACTTAGCCCAATGGGCTTTATGAGTTGTCGCCCTTTCAGCACCACTATTTTTGAGACGGACTCTTGGTCTTCTTGATGTCCAAGACTGGCATAGTACAATTCTTCTAGTATTCAGATCCTTGAATATGACAAGATTACCATTCCGTCCCTTAGCTCTAAGATGACAAAAATGCCCTCCTAACCACGTATCATTCTCTCCCTCTTCAAAAAGATTCATCCTCGAATCTTGCATGAGATGCTCTTCGTCCCTCCAAGGAATCCAAACCCAATCTCCAGGTTTAAATACCATTGTTTGATGGCTCTTCTCTATCCACTGAATTGTAGCTATGTCCCTCATGTGTGCAAGTTCAATCTTTTCAGCTATGGCTTCACCATCTTGTCCAAAGTGTGCAATTTGTCTTTCTTCCTTTTCATCCATATTAATGCCTCCATAATTGACCAGTGAATCTACAACGCCTGGAAAATTTGATATAAAAACATTAGGAATATCTTGGTTAGATGTATGAGAAACTAAGGATTTCGTGGAATTCAATGATACGAATGCACTCTTGTCTAAGCTAGAACTTTCTAGATCTCCCTCACAAGTGTGTTTATTACTTTCAGTTTCTTTGTCACTCATTGACTCCTCTCTTTCACTATTCTCATCTTTTCTCTCAAAACTCTCGCTTTCAAACAAACATGGATTCTTTTCACTCAAACACTCACTGTCTTTTTCAATTTCTTTTCTCTCATAGTTTTCAAATTGCTCATATCCCAAGGACTCAGTTGAGAAATTCTTCATGTTTGAATCTTCCAAGAATACATCACCATCTACAGCATACTCAACAGATTCTTCCATCTCTAACTTTGAAGAAGAATGAAAGATAATTGTAGAAGAAATTCTCTTGTTTTGGCGATCTCTCATTTGTTACACCTGCTCCCAGCCAATGGCCAATTTGACCAAATCCTCCATGGTTGCGTAACGGTAACGTTGGACTGTATCTGCAAGTTCTTCATGTAATCCAAACAAAAACCGTTCCATAAGAACCTCATGACTCCTTTTAATATTAGCTTTGCCCATTAAATATAAAAATTCTGTGGTATTCCATTACTGATTGTGAACCTTGTTGCAACTTACAAAATCTTCCAAAAAATTCATTGTGATATGATGATGGCACAACTTGATTCCTCATGTGGTATGATGATAGCACAAACTGCCTCCTCATGATTTTCTTCATTTTCTCCTAGCTGTAAATTGGGCTCTTTCCGTACCGTCTTCTAGATCTTCCTAATTCAGTCCACCATATACGGATAGCATTGGAAAAATTGGCTTGTACCAGTTGAACCTTCTTTTCCTCTGAAAGGACGCAATTTGCAAAAATCGATTCTACCTTCCTTTCCCATCTGAAATACGCTTCAGGATCATTCCTCCCTTTGAATGCAGGGATTTAAAACTGAGAACTCTTTTTCGCATATGAGCTTCCTTCATCATCACTATCGTAATACTCAATCATTTTTTTATTATTTTTTTATATTTTTTTCAGACACTGACTTAAAGATAGGATAAATGCAAAAATAAAATTAAAAAGGAATTTTTTTCCTTTTTTTTACTCTAACGTTTTTTTTTACTCTAACGTGAATTTACAAATATTAAAGAAAAAAAACAAAGAGACTAAACAAGACCCAGGGAACGTGTAGATAAATAAGAATTTACCTACGACCTGTAACTGATACCAGATGATAAGGAAAAACAACAACAAGATAGATAAATGGGGTTTTTCCTACTAGACCTCTAAGAAACTTGTTCTTAGCAACCTAGGTCACCGGAAGGGGCTCCCTACTAGGCCTTCAAAGAACCTGTCCTTGACAACCTAGATCAGAGGGATGAAAATTGAATCACTCAATTTTCTCCATGCAACACGCGAAGCAAATCACTCACCTCACTTAATCACACAATAAAAGACGTGCATAAAGCACTAAGGAAATTTTATTCATCAAAAGTTATGTAAATTGTCTCACCAAAGGTGTTTAAATAGGCACCTATAAAACTAACTAAAAGATAAGATAACTAATTTAAATCAGATTTGATCTTACTGGATTAGATCAGATTTGATTTAAATTTTAAAATCCTAAATATATGATAACTAATTTAAATCAGATTTGATCTTATTAGATTAGATCAGATTTGATTTAAATTTAAAATCCCTAAAAATACTACTAAGCAAATCAGAAGTAATTCAAATCTTCCAACAAACTCTAACAACAAAACAAACTAACATAAATGCCTAAAAATTCGAAAATTAATAATAAATTATGCCTCCCATTGAATTTGAAAAGTATTATTAGGCTTCTTGCTGTCCTGACTTAGCCCAATGGGCTTTATGAGTTGTCGCCCTTTCAGCACCACTGTTTTTGAGACGGACTCTTGGTCTTCTTGATGTCCAAGACTGGCATGGTACAATTCTTCCAGTATTCAGATCCTTGAATATAACAAGGTTACCATTCCGTCCCTTAGCTCTAAGATGACGAAAATACCCTCCTAACCACGTATCATCTATGGTCACGATTTTTTAAAAAAGGGTGACCTAAAAGGATTTATGGTCACGGTTTTGGGGGTGACCTAAAGAGATCTATGGTCACGGTTTTGGGAGTGATCTAAAGGTATCTATGGTCACGATTTTAGGGAATGACCTAAAAGAGTCTATGGTCACGGTTATTGGAAGTGGCCTAAAGTGGTCTATGTATAATCACAATTTTTTATATTTTTTTTTAATTTCATCCCCAAAACGACGTCGTTTTTCCTCTCTCAAAATCTCTATTTTTTCATTTTTTTATTATCCCTCCCCGAAACGTGATCGTTTCCCCATTCTTCCCAAAATCCTCCTCCCTCCCAAAATTCTCATTCCCTCGTAACTTAGAAAAAAAAAAGATAACCCTAGCCCGTTTCCTCCTCCTTCTTCTTCTTCTTCTTCTTCTTCTTCTTCTTCCGAGCTCACTTTCCTTCCTCCCAGCCCCCACCATCGCCGAAGGTAGAAACTCCCACTCTATTCACTGCGTATCTCAACTCACTCTCTCTTCACTGTGTACGCCGTGGCTGCTTCTTTGCTCCTGGTCGTGGGTCGTCGTTGCTCCGATCCTTGCTGTGGGTCGTCGCGGCTTCTTTGCCTCCTCACCAGGCTTGTTGTTGCTTCCCTTCTTTTGCGTCGTTGCTGTTGCTTCCCTGCTTCATTGCTGGGTGGTCTCTGCTCCTCTGATTTTAGGTAACTTTTTTTCCAATTAATTTTTAAGATTCTTATCAAAAGGAGCTTTGCAAGAAGGAATTGAAAAGGGTAATTCTTGACTCTTTTCTCATTTTTTTCAATATGTACCCTAATTAGTTGAAAAACTATAATGCAAGTAGCCGCTGTACAAATCGAAGGGAAAGTCATGATGATAGACATAGGGGTATTTCTTTCTAACCCTAGTAGCTGCTTCAATGAAACCCAGCTTTATCTACTGAGATTTTTGTTATTACGAAGTTCTTGCTTACTTATTTATTTTAATTTAGTTATAATTATTTGTTCTTTTGTTTTTGCTTAACAGAATAAGAAGGAAAGGAAGAAGGTGAGCGAAGTGGAAATTCTTAAGAAAGATCCTGAACAGCTGAAGAAACAGATTGAGAACTTGTAAATGATGAGTATGTCAAGTCTTGTTTCTCACACCACTTTCTTTTATTTATTCATTGTTGTTGTTATTGTTTTATTATTATTGTTATTGTTGTCATCATGAAAGTATTAATTGATCATGTGTTTTTCTATAGAATGCATGAATCTCTTAGCATGTGGAATAGTGAAAACCAATTTGTAGTGACTTGCAATATCTGCTTAGTGCCGAAAATTGAGATTTCTTCAAGAATCATGATCATCTTCTGATAATTAGAACTAGTTAACAGGATAAGATTTACATGAAGTTAAAGAAAATAGAGGTCAGTAAGTTTGTGAGGATAAATTCTTTCAGATTGCCTCCAAATTAGTGGTTATCTTGGGAACATTGTTTGATTCTCAATGGAGGAATTATGTTCACTTGTATATAACTGCACACAATTATTTCCTTTTTATGAAAAACAATAATGGAGAACATATATCTGTGATAGTTGAGCTCTGGCACTCTGAGGCCAATTTCCAAGTTGATTTTTCTCTGACCTTAATTAAATTTACACTCAGAAGTCACTCCACACAGTTGTATGCTAATCTTTTTTATAAATAGTTTCTGTAAATTATTACTTATTATGATGTATTGATTTAAAACCGATTTCTTTCTTAACTAGGAATATGAAGATAAAATGAAGGAGAAGGGTGAGACCCTGTTATGTTCAGGTGAGGGATTTCTCCATTGCTTAAAAGCAACATTTTAACCCACTTTTTTCGTTGTTAGTTTATACATTCTAGAATGCCTTTTCGGCATAAGATGAACATTACAAGAGAAAGCATAATGCTGGGGGGCTAATTCTTCATATAGATTTCGTCGCATCCTTCTGTTTTTTTTTTCTTCTTTCTTTTTAAATTTGTTAACACTTTGTTGGGGGGTCAAAACACATTAGTGTCACTTTGTGCTTTGCATTCCTGGAACCTTGAATGTAATAAAATCGAAGAGGGCATGAAAAGTAAAGACTTTCACCAAAGGCTTGGAATTCTTCAAGATAGTAGCTGACCTTGCTGAAAGTGAAGGTATCATTCTCTGTTCTCTTTTTCTAGCCCTTTTCCTTTAATTAATCGAAGTCTTTAGCTTCAATGGTTGTGTTGTATTGGTTAAGTATATTCGATTTTCTTCTGAGTAGAAAATTGGTTAAATTGAATATATTTTATTATTTATTATATTTGCAAGTTTTCTATATTTTTAGGTGTTAAAGAAAATAATCCGAGCGATGTATAGGGAAGTAAGCAATTATTCGTTGGGAGTTAAGTCTGCACCTTAGAAATTGCATGAGGTTTTGATCAATTTGAACTTGTACTTAGCTAATACGTGATTAGTTATCTGAGAAATGTTAAAACTGTGGACTCATGGACATGTTACTGCAACATTAACAATTGTGTTTGCGTTTTCCCTTGAACATGTATTAAATTCTTGGTCTTTTATTGTAAGCATAACTGAGTATAATTTAACACTATCTCTATCTTGATATATATTTTATTAACAACTATAAACGTTCTTATATAGTCTTAATTAATTAGTTCACAAAAATCAAACGTGCATTGAATCTGCTGTCCGCTTCAAAGTCAAACAAAGCGATCAACTGTTTCAGATTTTCCAGATCTTGTGTGTCCAATACTCTAATGTGTTTGTGTGTTTTTTTAATGTAATTTGTCATGTTCTAACTAATTTCTAATAAATTATTCAATTGTTCAATTTTTTTTGGGTTTCAGGTGAAAAACATTACAAGATGAGCGAACAAATTAGAGAAGAATTTTTTTTGGTTTTCAAAGGATGAGAAGAATATGTACTATATTAGAGAATATTTTTGCTTTCACAGTATAATATTTTGATGTCTTTTGTAATTTTTTTAATAGCTTCTACCTGGTATTACATGTAATGGATAAATTATACCATATTTTGATTTGTCTTGTTTGGATTAAAAACATATATAGTTTATAATGTAAATTTTATGATTTAGATTTATTGAATTTCATCTTTTTAGACTTATTTTGTGATTATCATAATTTTGGGATCTAATTATGCTTTAAAAAAATAAATCTAAAAAAAAGAATAAATTATAATCATGGTTTTAAAATGGGGTGACTATAGATAAGGCTATAGTCACGGCAAAAAACCGTGACCATAGATAGGGCTATGGTCACGGTTTTAAGGAGGGTGACCTATGGCCACGGTGAAAAACTGTGACCATAGATAGGGCTATGGTTACGGTTTTAAGGAGGGGTGACCATAGAGGCTATGGTTACAGTGAAAAACCGTGACCATAGATAGGCTATGGTCACAGTTTTAAGGAGGGTGACCATAGAGTCTATGGCCACGGTGAAAAACCGTGACCATAGATAGGGCTATAGTCACGGTTTTAGGTGGGGTGACCATAGAGTCTATAGCCACGGTGAAAATCGTGACCATAGATAAGGAAGGGTGACCATAGAGGCTATGGCCACGGTGAAAACCGTAACCATAACCTTATCTATGGTCACGGTTTTAAGGAGGGGTGACCATACCGTGACCATAGATAAGGCTATGGTCACGGTAAAAAAACGTGGCCTAAAGTGTCAGATTTTGAAAATTCAAACCGTGAACATAGCTCAAAAAACCGTGACCATAGACTTATGGCCACGAGAGAATAGACCACGGTAAAAAAACCGTGACCATAGGTCCAAAACCATGACCATAGATCTATAGTCACCCTTTTTACTAGCTATGGTCACGATTTTTTACCGTGGCCATAGACCTTTTTTTTGTAGTGGGAATAAGCCCTCAAACGATTATCCAAAATGAATTACACATTTGAAAGTCGTATATACATAGCTCAACTTGGTTGCATCTTTCTGCCCCTTTAATCTCAATGTTTGCAACACTATATCTCCCAGCAGCTGCTCCATCTTACCTATATCAGAACATCAGAGATTGGCAGTGTCGTGGTGGTGGTTGCAAGTGGGTTGGGGTGACGATGGTAAAGGATTGGAATTGTGGATGGGTAGAGTTAGAATTTGGGTTAGGTTAGGAATGTAGTTTGTGAATTTTGTATACTATTATTTTAGGATTGTGACAATTTTTTCAACTGGAACCCATCTTTTAAAGGTACAATGTCAATTTTATTTTTTTCTTGTACAAATAGTCGTTTATTGTATTTATTTTCATTATGCACTTTGTACAATAGGCGAGAATACTAGTTCATACAAAATTTTAAGTGTCGATTGACGGTCATGTATTCGGAGTATTTAGCCGCTGATTGATAACCTAAATGGGTGGTTGTGTTTTAATGGGAAGAAATTCTATCTGCAGTTGGATTGTTAGTGTAATGTTATGTTTATAATCGTTAGTAATAATTTGTACACTACAAGAAAATAAGCTTTCTGCCACGCTTTTGAAAGGGTCACATCCACCAGCGTGCCGGTTGCTCTATCGTCACGCTTTTGTGGACCTATCGGCACGTTTTTTTTGGCACGCTTAAAAAGCGTGGCCATAGGTATTAACCTATAGCTATGCTTGAGAAGCGTACCGAAAAGTGTACATATCGCCACACTTTTGAAGTGATCCGATTAGGTTGGTTTTGGCTACGCTTAAAAAGCGTGTCGATAGAGCACATACAGCTCACCAACTAAAACCTTTTGCCACGCTTTTAAAGCGTATAAAAGCGTGGCCTGTTCCTTTTTCAAATTAAAAAAAGGAGAAAATTAGAAGGTATAAAAGAATTGATTTTTTATTGATTTACATGAATTATTTACATGCTATAATTATAATTAAAAAATGACAATTCTATAACAACTAATAATTGAATTAGGACAAAATAAGTTTATCATTGGAACTTAGGAGATCACTAAAACTATCCAATTTATGGCTAATTGATGATGAATCCCAAAAGAAAAGCTCCATTTACTTCACCTTTGGGTCTCCCCTATCCAGTCCAGAATATAAGAACAATCTTCCCGCTTCAAAAAATGTCCTTCACAAGAAAGTAAATGTTAATGCTGTTCTAACAAGAAATATATTCAATATTGTGTTTGTACACACATCTTCTGCGCACAATCTAAACTAGTTAAGACACAGATGTTGGCTGAGGAAACAAAGAATTGTTCTGTCATACCCAAGCTTTGTATTTTGTGTTGATCAAATAAGAAAGGACAGGAATCTTCACATAATTACTACCTGAAGAATGTCCAAGCATATATTACCATGAACATCTACATTTGGATGGAAGCAGGTGCTTTCAAATTTAACCTTTGGAGCCTTAAAAGGGTAATCATTGGGAAACGAAAGTGACACTTGTACTCAGTTCCTTCAAACATAGGTCTTCACTTCCTGTTATTGTCCCTTTCCAGCAGAATATGTTGTCCTCCTCAAGAATCGCAGATATACCTAAATCTCCGCTCATCTGAAATTCCCATGAACACAAAGCTTCAATAATCAGTAATCTTTTTCCAAATACAAGAGAAAAATCATATATATGTAGTGGGCATATAAGCTTCTTACCATTAGCGCCATCAGTTTAGATTGCAATCTGTTTAATAACAATGGCCACAAAACAATTAAGGAGTTAGAAAGAAACAAGTACTTTAAGATCTTTTTTTTACTAGGAACACAAAAGAATCAAAACTCCGTTGCAAAAACTCAACCCATAAAAAAGAACGTGCTTTCTTGTTAGAATAATGTAATAAAGATGAAACAATACATCTTTAAATGAAAAGACAGAGAACAAGAAGGAATTCATGATTTCAAATAACAGAAGTTCTCCTTTTCTAATGTTATATGGTAAGGGCTTGATAAACCGCTATTTTACAGTTTATCTTGTGCTCAATTGAGTAAATTTTATCAATCTTTCATACACTTATTCATACAAAATGCATGGCTTTACATTCTCCTTCCTGATTTTGTGCTATGATTGAAAACATGCTTCTTTGGCCTTATATTTGCTAAAATTAATCCTCTCTTATTACCATTAGATGCCGTGATATGTGCATTAAGTGATTACAGGGATTACAGGGCAGGAATGACTTAGAGGATGGAAAGGAAGCATGCAAAAGTGGAAGGAATACAAGAAATTGAAGGAACTGCTGAGCTGTCCAATCTGACCCTCTCGCACTAAATCGATCATAACTTGAGTTACAGAGGTCCAAATGAGGCAGTTTCAGTTGCATTGGAAAGCTAACATCTGGGGCTTCGAAATAATATATAATTTATCATAGTGGCCGTACAGCCAGGCGACGCGCACACGTGATTCACGTGCACGTGTCACAGTGACGAAAAACCAGCGTGGCAGATTTCGCCCCCAGCGATTTCTGGGCTATTTTTGACCCATTTCTCGACCCAGAAAACACATATTGGAGGCTATAAAGTGGGAGAATCCATTAATTTGTAAGAGAGGCTGATAGTTCATAATTTTAGGTTTTAGATGTAGTTTTCTAGAGAGAGATGCTCTCTCCTCTCTCTTAGGATTTAGGATTTAGGATTTCCGTTAGGTTAGGTTTACTTCTTCTTCATTCCAGGTTTAATGTTCCTTAATTTATGTTCTCTTCTACTTTTATTTATTCTATTACATTAGTCGTTTATTTTCTCAATATGGTTTATGAATCCCTATGTTGAATTTGATTTTCTTATTTAATACATATTGAGGTATTTCAGATTTATGATTGCTTTCTTCTCTTTAAGATATAAATAATTTGGATTTTTTCCCTTTGCTTTAGTTGAGTAATTGGTAACACTTGAGTTATCAAACTCAGCTGTTGATTGAAAATTGAAATTTGTTGATTGATTTGGATCTCTCTAAAGCTAGTCTTTCCAAAGGAGTTGACTAGGACTTGAGGAATCAAATTGATTAGTCCACTTGACTTTCCTTTATTTGGTAAGGGTTAACTAAGTGGGAGCAATAAACAATTTTCATCACACCTGATAAGGATAACTAAGATGGGATTTCCAGTTCTTATAACATGCAATGGTTTTTATGATAATTAATTTACTTTATTGCCAGTTTATTTTCATGTTCCCTATTTCAAAACCCAAGAATATACTCTTTCAATAACCAATAATAAACACACCTCCCTGCAATTCCTTGAGAGACGACCCGAGGTTTAAATACATCGGTTATAAATTTTATTGGGTTTGCTTAAGTGAGAACCAAAACTTTTGTGCAAAAGGACTCTTTGTTGGTTTAGAAGCTATACTTACAACGCGATTATTTTTATGAAATTCTTTACCGAGCAAAAGTCCGTTCGTCAGGGCTGTATCTGAAGTATGTTAGGCCGAGCATTATTGACCTGTACTTCACCCTGACTTCTATATCCAGCTGCATTAGAGAAAATATAACAAAAATATATTCCATTGATTTAAGTAAGATGTTAGACACTTCACATACAATAATTAGCTCAACTACTAACTGAGATGTCTAAAATCAGTGCATCTGGCCCTGGTACTACAAGAGATGAAGTGCCAACACAAAACTGAACTGGTTCCAGCATCTTACTGATCACCTAATACAACAATCCTAGCAATCAGAACAAGAAGGAAAATAATAAATTGTTTGTTTCAAACAGAATAGAGTTCTACATAATAGTTGAAAAGTCAATGCTCAAAGTAGTCATGTCAAAAATGCTCAAAGTTTCACCTTAGCAAATATTACATGATTCTATATTTTGACATGTTTAAGACAAACTCCTAGAATAGCGGAAAAAAAAAGATAAGAAGCTTAACTATTTCATTTTTAGCTATTCAAAAAACCACAAATAAGAGGAACTAAAAGATCAAGGAGTACAGAAATGATGCTTGACATTCAGATGATGCCCATTGGAATTTGATATTCCCTTCTATTGTTCACTACGAGCTTTGTTTTGCATCTATCACATGTTTCATGTACAACATAAGAACATTGTTAGAGAAACTTACCATCTTTAGTTTCCTGAGTTCTCTCCTAGCCATATTTGGACAGAGATTTTAAAAACTGATCGTGCTTGTGGCCGATCCTGATAGATATTACAATAGTCCAACTCAAATCATACTTGAATATATACATGTAATTTTTTAGTTCACCTGGTCCTTATTATTTTATTTCAGTTTACATATATAGCTAAGATTTTCTTCTGTTTTGAAATTATTAAAACTTATGGTTTGAGAGGTTAAATATACAAGTCAATACATTATCACAAAAGCATGCCTAGAAGATATCAATAAATTATAGAAGGTTTGAGAAGAAGATGAGCAGCACTGAGAAAAAAGGAGCAGGGGAAGAATAGGAGGAGCAGCGCCACCACAGGACAGGCAAAGCACTAAAAGTTCAACACCACCTAGCAGCAGCGGAGCATTAGCACAACTGCAGCAGAACAAAACCAAATATCCTGAAGTTTAGAGAGAGAAAAAACCTAAATCCAAATATCATAATAGAACAAAAAACATTTTAGAATAGAAAAATCAGAAAAAAATGAAGAACCACAAAAATCAAAACAAAAAATCAAATTCAAAAACAAATAATCAGATCACTTTTCAAGAAAGCAAAATCAGTCTTGACATAAGCGCCCTTCATAGCCTTCTCAATGCTATCTTCTTTGCTAAGAATCACTTCATCTAACACATTCTTTTCTAAGTTATTTGCCACAAATTTGGCAGCGTTTGTGATGACAAGTCATCTTAGCCTAGTTTTACTAGTCTCTTTCTTTTGTTTTTAATTGAATTATGCACTTTCTTGAGGCTTAAGCAAGCTAATTTAGGTAGATTTTCATGCTTCCTTTGATTGAATCAACCATAGATAAATTCATGCTATTTCATGAGATTTGATGCCATAATGGTTGCATATTAGGATAGAATGAACATCTCATGATTTTGAGCATAGCTTTGATGTGTTTGGTTGATTAATGATAGGTGAAGAAAGCTTGGAGAAAGGTTGAAGTAAGAAGGAATGGCTAAAAGCAAAGAGAGGACAATGAAACAAGTGAAATTGAACCAGGAAGCGTAAAGTTGGACTTGAAGTTAGCCCTCAAACTTTTGCACAAACTTTTGGGTGAAAAGTTAGCCTCAAAGTTAGCCCCCTAACTTGAAGGCTAACGTGGGAATTGAAAAATTCACCCAGGGCTAGCCAACGTTTGCGCCAACGTTAGCCCCCTAACTTGGAGGCTAACGTTGGCATGAAAAATGTGTCCCAGGGGTAGCCAACGTTTGCGCCAACGTTAGCCCCCTAACTTGGAGGCTAACGTTGGCATGAAAAATTCACCCAGGGTAGCCAACGTTTGCGCCAACGTTAGCCCCCTAACTTGGAGGCTAACCTTGGCATGAAAAATTTGCTCCAGGGCTAGCCAACGTTTGCGCCAACGTTAGCGCCCTAACTTGGAGGCTAACGTTGGCGCCATTGGTGGAAGGGCCAACGTTAGAGCTAAAGTTAGACCCCTAACTTTGGCACCAACGTTGGCATCAGTAAATGGGGCTATCTGATATGAAAAGTTTGAGCAGAAGTTAGACCCCTAACGTTGGCTCAAACTTTTACTCCAACTTCTATAAAAATCCAATCCGGTTCAATTGGTTCACTTTGGTTCCTCTCCAAACTCCAAGAGCAATCAACCAAGGCCTCTTTCAACCCAATTCCACCAAGAGCAAAGGCCCAACTCAAGGCTTGAAGATCATTTGAAGAAAGTGTATAAATAGGCTAGAATTCAAGTTATTCGGGGAGCTTCCTTTTCTGATTTTTTTCCTAGAGCTTTCCTTTTGTTTTAGTTACTGAGTGATCTTTAGTTTCTTAGTTTGGGGAAGGAGAATTCCATTCTCTTCCTCTTAGTTTTATTGCTTTCAATTTCAATTACAACTGTCTTGGATCTTGGGTTGGAGAATTGAAGGAATTCTGTTTCAATCTCATCCTTGGATCTCTCTCTTTCTTTACTGTTTAATTGAATTTAACTTTCTGTTAATTGCTCTCATCTAATTTCTTTGCAATTTACATTTCCCTTGCAATTATTCTTGTTGGATCTAGGAAGGCATTGAGATCTAGACTTGGTTTTCTAGTCTCTGGGTCCTGAGATCTAAATTCCAATTTTACATTCTGTTTAATGCTTTCCATGCTCATTTACTTTTCTGTTTAAGATCCGGTTTGATCTAAATCATTCTCTACTTCTCTGCTTGTTGCAATTTTACTTTTCCTTGTTTAATTTCTGCAAATCCAATCCCCAATCCCCTTTACAATTCAAGCCATTTACATTTCCAGCACTTTAAGATTTTGCCATTTACATTTCTTGCGTTATAAGTTTCTGCCATTTAATTTCTTGTTTCTTAAGATTCAGCACTTTAACTTCTGTTCTCTTTAAATTCATGCCAATTTCCCATTCCCTTTACTTTCTATACAATTTAAATTCTGCAAATCACAAATCACTCAACCAAATCTTGATTCGCTTGACTAAATCAACCACTAAACTAAAATTGCTCAATCCTTCAATCCCTGTGGGATCGACCTCACTCCCGTGAGTTTTTATTACTTGATGCGACCCGGTGCACTTGCCGGTTAGATTTGTGTGTTTTGGGGGAAATTCATTTTTCCACCAAAATATCTCATCAAGTTTTTGGCGCCGTTGCCGGGGATTGATTAGATTGACAATGATTAAGTGAGGTGGTAATTTAGATCAAGCACTTTTTCTTTATTTTTGACTAACCCACTAACTGTTTGAAGTTTTGCCTCTATTAACACGCTAACCGTTTGAGGTTTTGTCACAATTGACTACACTCTATTCTCCAAAAATACCACTGTGTATTCCTTGTGATTGATTTATATGTCACAGGAAAGAAGAGCAGCCAAAGGGAAAGATATCATTGAAGAAGGAGTTTCTGAGAAAGAAGAACACCACAACATGAAGCCGCAACTCATTACATCAATCAAGAAAAATTGTTCTTACAGCGGAAACCCAGTGGAAGATCCTGAATAGCATATATCCATTTTTCTAAAGACTTGTGGTGCTGTTAGCCCCAATGGTGTAAATCATGACACCTGTAAGCTCTTGCTATTTCCCTTCTCACTAAAGGACGAAGCTGCACAATGGTTCGAAACCTTTCCCCAGGGAAGTATTACTAGTTGGGACGATTTGGTTGCCAAATTTCTGGCCAAATTCTCCTCATCCCAACAAAACATCAAGATGAAAGAGGGGATACATCCATTCACACAAGGAGAGGAAGAACCATTGTTCAAAGCATGGGAAAGATACAAGAAAGCAATTGACAAAGTGGGTTTCCAAGCGTTCTATGAAGGATTAACCCCAGAAACAAGAGGAGCAGTGGATTACGTCTCAGATAACCTTCTCAAAGCAACAGCAACTGGCCAAGGAACTGCAGAGCTCAATAACAAGAGAGCCAATAACCAACACTCATTTGAGACCCCACAGAATGCAACTTCAGACAAGGAGATGATGAATCTTGAAGGAATGAAGGCAGTCATGAATCAAAGCAAACAGCTACATTAGCAAACTCAGCAACAATTGGGGTCAATAGCTAGACAATTTGACTTTCTCCATTCTACCACAGTGAAGGCACAATTCCCACCATGGAAGCCACATTCTTATTTAGGAATGAAGGAATCTCAATATCAGGAACAAAGGGAATTCAATTACAACAACCCCAATTGCCCAAACCTGCAAAAAATTCACCATACCAACAACAATCACAGCATACCACCACATTACCCATCCTCCCAACCCCTAACACACCACAACCAACCAATCTCACAAGATTCTCAAAGGATCACCACTCTAGAGATCGTAGTAGAAAGAATGATGAAACAGCAAGTAATGATGAACAAACACTATGATGACTTACTCGGGGGAATTGGGAAGCAAATAGAACAATTAGCCAAAAACCTCACAGAAATGAGTAAGAAGGAGGCAAAGCCTCAATTTCTTTGAGCACTGAGAAGGTCAAGCTAGTGACAATAAAAGAGCGCTTGTTGGGAGGCAACCCAACCTGAGGTAATTCTCTTTTCATATCTATTTCAATAAAAAGGTTAACTAGCTTTATCTAGATTGCAAGAAGCTAAGTTTGGTGTTGCACATCAAGACAATCTAAGGGAGAATGAAGAATTCTAAGTTTGGTGTTCCACCAAAATCCCATTAAAACACACATTCTCACCTTATGCATAATATGGGCTTCAAGCATACTGGATGAATTAGTTAACCATTTTGCTGTTTTCTAGTTTTCAGCCTTATGACTTTTGAAAAAAAAAAAGAGAGAATTTCACACATGGTTAATGAAAACCTTTGGCAAGGTACTAAGTTTGGTGTCCCCACACCAAAGTAAGTTCAAAAGGCCCACAAATAAATCATGCAGACTAATCACTGTTTCTAAGTGCTTGGGGAACAAGCAACTTTCAATATCACTGCAGAATATCATATAAACTTTTGGAGATTTTTAGCATCATCAACCAAAGAGGTGAAAAATGAACATGAAAGTCAGAATGGATGATGAAGAGAAGAAGGACAGCAAGTGAACTCCAACAGGTTGTATTGTTAAGTGATTGTTTTACATCAAATATTGCAGTAATTGAAAGTTGGATTATATCCTTATTTGCCCTGCCTGTCTGTATAGTGTAGTTTTCTTTATATACCCCTGCCTGCCTGCATAGCATAGCCTTTCTTTATAATTCAATAAGCAAGATGCTTGATTATTCACAACATTCTTATCTTCGAAACTTGTTTGCACTCAATTTTCAAGAATGCATCACATGAAGGTTCTTTGAAAAGAAGGATTGAGTAATAAATCAATTTTGAGGCAAGCAAAAGATTAGGAGAAGTGGTGGTTCTAGTTGTATGATTATGTATTGAGGTTGCATGTTTGTGAAAACTTGCATGGGAGCTCATAGGCAGGACATGAAGTTCAAAGAAGTATTGTGGAGATTCTCAAAAATCAATTGATCCGAGAAGCAAGCAAAACAAAAATAAAGTAAAGAAAATACAAAAACAAAAAGAACATGGCCCAAGGCTCTGAGCATCAATTACTAGGCAGAAAAAGAAAGAAAGAAACAAAAACTCAAAGAGTTGTTATCCTAGTAAATGCTTGTGGTTTAAGTGTGTCAAAGAAAGAGGCTTGAGCAAGTAAATCCTGAGGGGTGCTTTAACACCTAATACCTTAAAACCAACTGGTTTAGGAGTATTGATTGAAAGCTTATTTAAAGAGCCGCTTTGAGACATGACACTTAGAGTCGAGGCCAAAGCACAGAAACTGTAAGCTGCTTCAAGGTGATTACATATAAAGAGATCTCCATGATACCATTTGGATGAAAATCCTAAGACCTACGACTCCCAATATGTGAGGACTAGTGAGCACTGAAGCCCTTGCATGAGCACATGATTTAGAGCTCACCCCACTGTTACTTAATCACTTTACTCACTGTACTTTACAAGTGTTCTTCAATCCATCTTAATTGAAAGAACCTCTGAGCATAATTCATTTCTTGCTTGGGGACAAGCAAGCTTTAAGTTTGGTGTTGTGATGACAAGTCATCTTAGCCTAGTTTTACTAGTCTCTTTCTTTTGTTTTTAATTGAATTATGCACTTTCTTGAGGCTTAAGCAAGCTAATTTAGGTAGATTTTCATGCTTCCTTTGATTGAATCAACCATAGATAAATTCATGCTATTTCATGAGATTTGATGCCATAATGGTTGCATATTAGGATAGAATGAACATCTCATGATTTTGAGCATAGCTTTGATGTGTTTGGTTGATTAATGATAGGTGAAGAAAGCTTGGAGAAAGGTTGAAGTAAGAAGGAATGGCTAAAAGCAAAGAGAGGACAATGAAACAAGTGAAATTGAAACAGGAAGCGTAAAGTTGGACTTGAAGTTAGCCCTCAAACTTTTGCACAAACTTTTGGGTGAAAAGTTAGCCTCAAAGTTAGCCCCCTAACTTGAAGGCTAACGTGGGAATTGAAAAATTCACCCAGGGCTAGCCAACGTTTGCGCCAACGTTAGCCCCCTAACTTGGAGGCTAACGTTGGCATGAAAAATGTGTCCCAGGGGTAGCCAACGTTTGCGCCAACGTTAGCCCCCTAACTTGGAGGCTAACGTTGGCATGAAAAATTCACCCAGGGTAGCCAACGTTTGCGCCAACGTTAGCCCCCTAACTTGGAGGCTAACGTTGGCATGAAAAATTTGCTCCAGGGCTAGCCAACGTTTGCGCCAACGTTAGCCCCCTAACTTGGAGGCTAACGTTGGCGCCATTGGTGCATGAGGAAGGGCCAACTTTGGAGCTAAAGTTAGACCCCTAACTTTGGCACCAACGTTGGCATCCGTAAATGGGGCTATCTGATATGAAAAGTTTGAGCAGAAGTTAGACCCCTAATGTTGGCTCAAACTTTTACTCCAACTTCTATAAAAATCCAATCCGGTTCAATTGGTTCACTTTGGTTCCTCTCCAAACTCCAAGAGCAATCAACCAAGGCCTCTTTCAACCCAATTCCACCAAGAGCAAAGGCCCAACTCAAGGCTTGAAGATCATTTGAAGAAAGTGTATAAATAGGCTAGAATTCAAGTTATTCGGGGAGCTTCCTTTTCTGATTTTTTTCATAGAGCTTTCCTTTTGTTTTAGTTACTGAGTGATCTTTAGTTTCTTAGTTTGGGGAAGGAGAATTCCATTCTCTTCCTCTTAGTTTTATTGCTTTCAATTTCAATTACAACTGTCTTGGATCTTGGGTTGGAGAATTGAAGGAATTCTGTTTCAATCTCATCCTTGGATCTCTCTCTTTCTTTACTGTTTAATTGAATTTAACTTTCTGTTAATTGCTCTCATCTAATTTCTTTGCAATTTACATTTCCCTTGCAATTATTCTTGTTGGATCTAGGAAGGCATTGAGATCTAGACTTGGTTTTCTAGTCTCTGGGTCCTGAGATCTAAATTCCAGTTTTACATTCTGTTTAATGCTTTCCATGCTCATTTACTTTTCTGTTTAAGATCCGGTTTGATCTAAATCATTCTCTACTTCTCTGCTTGTTGCAATTTTACTTTTCCTTGTTTAATTTCTGCAAATCCAATCCCCAATCCCCTTTACAATTCAAGCCATTTACATTTCCAGCACTTTAAGATTTTGCCATTTACATTTCTTGCGTTATAAGTTTCTGCCATTTAATTTCTTGTTTCTTAAGATTCAGCACTTTAACTTCTGTTCTCTTTAAATTCATGCCAATTTCCCATTCCCTTTACTTTCTATGCAATTTAAATTCTGCAAATCACAAATCACTCAACCAAATCTTGATTCGCTTGACTAAATCAACCACTAAACTAAAATTGCTCAATCCTTCAATCCCTGTGGGATCGACCTCACTCCCGTGAGTTTTTATTACTTGATGCGACCCGGTGCACTTGCCGGTTAGATTTGTGTGTTTTGGGGGAAATTCATTTTTCCACCAAAATATCTCATCACTTTGCACCACCGTGCCCATCGAAAATTCCAAAAAATGCCTGCATTCATCATATCCAAACAAATTTTGTTAATTAGATTTTCTCCAAATCCATTCCACCTAGGGTTACATTCATTATGGTCCTTCCCTATAATTCATGAATCCCATTAACAAATAAAAATCCTAAATCATTGACCAAATCCATCCACAAAATTAGAATAATTCATCCATGTTCAAACAAATTAAACATTCCAGAAACAAATCAAAAAGAAAAAGTAAAATTTTGTTACTAGTTTTTGTTGTCTGCGTAGGTTATCAGCAGTAGAGTAGCGATCTTCCATGTGCTCCCTCCTCCCTCTCTTGCAATAAATAAAGAAGGCATCACGCTCCTCTTCCACAACATCACGCGGCACCGCAGCAGAGGGTGTGGGCGGAATGCCAAAGGCCAAGGAGCTAACAGGTATATCAAGCCTAGCAGGTCTCTTCCCTTTCAAAACGATGCCGTTTAGTGACGTAGCGGAAGCTGAAATGGCAACAACACCGGAAAGCGAAGCTGGAATAGGCGACTTGGGAAGATAAAGACGCAATGGCGAGGAAGAAGAAGCAGGAGAAGAGCAAGACGACGCCGTAGCGGGGACTTGCAAAGGCGCCATGAGAGTGACGACGAACCCACCATCGCTATTGCCATCCTGCGTGTCTGTATGAGAAGGATGGAGGAGGAGTGCTCGAATGAAGAAAACGAGGGAGAGAGAGAGACGCTGCTGCAGTGTGAATTAGGGTTAGGAGAATGGGGAATAAGTGTTTGTTTATTGCATTCTCACTCTCATACTTAAAAAATTAAAATTATTTTAGAACCTTTTGGCCACGCTTTTGAAGTGTGCCAAAAAAGGTACAAGAAACGGACACGCTTTTAAAATGGCACTATAACAAAATTCTGTTGCCACGCTTTAAAAGCGTGTCTGTTTCTCTCTATGGCCACGTTTTTTAAGCGTGGCAAAAAAAGCGTGGCTAAATCTCAAATCAATTGCCACCCTCATAAAAGCGTGGCCATAGATCCCTTTTGCCACGCTTTTTAAGCGTATCAGAAAAAAACGTGGTCAAATCTGTAATTAATCGGCACCCTCATAAAAGTGTGGCCGTTGACCACTTTTGGCCACGCTTTTAAAACGTAACAAGAAAAAAGCGTGACCATAGGCCTTTTTTCTTGTAGTGGTAAAGTTGAAAATAAGTTTATTTAAAAGTTTTGTTGACAATGATAAATGTAAGAATATGAAAATGAAAGTACCGTTAACTTAATGTCATAAATAATTTTGATAATTTCACTAATTAGTGGAGCTCCTTCATCAAACAGTTTGTCAAGTAAGATGAAAATTTAAATAGAGTTAACTTTATATGAAATTGATAATTGAAAATTGTTAAATAATAATTTAGTCAAATTTATCAAATCATTTAACAACTCTCAATTTTTACGTGTGCATCCCAACCTGCGGCCGCGGATATAGACATATACCGTGACTATTATTATAAATGTGTTATTTATATTAAGGAACATTAATAATACATAGAGAGATATTATTATGGTATTAGTAAATATTTTGTGCGCTGACAAAATATAGGTTGGCACATGTTATTGAAAGGTTTGGAACGTTTTGGTAAATATTTGCGTTAAATGTATGGGATAAAATATACTATAAAAAATTGTTTAGATTTTTTAGTTGTCCGGTTTGATATTAGGTTTTCGCTCCCACTAATTCAGATACGACCTGAGTCACACATTTGGCTATAATAAATGAATCTTCTTATGAAAATAGTTGTATTTACAAAGTTTCCTACATTATTTAAAAATAATAAATCATTACCACTCAAAAGAAATCGTTCTTTTCTTATAAATACAAAATGAAGAACATTTTTTCTTTTTTCTTTTTATCTTATCTCAACTACTAAAGACAATTAATCCGAGTTTGGGGGACAAGATCGATGATTTGGTGTTAATTGATTGAATAACATTCATAGACACATGAAAATTTGTTGGTTATGATTTAGTATTCGAATGATTTTAGTCGTGTAACATGTCACAAATACGACAAAACCTCACATGGAAATACAGCAAAAGTCCATGGTATTAATTTGTAGGATTATAGGCGCTTGATGCAGACCTGTGACAGTGAGGTCCACACTCCTCATCAGCTGTTACGCTTTGTAACTCTCACTCACATCTCTTCTTTTTTTTTTTTTTTTTTTTCGTCGTCTTAAAATCTCTAATTAATGAAGCACAAACAAATGAAAGAAACCCCAATAACCACGTAAAGGATTAATAAGCTTTTTACACCTGTAAGAAAAGAATCTATCTCCAATTCTCTATCCATATATATAATTATATATATGGACCCTATGAATAATTTCATTATGAAAACTATTAATATATGTAACCTAACAATGTAAAATTAAATTGACCAAAAATCAAATTTCTAATAATAGTTGAAATTTGAAAAGAAGGAAACGTTTGGAAGAAAAGGACTTTAAATTGACATTCTAATTTATAACTAATTAATTATTGGCCAGTCAATAAAAAAGAAAAATAAAGAGAAATCTAAGATAGAGGCTGGTAAAAATTGTTATTGTGCTCTTCCCATAAATGCTTATACGTGTGAATGTGATAGCATATATAATTGTCTGTACTGTTTTGGACATACTTAGTCATCTAACTATGTCCATGCTACTTTGAAGTTTGAACCTTGGTAACGACTCTGATACACTATTGAATTTGCATTGAAAAATAGTCAATAAATTTAGTTTTGGTATATGAACGATGTTAGATTTAAGTTTCCAACGGCATAAAATTAAATTTATTAAGGTTTCTAAATAAAAACTTTTAGAGTCCATAAAACTTTAGTTGAAAAGATGAAAATTAAATTACCAAAATTTTACCGTACTTAGTAAAATTCTTTAATGTATTATTTATTGTAAAAACTTTTAAAAAAAATCCATTTTTCTTGACTCCTAAGTCCTAAATTTAACAAAAAATTAGTTAAACAATGTTCAAAGGTATCGGTTAAAAGGCTTTTAAAAAAATGGATATAATTTAAAAAAAAATTGCATTTGTTTGGCATTTCATTACAAGAAAATATCTCTATTGTCACGTTTTAAAGCGTGACGAAAAAATGAAAAAAGTGTGGCAATAATTTTTCGTCACGCTTTTTGAACTACCGCCACGCTTTTGAAAGGGTTACAATTGCAAGTGTGGCGGTTGCTCTATCGCCATGTTTTTTTGTTACGCTTTTTATAGTTTGCCACGCTTGTGGAAGATATGGCCACGCTTTTCAAATGTGGCGATAGAGAGAGATACGGCCACACTTTCAAAGTGTGGCGATAGAGATATGGCCACGCTTTTAAAGCGTGGCGATAGCGAGAGGTATGGCCACGCTTTAAATCAATAGCAATTAGTGACTTATATAATTTTTGCTATAATTATTTTATACGTTAAAAAACTAATACTCAAAATACAAATATATCTCGAGTTCAAAACTATTCTAGAGAGGTGCCCTAAGTGCAAGCTGATCAAATGCCAATCATTCACCACCAAGTCTATACATCAGAATCAGCAGTAAGTTTTCAACTTTAGCCAGAATCCTGCGAAACCATTCAATTATAGCATAAATATAAGCTCACTCTCATTAATTACGGCTAAATTTTCCAACATAAGTTCTTGAGCTAACGAGCATTCACTTAAACAAGGAGAGAACAGAGATATAGTTCTTTGTTCATCTCTTAATGCATGCATATATACATTCATTTTCTACTTGAAACTAATTATGGAACAGGAAAGATGATCATTCCCATTCAATAAAGTGAATTTACTTGCCAAGCATACTAGAGAGCAATTTAACATAAAAAAGGGATCAACCAGTATACTTCAAATAATAAATGTATTAAAAGCAGTTCGTAAACTAATGTGACTTAGACAAGTTATTACACAGATGGTCTTCCTTAAAACCTCAAAAGGAAAGTTTGAAACAATCGCACCATCCTGACCCCTAGATGCAAATTGAAAAGTGAAAATGCTAATGAATTTATAAATTTGAACACTCGGATTGCACAAAAGACATAACTCCACATCAGGACAAACAATTGACCAAACTCATAGCATCATGCACAATGGGTAGTTGGTTCAATCAAACAACTTCATCGGTAGCACAAAAGCATAGCAGTCAGCAAACAGCAGGAAAATAGTTTTACATAGCTCCATTTTAATAAGCATATAATAAAAGGAAAAAAGTTCGATTTGACAAAATTCCTTAAAGACACAGCATAAAACAATAACCAGGCCCAAAAAGCATTAAAGTATTAATCATAGTAGCAACAATTAGGGGACATAGCTCGCAATTCAAAAAACACCGAAAATTTAATGATATTTTGCTGTGTCTAAGAAGCATTTTGATTTCATCTGGGACACCCTCACCTTTTACAAATTTTAAGCTGCAACCACTTTGTTTAAATTTCATATCAGTGGCAGGTGGTATGCTTGATATAATCCACTCCATATGATGACCAACAATGAACCTGAAATCAAGTTTAAGAATGTGGGCCAGTATGAGCTTCAAAAGTTCCAGTTGCGGGATATACATACTGAGAGTTTTTGAACACTTTAATCCCAATATTTCTGGTAGAATGACTTGCACATTCTCATTCCACTGCTCATCATCAGGGTTTACACCAATACACAAATGTTCTAACCTCTTTGAGTTTAGATAGCACACCAAAAGGAATAAAATGATTTTTGAGTGGTGTGCAGCTTCCACAAACATGGCTTAGGAGTGTAACATTACTAATCAATTAAAATTACCTTAAAGCATAGCTCACACATAAATATATATCAAGTTTGAAACAAAGTGTTAAGACATACTTGCCAAAGTCCTCTGGCTTCTTGCTGACCAAAACGATCATAACCATAGCTGCATCAACAAATATCAAAGAAAAATTAAGCGAAACAAGTCAAAGTTTCACAATGTTTGTGATTCAATTATAGTCAACCATGAAAAATATCTTTAAGAAAAATACTCTTTAATTACAAATATCAAAGAAAACTTAGTTACAAAAGATTGAATATACAGGTTTCTGATTCGTATATATCAGTAACAATTATTTCTTTTCTTCTAGGCAATGCCATAACAAAGAAGTGTGTGTGCTCCATAAAGAAAGTTAGATATAAAGATACCAAACTTGCAGCCTAGTAAGTTTACTATCCCTGTATGGAACATGAATGCCTTCCTTTTGCTTATTTTCATCACCAAGTGCACTAATATCATCAGTTACAGTTCCCACTACCACGGCAATTTTACCTTCATACATAAAAAAACAAACATCCAGTGGAGAGTATAAGTACTCAAAACTCGAAATAATTCCTATCTTACCACTGAGAAATATAAGAGAGGGAAAAACAAACCTTGCCCTTCAGTATCATGACATTGAAATTGCTGCCGGTCTTCCTCACAAGGAAGCGGTAAAGCTGATCATGTTACACTAAATCAAAACCGTCCAAATCCATAATTTGATAAAGAACAAATAAATCTCTAAAACGGATCAAAATTTGCACAATTAAAATTAGAACAAAATAAGGATAACAAATCAACAATAATCAGAACATGTTTCAATTAAAATCAGAATAAATAAAAAAACAAACAAGGAGAACAAAGCAACAATAATCAGAACAAATCAAACCCAAACTTGGAGAACAAATCAACATTATATTTAATTAAAATAAAAAAATATCAGAACCAAACAAAGAGAACAAATCAACAATAATAAGAAGTTCAGAACAACAAATCAACCTTATAAATTATAATAACAAGTTCTGAACAAATCTAGCATTATAAATTATAATAATAAAGCTTAGACCTTAATCCTAGTTTACAAAAAAAATTTAGAAGCATTACCAAAACCAGTCCACCAACTCTTGCTCTGACAGAGATATCAACTCCCCTATCACAATGTTATTGATCCCTTCTACCATAGCAACTGTTGCTAATGCCCAACAACTCCCTTCATAACAAAACCGCATTGAACTTGATCCTTAACGGGGGAGACAATGCCCTTCACCCTCCAATCAACAGAAGCAGGCAACTCGTCAATGGCACGGAATGTGTAACGGTCACTCTTCCTGTTGCCAGAGAGCAATCGCTGTTGATGGGAGGAGCTGCGGGGTTTGGTGCCGAGGTACCTAGCTTTGTACTCTTTATTCGTGAAATCGGCAAACTTGTTCAAGCCAAGCTTGTAAGGTTTGTTCCCAGTGCTGTTATGTTCGTGAATGAACCGCATGTTATCCTTGAAGATCTCAAACCTTCTCTCTTTCTCTCCCAACGATTGACATTAACGGTTTGGAACAAGCACTAACTGTACAAACACGCATAATCGCAAAATATCAACAACAAAAATAATAATAATTATGCAATTAACAATAATAAACAATTGAACTATGGAAGCAACAAGACCCACCAGCAGGAGGTACAGCCGTTTGAGGAGCACCCACGATGGTGGCGTAACCGTTTGGCTTCGCGTAGGATGGTCTCAGGGTTGGGATGGCGGGCTTGCTGGGAGGAACCTGATACGGCATCATCGGCTGCATGTGTGGCACAGACGCCGGAACCGCAATGCCACCGGCAGCAGAGGCGATGCCGGGAGCCATTGAAGCCGCAGAGCTAACACCAGGAGGTGGAATCGACGGATTCTGGTAGGCAAGACTCGGCAGAGCGGTGCCTCCAGATGGATTTGGCAGTGAGGAGAAATGTGGTGCCTGAAGAGGCAGCGACTGGAAGGAGGGGGTGGCGGTATAAGGGATAAGAGTGAGAAGAGTGAGTTAGAGTCAGGATAAATATGTAAATATTCAGGGGATAACATAATTTAGTTAGTCAGCATTTCTATTGTAAAGTTAGTATATATATATATGTGATGCTTGTATTTGATTTTAGTGTGAAAAGTAATAAGAAATATCTTTCCATTACTTTTTGTTTCTACTCAATTTTCTCTGTCAAGAAACCAGCACTTGCTACATAGCTTCTTGCTGCATCCTTTATGGTATCAAGAGCCACCATTTCATCATTAGATCCACAATGGAAATCACACTATCAGATTCAACAAAGAAGACCTTCTCACCCATTGTTGAAAAACTCAATGAAGACAATTACTCAACTTGGAGATATCTTGCACTTCTTACCCTTGAAAGTTTGGGTCTCGAAACCCACCTTGATCCATCAAAGGCTCCAGAACAATTCACATCAGATGCCACCAAGAAAACACTCACTGAATCAGAAGAGTTCAAGAATTGGCGAAAGCGTGATAGAACCCTCACAACCTGGCTGGTAGCTTCGATGACAAACCCCTTCAAGAACAAAATCATTCATCTATCCAAATTTTCTGATGTTTGGAATCAAATAGATGAATACTTCCAAGCTGTCTCCTCTGCGCGTGTACAAAGCCTCAAGAGTCAACTACGATCCTGCAAGAAGACTGGTCCAGCAACTGAGTACCTTGCCAAAATTCGCAAAATTGTGGATTCTTTGTTTGCTGTGGGATATGAAGTACCAGAAGATGATCACCTTCAAGCTATCATTGATGGGCTTTCTGAAGATTATGCCGTATACATCTCTTCCGTCACAGCAAAGAGAGGATCTTTCCGAGTTGTTGAGGCTGAAGCATTTCTCCTCTCCCATGAAGAGATGCTCGAGCGCTTCAAAAAACCTGATATTGGTATGCCAACTGCTCATTATGTTCAAAATTCTCCATCGGGCTTTGATTACAACCGTGCCACTGCCAATCGACGCGGCCGTGGAGGCAGAAATGGCCGTGGTGGTGGACGTTTTGGCTTCAATAACAATAATTCAAGAGTGCAGTGTCAACTATGTGGAAGATTAGGGCATGTGGTGTGGAACTGCTACCACAGATTCGACCATTCGTTCAATCCCAATTCTGGAAATCCTTCTACGACACCTCAAATTCCATACATCAATGCACACCCACCACCTCCCCCCGCGAATTTTCACCAATCAACAGCCTTTCTCACTGCCCCATCCTCATCATTGAGTGATGCATCCTGGCTTGCAGATTCTGGTGCCAGCCACCATCTCACACCAGACCCTTCAAATCTTCTTTCTTCTTCTACGAGTAACACAGACGCAAATCAAGTATTTGTAGGTAATGGTACAGGTATTGCCATCAAGAATTCTGGCTCTTCTATCCTTTATGATAAATATGCTAATATCTCTTTCTGTTTAAAGAATTTGCTTCATGTCCCTCAAATTACCCAGAATTTGCTAAGTGTGTCCAGGTTTGCAGCTGAAAATGGGGTTTTCTTTGAATTTTGGCCTGATTTTTGTGTTATCCGTGATCAGGCTACCAGGGACTTTCTCCTATAGGGCATAGTTAGAAATGGAGTTTACTCCTTTGACACTCTCAGAGTTCCTAAGCCTAATACTCAGGACACTGCTTTAAGCTGTAATTCTAATTTTCATCATGGTGTTGTTCCTGATTTAGACAACTTCAATTCAGCTCTTTGTAATTCTACTGTCATCAACAATTCTAATTTCACTGCTTTCAATACTCAATGTAATGTGAATAGTAATATTGTTCTATGGCACAAAAGACTTGGCCATTGTGCCATGAAAACTGTGCTTACCATCATGAATAAATGCTCCATTCCTATTACAAATTCTGCATCTTCCTTACAATATAAGTGTGAAATTTGTCCTCTGGCAAAGATGCATAGATTGCATTTTGACCAAACTGAAACTGTGTATAGTGCACCATTACAGTGTGTTTTTGTTGATCTATGGGGACCATCCCCTGTGACTTCCCGAAATGGTTATAAATATTATGCCTGTTTTGTAGATGGTTTTTCAAAATTTACTGTTATTTTTCTTTTACAGAACAAATCTCAAACTTTATTAGCCTTTCAAAATTACAAGAAACTGATGGAAAAACAAACTGGTCACAACATTAAATCCCTACAAACCGACAAGGGAGGTGAGTTTCTTTCTAAAGCTTTTACTAGCTTTCTTGTTACTGAGGGTATCCAACATAGAATGTCATGCCCTTACACACATCACCAACAAGGTAGTGTCGAAAGAAAGCATAGACATATTACAGAAATGGGACTTTCCCTATTAGCTACAGCATCTCTTCCTATGGAATTTTGGGAAGATGCGTTTATTACATCTATTTACATCATTAATCGATTACCCACTAGTGTGTTGCAAAATAAAAGTCCTTATGAAACTCTATTTCACCATACTCCAGATTTCACTTTCTTTAAAGTATTTGGATGTGCATGCTTTCCTTTCTTAAGACCATATAAGAATGTTAAATTTGACTATAAATCTGAAATGTGTCTTTTTCTTGGCTATGATTCTCATCATAAAGGTTATAAGTGCATGACAAAGAATGGTAAGGTTTACCTTGCAAGGCATGTTAGCTTTATTGAAACTTTATTCCCCTATCATTCTATGTTTTCTAATTCTGCAATCAAGTTTACTGTAGATACACAAGATTATATTCCTGAATCCACTAAGTTTGAAATACAAATACCTTCATCCTCACCCTCTTCTACAGAAAATCCCTCTCTCCCAGCATCCTCTGTCCTGCCAGAACCACCAAATACCACCTCTAATGATTCCCCTATTCACATCAGACCTTCAATTTCACAAATATCAGACCCCCCATCTCTGCCTCAACCTCATTCACCTATCCCTGTTAGTGGCTTAAAGAGAGGTTTACCCTCCATTACACCTACAAACACCCATTCCATGATGACAAGGGCCAAATCTGGAATACACAAGCCAAAAGCATTCAACACACAGGTGGTTGATCTTGTTTACAGTATACCACTTACAGTTAAGCAGGCCCTTAACTGCCCTCATTGGAAGAGAGCAATGGACGCAGAAATTCAGGCTCTAGAGAGGTGTAATACCTGGACTCTTACAGAACCACCAGCTAATGCAACAGTAATAGGAAGTAAATGGGTTTTTGCAATCAAGAAAAATCAAAATGGAGAGATTCTTAGGTATAAAGCTAGGCTGGTGGGCAAGGGTTTTCATCAAAAGGAAGGTGTGGACTATGAACAGATCTACTCACCAGTAATTCGACCAACCACAGTAAGAGTTGTGTTAACCATTGCAGTTTCCCTGGGCTGGCCATTAAGGCAATTTGATTTTGACAATGCCTTCTTAAATGGCACACTGGAAGAAAATGTCTACATGGTTCAGCCTCAAGGGTATGTTCATCATAACAGTTCACTAGTTTGTAAGCTAAATAAAGCTATATATGGCTTGAAACAAGCACCTAGAGCTTGGTTCAAGACCTTAACAGATACTCTCTACAAGTTTGGGTTTAAAAGTACTAAATCAGATGTGTCATTATTTGTTAGACACAATTCTTCTAATGTGACTTATTTGTTAGTGTATGTGGATGACATTATAGTCACAGGGAACAATTCACAGGAAATTGAAACTTTAATATCTCAATTACATGAAAAATTTTCTTTAAAAGATCTTGGCAGATTCAACTATTTTTTAGGTCTTGAAGCTACTTATCTTCCCCATGGAGACCTTCTGATATCTCAAATAAAGTATGCCAAGGAACTATTACTCAAGGCTGGAATGAATAATTCAAAGCCTTTGCCAACGCCAATGTCGACAGATTTGAAACTCTACTCCTCTGATTCAGAACCATTTGAAAATCCAACAAAGTACAGATCTATAGTTGGAGCCTTACAGTACTTAACGATGACCAGACCAGATATTACTTTTGCAGTGAACCGGGTGTCTCAGTTTGCTCATGATCCAACCCTTAAACATTGGAAAAGTGTGAAGAGAATACTTCGTTATGTGCAAGGTACAGTAGAACATGGAATTGTTTTTACCAAATCCACTAATTTCAGGATTCTTGCATTTGCAGATTCTGATTGGGGAGGTGACTTGGAGGATCGAAAGTCCATCACTGGATTTTGTGTTTACTTGGGTAATAACCTAATATCATGGAAGAGTAGCAAGCAGACAAAGGTCAGTAGAAGTAGTACAGAAGCCGAATACAGAGCTATGTGTGCAGCCCAAACTGAAATCATCTCAGTCCAGCAACTCTTGAGTGAATTACATATACCACAACCTACACCGCCTACCATCTACTGTGATAATCAGAGTGCTTGTCTTCTAGCTGCTAATCCTATACTGCATAGTAGATGCAAGCACCTAGAGTTGGATCTTCATTTTCTTAGAGATCTAGTCAATCAGAAATCTCTTTTTGTGGCACATATTCCATCCCCTGATCAAGTTGCCGATTGCCTGACTAAGCCATTATCCCAGCACTTATTTGACAGATTCAAACACAAACTGAGGGTATTCTCATGTCCATACCTCAGTTTGAGGGGGGGGTATAAGGGATAAGAATGAGAAGAGTGAGTTAGAGTCAGGATAAATATGTAAATATTCAGGGGATAACATAATTTAGTTAGTCAGCATTTCTATTGTAAAGTTAGTATATATATATATATGTGATGCGTGTATTTGATTTTAGTGTGAAAAGTAATAAGAAATATCTTTCCATTACTTTTTGTTTCTACTCAATTTTCTCTGTCAAGAAACCAGCACTTGCTACATAGCTTCTTGCTGCATCCTTTAGGCGGGAGGCGCGAAGCGAGGTCCAGCGAAGACCTGAGGCGGCACGTAAGAGAAGGTGGGATGGTGCTGCTGCAACGGCGGCGGGGGCGGTGGCGCAGAGAGCAGAGTCGGATTGGGATTATGGTTTGTGAGAGCTGGAGATCGAGATAGGAATGTGGAAGGTGGAGCTGGATCGAGTTGTGATTCAATGTGATGGGCTTGAGATCTAGGGTTACGACGAGAGAGGAGGCAGGATCCGCCATGGAAAAGAGAAGAAGAATAAGGGGTTATTGGGTTTGGGGTTGTGAGTGACAGAGAGTGAGAGTGCCTCGAAGTGTTGTCCAGGTTTTAGAGTTAGTAGCATAGTTGTAAGAACCGAACCGGTGATCAAACCGGTCAGGTTACTGGTTCACTGGTTTATTGGTTTAACCGATAAATTGCTGGTTGAACCGATAAAATCGGTTTCACATAAATAAAAAATATAAAATACTAAAAATAGTCATAAACTTAAAAAATTCAAAATACATATCTTTACTTCTTCACCAACATTTTAAAAACAACCAAGTTTCAAAGTCTAAATATAACTAATACAAAGATAGACATGAAATTAGTTAGTACTAGTACAATAGTATCTTAATTAAACACAATAAGGATAACAATTCATAAACTAAATCCAAGGAGTGATTTCGAAGTCGGGAAATTGCTCTTCATCTGACAAACGTGGAGCTACATCCTGATTGCTTTCATTTTGATTTGCATTTTTCACAGAATTATTAGCTCCATCATTATCCCGATCATCTTCCAAATCCAATTGATCTAGCATTATAGATAATGTTTCGCAAATTAAGATATAAAATAAAATAAAACATGTTATAAGGCATACGAAAATCATAGTTGATCATAATTCATAAATAAATAAAAGCATACCAAAATCATCTAAAAGTGATTGAAGAGACATATTTGTAAGATCATTTAGTAAAGCATCAACTTCTTCAGGAGTTAAAAATGGTGGTGAATCTTCTAGTATCCATTCCGAATGATCCTTAAATGCATCAAGACAAATTGGATCATAAACTTGCTTTCTCATTTGGTTCCTATGTTATCAATATACTTCATTACTCTTGTGATGATTAAGTGATAAACCCCATATTTAGGGTTTATCTTGTATTGATTTTAGGGGATTTTACGACCTTTTACCCACATTCATTCAATGAAATAGCATGGTTTCATGATTGTCTCCCAATTTGTGCTTAAGTGTGAAAACATGCTTTTTAGGTCCTTAATTGGCTAAGTTCGATTCACCCTTGATTCCACTAGATGCCTTGATTTATTTGTTAAGTGATTTCAGGTTGAAAAGGCTATGAATGAATCAAAGGAGTGAAGAGGAAAGCATGCAAAGCGAAGAAATCATGAAAAGCCAAAGATGTGGAAAACGCCAAGGACGCGCGCGCACACTGTACGCCCCCGCGCGGATTGCAAACTGACTCATGGATGCGCACGTGCACTGTGCGCGTCCGTGCCGAAGGCCGCGCGTGATTTTTAAATAGAAAATGTGCCCAGCAAATTCTGAGAGCTGTGGGGCCCAATTTGCAACCAACTTTGGCGTCAAAATGCATTTAAAGGACCAAGGATTGAAGGGAATCAACACTTAGCATCATTCACACTCATTAGGATTAGTTTTAGTTAGTTTTAGAGAGAGAAGCTCTCACTTCTCTCTAGGATTAGGATTAGAATTAGGCTTAGTTCTTAGATCTAGGGTTTAGTTCATATCTTCTTCCACTTTTTCTTCTCAATTCCTTGTTGTTACATTCATCATTCTTCTATTCTTTTGTTGTAATTTCCTTTATGTTATTCTTACACTCTGTTGTAGATCGACTATTGTTTCTTCCATTTTCTTTCAATTCAATTCAAGGTAATTCATAATAATTGTGTTTCTTTTGATTGTTGTTGTTAATTCCTTTCAATAATTGTTGTTAGATTTCATTCTTGTTGTAGATTTCATGTGCTTTCCTTCTATGCCTCTTATGTGTTTGATAAAATGCTTCTTTTGGTTTTAGTATATATTTTTCTCCTCTTGGCTTTGGTAGAGTAATTAGTGACTCTTGAGTTGTCTAATTCCTTTGTTAATTGATAATTAGAAGTTGCTAATTGATTTGGATGCCTCTAAAGCTAGTCTTTCCTTTAGGAGTTGATTAGGACTTGAGGAATCAAATTGATTCATCCACTTGACTTTCCTCCATGGTTAAAGGTTAACTAAGTGGTAGCAATGAACAATTTGTTATCACAATTGAAGGAGGATAACTAGGATAGGATTTCTAGTTCTCATATCTTGCCAAGAGCTCTGTTAGTTGTTAGTTTATTTTCTTTGCCATTTATATTTCTTGTCTAAAATCTTAAAAACCCCAAATATAACTCACAACCAATAACAAGACACTTCATTACAATTCCTAGGGAGAACGACCCGAGGTTCAATACTTCGGTTTATAAATTTTAGGGGTTTGTACTAGTGACAAACAACTTTTTGTATGAAACGATTATTGATTGGTTTAGAAACTATACTTGCAACGAGAATTCAATTGTGAAATTCTAGACCGTCAAAAATCCAATCATCAAAATGGCGCCGTTGCCGGGGACTTGCAATGGTGTTATGTTATTGGTTATTCTACATATGTGAATATTGTAAATAGCTTGTCTTTTGCTTGTTTACTAAATTTTGTTAGTTTTATTTTGTTTTTCCACTATGAATTCTCACTTTGGCTATGGGTTTGGTCCTAATTATGTTGTAGGAAATGTGCATTTCAATGATGACACTCATTATGGATGGAACCAACAAAGATGGGAGGAGCCTCAAGGAATTGATCACTCCTATTGGCAACAACCTCCGGATACTCATAGGTATAATCACCATCCTAATGCATGTCAATTCAATGGCTATGGTGAATCTTTTTGCGACAATCAATCACTACCATCATATGCCTATGACTCTTATCCTCAACATGAACCTCAACCATACTCACAAGCCCTTCCATACCAAGCACCTTCCTATGATCCATATCCACCATATGACCAATCACCCATACCATATTCTTATGACCATTATGAGCAAGAACCTACAGAACCACCACAACCCTATCATGATTATTACCAAGAACCACCTCAATACTCACCATCTCCATACCCTTACCAAGAAGAACCACCTTCCTACCATGAACCCTCTCTCCAAAATAATGAACCTTCCTACCCACCCTAAACCCCAATAGATGATTCTCTAACTTTGTTACTTCAAGAACAAGAGGCCATGAAGCGGGATACACTTGAATTTGTGACCAATTTGACGTGGGTGGTGCACACTTTAGCCCACCAATGTTTGAATACTCAAGGTACTTCCGTGACCACATGTGAAAAGTCAAAAGAAGAGTAAAGCATGAAGGAGAAATTGGAAAATCTGGTCGAGAAGGAGGAGTCAAATTTTGTGTTGGAACAATTGGAGGAGCCTATGATCATTGAAGAAAAGGAAGAAGTGGTTGAAGATTTAGGAGATGTTGAAAGTCATGGAAATGTAGCATCATGGAGCCTTCTTCCAAGAAGCTTGAAATTGATGTTGAGGAGGGTGCGCAACCTCCAAGGCATGTCCTAGTTGGAGACTTGAAAGAGGCCTATCAAGAGATGGATTCAATCATGGATGAATTTCTATCTACAATCGAATCCTCTCCCATTAGACATGAAGTTGAAGTTATAGAAGAGTGTGCACAACCTCCCATACTCTTGGTGAGCAATGAGAAAGAGAGTGAATCGAAAGAAAGCTACCAAGAGGAAAAAGTTGGCATGGTGTATATCGAAATTGAAGAATACGAAGAGGTTGATCAAGAGATGGATTTATTCATCAATGAATTGCTATCCAAAATTGAATCACCTCCCATTGGGCAAGAAATCGAAGTTCTTGAAGACAACACCAAGCCATGTGATAAAAGGGGAAAGGTTGGAATTGAAGAAGCTCGCAAAGAGGTGGAAATACACAAAGAAGAGAACAAGGAAGTAGACCTTGCATTGTCTAAGTGTGGGGAGGTCTCCCTTCCCAAGTCACCATCTAACACAACATTCAAGTGGGTAATATCCTTATCCCTAAGCTTTACTTTCTTGCTTGAATATGGTTTGATTCAAAATAATGGTCAACTTAAAGCTCCTTGTGGAGTTAAAAGTAGAAGAGAGTTGTGTAGTGGTTGGAAACATCATTCTAAGCTCATGACGGTTGCAAGCTCAAAATTCAAGAGCAATGGTTGGTGTGGAACCAAATGGCATGGGTCTAGGAAGTTGTTTGGAAGCTCTTTGAGAATTCCAAGGCCATGCCACCCGGATGGAATAATGATGATCAATTTAAGGACGGGTGTCAAAACAAAGTGTGGGACCCCGGATCGCACAAGGAAAATCAAATTTGGGAGCTCATAGCTTGTGCGGAACTCCATCAAAGCTTGAAGATGTTAAAATTGAAGAATGGAGCTTATTGGAGATTCAAGCATTGGTGGCAAGGATAACTTCAAGCACAATCCACCTTGAGAGGAGCTCCCCATAAGTCCAACTTAAGGACAATAAACAAAAGTGCTAGGTGGGAGACACCCCACCAAGGTAATATCTTTTCATTTTCTCTTTTGTAAATATTGGTAGAATTAGTTTAAATTATTGTTTTGATTGGTTTCTTGAGTACATTTGGTAGTTTAGTATGTTAAATAAGGTTTTAGGGTGTTTTGGGTAGCTGTTTGGAGGTTTGGAATGCTTGGATTGGTGCAAAAACATAGAAAAATTTTGAAAAAAATAGAGCCCCATCCACGCATATGCGCACTGCACGCGTACGCGTGCATCAAGCATTTTTTCCAACCTACGTGGACGCGCCATGTACGCGTACGTGCGGATGCACAAATTCCACCCCCAGCCAAAAACTCGAGAGTTAGGCCTGCACTGTGCGAAAATTGGGCCTAAGGCACAAACCAATTCGTGCGTACGCACACCTGGCGCGTACACGCCCTTTTGGCAACTTGCAGATTGACGCACAGGCGCACTATGTGCGTGCGCGCCGATCGCTCATATGCACTCATGGTACATTTTCCAGAGAGTTATGCCCACGTTGCGCCAACGTTGTGCCTTTGGCACAAACTTACTCACGCGTACGCGCCACTCTAGGAATAATCCATCGATGCGGATGCACTCTGTACACGTACGCGTCGTGTCCATCACACCACCACCCGCACGCGCGCGCCATGCGTTCATACGCGCGGATGTCCTTCTTTCACTATATTTCTTTTCTTCTCCCCTTTCCTTTTCTTTCCTCCTACTTTCTTCTTCCCCTCTCCTACCCCTCATTCAACACTCCCAAACACCATTGATAACCATTTATTTTAGTTAACTAATTAGTTAGTTAGTTAGTTGATTAGTTAGTTTTCATTTAGTTTTCTCTTCTTCATTATAAGTGTTGGATTGTTATTCTTGTTTACCATTAATTGCTGCTGAGTATTAAAAAGGGAAGTTTTCTTAACATCACTATGTTTATAATCTTTGTTGGATTCTATTGTTGAGGTTATATTTTGCTACTTGGTTTTGTGTTTTTCATGCTCACCTTTTAAGAATGCCAAGTGATGAGAATTGCCTTCGAGCTTGTAACTCTTCTTGAATTACATGATTTGGCCACCATGTGATTTGAGCCTTATTCTGTGATTAGGCAACTCTTGATGGATGATGTTGTGCATTTACCTTAATGCCTTGTGTTATGATCATATGCATCCATATGCTTTAGCTTGAATGCTTTCATGCTTCTTTAATGCTTGTTTTACCTTACAAGTTTACTTAAAGCATTTCAAGCACATTAGAATGAGTAAAGAGCTTGCTTCTTTCATGACATAACTTTTATGCTAATATGTGTTCTAAACCGCATAATTCAGAATTCACATACCTAATATTTCCTAATGTCACACTAATTCACTCACTCAATTCTAGTGATTTACCTCATTCCAACATTGTATGCTTCCTTGTTTTTGTTTTCTCATCTTATGGTGTTGTTTTTTACTTTTCATGATTGATGCACCACAAGCAATAATGGAAGCAAGACAAAGAACACGCAGCACCGGTTGACCTACCAGCTGAAGGTAGCAATCCGGAGATTCACCGTACCCCCTTGCTCATCCTTGAATGCACCGAGGACGGTGCAAACTTTTAAGTGTGGGGAGGTCGTCCGACCAATCGACGATTTTGGGTGACGAATTTTTAATTCCAACACTTTTGCATTTCATCTTAGGTTTTTTGGATTTTTGTTTGCATTTTTTCTATTTTTGCATACATATACAAAATAAGCTTAGTCAAAATAACGAAAATTTTCAAGATTTCTATCTATAGGACACCTCAATTGATTTGAGTGAAACTTTTTCCTAGAACTTGCTTGAATTATATATATTATGGATTATGTTTTGAGCTAAGAACACAAGCAAGTGAGATTTGAGCCTAATGGTGTGGTTACATCTTATAACCACTTATATTTCCTTCTTGTGTGCAATTGTTCTCTTCCTATGATTGCAATCTTTGATTTGTTTGATTTTTTATGTCCATTATTTTGTGTATACATGCATTTATATGATTGAGGCCATCATTTCATTAGCTCACTTACCCAAATAGCCTTACCTTTGATCTTCCATTGTTAGCCAATTTGAACCTATGATTAACCCACTTTGTTCTTTATTTTAGCATATTACAAGCCTTAAAGCGAAAAATAATAAATATCCTATTTAAATCTTTGATTAGCTTAGGCTAGTGAGAGTGCTTATTTTCAAGTTTAGTGAGGATTGGGAACATTGGTTGGGATAAAAGGGTGTGTTTGTATTTTTATATTTGGAAATTGGGTACATACTCGTGTATTAATTAAATGTAAAGACTTTATGCATTGATGTTCCTGTATATAGTTTGAAGAAAAAAATAAAATTGGGAAAAACAAAAGAAAAAAAAAGCGAAAAAGAAAAGAAAAGAAAGAAAAAAAAGTAGAAAAAGAAAGAAAAAGAAGAAAAATAATAAAAGGGGACAAAAGGCCCCAAACCAAAGTAAAGCTCAATAAAAGTCAATGCATATGAGTTGTAATCAAGAAGAGAATGCATGAGTATGTGAAAAAGTGAAAAATGGGTAGTTAGGTTAGAACTTAATTGTATAGGATATCCTAGGTTAGGTGAAAAGTTTAAACTTATCAAAGATTCAAATTCCAAGCTCACTTAACCATATATGCATCCTACCTTGACCCTAACCCCATTACAACCTAAAGAAAAGACCTCATGATAATTGTATGCATGCATGAAATAAATGTTGATTGTTAGAAGAAAAAAACAAACCTTAGAAAGCATGAAATAGAGGAGAATTGAGAGAATCAACCCTAAACACTTGAGCGAATAGAGCGTAAACACATCCGGTGAGGGTTCGATTGCTCAATTACATGTTTTCCCCTATGATCATCATTCTTCATGCAAGTTTGTAAAAATATTTAATAGCTCAATTCAATTGTGGTTTGGCATGGTTGCTAACACCCACATCCCTTATGCATATATGTTCTCTTGGGAATTGATTTATTTTGACTAAACAATTGTATTCATTTAGATAGTTACATATAGGTAGATTGCATTTAGTTAGATTTCATCGAATAAATGTTGATCCCTTTGCTTTCTCTTGGTTTAAGCATGAGGACATGCTTGGTTTAAGTATGGGAGGTTGATAAACCCCATTTTCAGGGTTTATCATGTATTGATTTTAGGGGATTTTACCACCTTTTACCCATATTCATTCAACGAAATAGCATGGTTTCATAATTGTCTCCCAATTTGTGCTTAAGTGTGAAAACATGCTTTTTAGGTCCTTAATTGGCTAAGTTCAATTCACCCTTAATTCCACTAGATGACTTGATTTATTTGTTAAGTGATTTCAGGTTGAAAAGGCTATGAATGAATCAAAGGATTGAAGAGGAAAGCATGCAAAGCGGAGAAATCATGAAAAGCCAAAGATGTGGAAAATGCTAAGGACGCGCGCACACACTGTACACCCCCGCGCGGATTGCAAACTAACTCATGGACGCGCACGTGCACTGTGCACGTCCGTGCCGAAGGCCGCGCGTGATTTTTAAATAGAAAATGTGCCCAGCAAATTCAGAGAGCTGTGGGGCCCAATTCGCAACCAACTTTGGCGCCAAAATGCATTTAAAGGACCAAGGATTGAAGGGAATCAACACTTCTCTCTAGGATTATGATTAGAATTAGGCTTAGTTCTTAGATCTAGGGTTTAGTTCATATCTTCTTCCACTTCTTCTTCTCAATTCCTTGTTGTTACATTCATCATTCTTCTATTCTTTTGTTGTAATTTCCTTTATGTTGTTCTTATACTCTGTTGTAGATCTACTATTGTTCCTTCCATTTTCTTTCAATTCAATTCAAGGTAATTCATAATAATTGTGTTTCTTTTTTATTGTTGTTGTTAATTCCTTTCAATAATTGTTGTTAGATTTCATTCTTGTTGTAGATTTCATGTGCTTTCCTTCTATGCCTCTTATGTGTTTGATAAAATGCTTCTTTTGGTTTTAGTATAGATTTTGCTCATCTTGACTCTGGTAGAGTAATTAGTGACTCTTGAGTTGTCTAATTCCTTTGTTGATTGATAATTAGAAGTTGCTAATTGATTTGGATGCCTCTAAAGCTAGTCTTTCCTTTAGGAATTGATTAGGACTTGAGGAATCAAATTGATTCATCCACTTGTCTTTCCTCCATGGTTAAAGGTTAACTAAGTGGTAGGAATGAACAATTTGTCATCACAATTGAGGAGGATATATAACTAGGATAGGATTTCTAGTTCTCATATCTTGCCAAGAGCTCTATTAGTTGTTAGTTTATTTTCTTTGCCATTTATATTTCTTGTCTAAAATCTTAAAAACCCCAAATATAACTCACAACTAATAACAAGACACTTCATTACAATTCCTAGGGAGAACGACCCGAGGTTCAATACTTCGGTTTATAAATTTTAGGGGTTTGTACTAGTGACAAACAACTTTTTGTATGAAAGGATTATTGATTGGTTTAGAAACTATACTTGCAACGAGAATTCAATTGTGAAATTCTAGACCGTCAAAAATCCAATCATCATTAAGAAAGTACCTTTGTTGTAACCTTTAGTTGTAATGAACATAAACAAGATCATTAAGTTTTTTATGCTCTAACCGATTCCTCTTCTTTGAGTGAATGTGTTAAAAAATACTCCAGTTACGCTCACAACCTGAAGAGCTACAAGTTTGGCTTAAAACACAAATAGCCAACTTTTGCAAATTTGGTGCTCCACAATCATAAGATTCCCACCATTTATCTTAACATAAAAAACAAAAATATAATTTATCACAATCATAAATATCACATAATAAATACATCACAATCGTAAAAGACCAAATTTATGAAGAAATTCACCTGGCATAACAGTGGTTCGTTGACGTATTGCAGATTGTCTTTCGAAATCTTGTTCAGCATTCTTAAAGATTCTCTTCTCACTTGTCAGCTTAGAATTCAATACAAGATCATTATAAGCATATTTCTCAATGACATCCAACAAGCCAAAAGTTGTTTGTTTGTGCTTTTCAAATTCTCTAGCGTTAAATCGAAAAGCTAGATTGAACCAATAACCAGCGGCATGAAGATTTTTCTTAAGTTGTGCATCCCAACGGGTATCTAAAATCTTCAAATAAGGATCAGTAACGTTCTTTCTTTTCTGAAACCTCTTCACCATTTCTTCTCTAGCCTTATAAATAGCTTGATAAAGAAAACCCATGGCAACTCTATCTTTACTATCCACAATACGTAAAACACAAACAGGAGGCTCAATAAGCTTAACAATATCAGTGCATTGACTCCAAAATTTAGAATCCAAGACTTGATCTACAAATTTCTTAGCTTTGGCATCTTTGGGGTAAGCTGAGCTTATCCATTCTTTAGAGGTCACTATAGCTCTCAAAGGATCCTTTTGAGCAAAAATACTTTGCAAAGCAATGAAATTAGTGGCAAACCGAGTTGGAGCTGGACGAAGTATTTCCCGCCCACCTGTAAACTTTCTCATCAAGAACAGTGGATAGCAATGATTATAGATATACTTGGTGATCACTGAAGCTTGTGACAAAGTTTCACTCACTTCTTGTAACTTCCCAATATCTTGAAACACAGATTAACATAATGAGCTGCACAAGGGGACCAATACAATTTAGAAAACTCAGCCTCCAACAACCTTCCCGCAGCAAAATAGTTTGCAGCATTGTCCGTTACAATATGCACAACATTCTCAAGACCAAAAAATAATACAACATCCCTAAACAACTTAAACAAAGCATCAGCAGTTTTTGAGACATTAGAAGCATCAAATGACTTTAGAAAAAGAGTTCCTTTAGGACAATAAACTAAAAAATTAATCAAAGTACACCTACAACGATCAGTCCATCCATCGGCCATAATAGTGCATCGAGTTTGTTTCCAAATCTCATGATAACCATCAATCATTTTCCTCACATCCTCAACTATTTTACTTAACAAATACCCACGGGCTCTTGGATAATTTGGCCCTTTATACCCTGCACCCATGCTTGCAATAGCATCAATCATTAGCTGATAATAAGCTAAATTAACAGCAATAAATGGAACAGAGGCATCCATCATCTATTTCGCAATAGCAATATCACACTTCTCCACAATTTCTTTGCTTTGAAGAACGCTTTTGATAGTTGGTTGAACTCCGGGTGTTGTTGCCAATGGAAAATAGGATTGTAAACCTTTGACTTGTTTTCCTTTTCTAGAGCCAGGTGCTGGAACTCTGGATTTTTGTTGTTGTTGCATCTCATTATGTTCGATCTCATCAAATTCTCTTTCAACTTCATCACAAGCATGATAACTTTCTGCATACTATTCTTGAGTTTTTCTTTTCTCGCTTCGAAGCTCTTCAATGCTTTGTTGGAATGGGCATCTCACTGCAGCTGGCACCTTTCAACATGACTTAATATCTCCTATTTTTCCAGCCAAATGAAGCTTAAACTGATGAATTCCTCCACCCCTAATAAGCTTCTCACAATATATGCATAGTAGAATGGTTTTTCCATATTCCACAACTTGTTTATAATGACCCCACGCAAGATCAGTTTTTGCTCTATTATTGTATTTTTCAGTTCTGACTGATGCATCAGGAGTTGATCCTTATTCTTGCAAAGATGGTGTTTCTGATGGTGTATTCGCAGAAGCCATTCTAAAAGAATATGGAGTAGCAAAAGTATAAAACAATAGCAATCCTAAATTCCCTAATTCTTATTCCCTATTCAGCAAGACAACAACCTTAAAGGCTTAAATAGTTAAATTCATAGCAACCTTAAATAGTTAAATTCACAACACAAGCATATTCATAACAGAACAGACAACATAAAAACATTGGCCATAACTCATAACAGCTTCATATTCATAATTTCAAGTTTTCAACAAGCGTATTCAACACAGAACAAATCAACATAACAATATTATTCATAGTTTAAAGCTTTCAACAAGCATATTCATCCCAGAAATTTCAAGTTTTCACAACTTCATAATTTCAAATATTCAACAAGCATAGAGTAGAAGTGCAAAATAGAGGAGAACTGAAGAACAACATATTCAACTAATTTGTTTGACAGCGCAGAAGAGCGAGGCAATGGCGAGGGCGACAACACAGCAATGGCGAGGCAACAGTGAGGGCGACGGCGCAGCAACGGCGAGGCAACGGCGATGGAGATGAGAGACAGGATGAAGCGGAGCCGCGGGTCTGTTTTGTTCCTTCAGACTTCAAAATGGGTGTCTGGCGGTGAGACGAAGAAGACGATGGCGGGCGGCTAGCGACAATGGCTGGGTGAGTGACATTGTGACAGAGTGGGTGAGGTGATGACGAGGAGGGTTAGCTGTTAGGGGATTAGGGTTGGGGAAAAGTGGAAACAGGGATTGGGGGTGGAGGGGGGATAGGATACTGTATACGAGACTTTTCTTTTTTTTAATAAACCAAAACGACATCGTTTTAAAAAATGAATAAAAAAAAGCTTCCGAACCGATTGGTTGAGCAAAAACTGCCGGTTTTTCAGTTTTCATCAGAATTGGTCGGTTCAATCCGGTTCTCAACGATTCTCTTCCTTGTCCGGTCATATTACTCTACTGGACCGGTTAGGGATCCGGTTCACCAGTTTTCTGATCGAACCGGCTAGTCCGGTCCGGTTTTTACAACTATGGTTAGTAGGAATGTTTGGTTTGGGGTTATTAGTTTTTTTAAGTCTTTTGGCCACGCTTTTAAAGCGTGCCAAAACAATATCAGGATATGGCCACGCTTTATAAACGTTACTATAATGAAACTCTATTGCCACGCTTTCAAAATATCCCTGTTTCTCTCTATGACCACACTTTTAAAGCGTGGCAGAAAAAAAACGTGGTTGTATCTCTATTCAATTGCCATCCTCACAAAAGCGTGGCCATTGACCCTTTTTGCCACGCTTTTGAAGCGTGGCGAGAAAAAACATGGCCGAATCTTTATTTAATCGCCACTCTCACAAAAGCGTGGCAAGAAAAAAGCGTGGCCATAGACCTTTTTTCTTGTAGTGTTTTTAGAAAAAGTTTCTATTAACCTTAAGTCCTTCACATTTGTTAACAAGACTCATTTATAATTCGCAATTAATTATTTTTGCAAATATTATATATTTTTTGAAAAACTTTTTTTATCTGTTTTCTTCTTTAGAATTTGTTTCTAATAATGAACCCGTTATTATTTATTTGAGATATTAATTAAAATAGTCTTAAAAAATTACACGCATGTCAGTTTAATTTTAAAAAATAATTATTGATCTCTTAAAAACAATTTCAATTCAACCCTTATTTGTTAGTAGGGATGGCAACGAGGCGGAAACAGGAAATACCTTTCCGTTTTTCATCCCCACTCCTAGATTTGCTTTTATTTCCACTCTAATTCCTGTTGTGCAGGAATATTGTCTCCCATTTCCATTTTCTGCGGATTTTCATTTTTCGCGAGGCCTTTCATCTTCTTATATTGATTATTTATATGAAAGTTCTAATGAAAAATTAAAGAAAATAAATCAAAAAACATTATTACAAAATATAAGAACATAGTCATGCAGCGGTAAAAAGGGAAAAGGACACCGAAATCGGAGACAATGAGGTGGCGAGAAGGTGACGACATGAAAAGCACTAAGTAGTAGCGACGAAGGGTATGGTTGTGACACTATAAGAGATTGGAATTTACGAATTTTGACTTTTTCGGATGACTTGGAGAGTGAGACGATAGAATGTTAATGTTATGGAGAGAAGAGAAGGCACTTTTAAAATTAGGGTTAAGTTTTTCAATATATATATAATATGTGAAATGACTAAAAAATTTACATTAAAAATAAATTATTAAAGATATTTAAATAAATTTAATAATTCGAAGATTAATGAAAATAAAGCGGAAATCCTTGCTCGAGTCCCACATCTTCCTCAAAAAAATTTTGCTCCATATTCATTTTCACAGAAAAAATTCATATTCAAATTCTCATTTAGAGCGATTTTTGCGCTTCGAAAAGTTTTGTCATCCCTGTTTGTTAGCTCTCTTTTGATGTGAAGTGATGCGCAATCTATTCTAAACATATATATTACTCATCTAAATGCACAAACAAACTAGGAAGTGATGCCAATTACTTAAGACTAGGGTTGAAATTGTGAGCAATAATGGCACATGACCAAAACTTTGAAATGGGTCAAGATTATGCTGTATGGATTACGGAATATGAAGGAAGCGACAGATGAATGAACCCCACACCAAAGGCATCTAAAAGCAAAAATTATAAAAAATAAAATGTTCTTCCTCATCAATGCACATTTATTCAGTGCAAAACAAAAGTACCTAACCCTCTCTCTCTCTCTCTCTTCAGACCCACTAGTCTTTCTCAAAACCAATGTGACATCCAAACACACCAGTATACCACGGTGACTCTGAGCGAGTGAACGGTATGTGTTGTTTGTTACTTGTTACCGTTCCCATTTCCCAAAACCAGTTAATCAAATTATCGAATTAATCATATTTCATACTCACATAAACATAACCCACTCTTTCATTTCATGTTGTGCTCTCTCTTCTTCTTCTTCTTCTCTTTCTTCTCTCTCAGCTGCTCAACCAACATGCTCTGCTGCCTTCCCTTCTTTTTTGGATTTGCGGTTTTTCTTGGAATGCACTTCCCTTCATTAATGGCTGGTTAGTTTTCTATCTTAAAGTTCTTTCCTTTCTTAACTTCCATCCCTCCTTTCATTATTCTCCTACCCTTGTGTGTAGTGTCTGCTACCCATTGTTGAAAAAAAAATAAAAAAAATCAAATTTTGTGGCATTTTTCGATGACCCATCTTGGGGAAAGTTGAAGAAATTGTGGAGCTAAGGTCTACATGATGTGTTTGTTAGTTGTTTTTTGTAGCATTAACTAATTCCATATAGTTTGTTATGTTTGTTTGCTATGGCAATTTGTATTTATGACTTGGTCAAAAGTGTATTTATTATGAAAGGATGGAGTAACATTTTCCTTAATAAAGTTGCTAACTTGCAAAACAGCTGGAAGAAGCATGTGATGGATTTCTGGCTATATAGCAAAGTCTTTTTATGACCAGAATGGTAGTTAAATTGGTTGCAGAAACCAGTGTTGAAAAATGAAAGTAACAGCTAAAAAATCTAGGTCTTCTAGTAGTGGTTGACTTTGAGTTATCATCTGAGAAGAAACCAGGACCATTTTATTTACCGCATTTATTATTGACCCTGCATGCCATGCTCTTTTGTACTACTTTTTTAACTGTCATACACGCTACATTAAAATGGAAGTGTTCCAAACTTCTTGTAAAATTTGAGGCATTTGGTTAGAGAATGAATTGCAACCATATAAGGGCCTTAACATGATTATTAATTTATAGTTTGTTCCTTGCTTCCCCTCATTATTCTATGTAAATTTTAATTTTATAATAAGGTCTAAGAGGGATTGTGTTCTGTCCATGATTTAAATTTTGAAGGGGGATGTCAGAAATTTAAACCATTTCTAGTCCTCAGTTTGATTGCTCAAGATTTTCAGAACCTCGTTACTCTCTTGATTTGTTCTTAAGCAAATTCAAAAGCCATCTAGATTTCATGTTTATAAGTTTATTTCAATCTTATGGGCTAACTTCCAATTCATTTAAGTGTTTGTGAGAACTATGTCAATATATATTATTGGCCTAAAAAGATATAAGCCTATGAACATCAGGATTAGAGTTTTGCTTACCTTATTAGTAACCCAGTCATTTAACTTGGTTTCAAGAGATAGATACATTTCTACAATATTTTCTCGTATTTTAAGATCAACCAATTTTGGAATTATGAATAGAGTAGGTTACATAAAATTGTTCAAGTTGCATATATTATTGAATGGAAACAGAAGAGATAATCAAAGAAGCTTGTGCTCAAAACTAAGAACAATGGCAATACTGCATTTGCATATTAATTTGATTTAGCATGATTGTTCTGAAATAAAATAAAATACAAGGATAAAAAAATAAACAAAGTTAACATGCTTGTGTGTCTTTCAAATGTGCTCGCAGTATATGGCTGTCTTTACAGTCGTAGGAATACCAAATGCAGCTTAGTGATCTAATATGCTGATATGCTGCTTCTTTTGCAGATTGCCCTTTGGATTTTTCCGCTTCAAACTTTACACTGGCTTCCTCTCTATGTTCTAACCAAGGTGATAGGGGAAACTGTTGCCGCTACATTAATGCTAATGTTGCAATTTCTGTTGCTCGTTTCGCTAATTCAACGAGCATCCTGGGGGTCCCTCCAAATGACTCTGTTTCCTGTCTCCAAACTATATCTGATAAGTTGCAACTTAATGGAGTTCCACAAAATGCAACAGCTTTCTGTGGTTTTGGGACCAAAATTCCTGTTAATTATGAATGTAAGGGACGGACTAGTGTCATGCAAATGCTGCAATCTCCTAGATTCGCGGAGGTCACAAAAAATTGCAAAGTGTCACTTGGAGAGGAAAGAAAATGTAGGAAGTGCTTAAATGCAGGCTTTGGTTATCTGCATCATTTGGGAATTAATGATAATATAACACTCAGTACTTGTCGTGATGCAACTTTTGCTGCACTTGCAAGCCAACTTGATCACCAATCTACAACTGACATTGCAAGCTGTTTCTTTGGTGTTCAAGGACTTCTTGGGCCTCCTGGTATGAACATTTTTAAATTATAAGTTTTTACAATAGAATAGTTGCGATGCTCTCCCCATTTGGCTCTCTTTGAATACATGAGTTTGTACATGTGCTAATGCTATTACATACACAATTACGTATATGAGTCCTGATATATTGTGAAGCAATATTCTAGATTCTCCTCATCTTCCTACTTTAATAAGCAATGATTGCAAAATCCCCTTATGGTTGGCATGTTAAAGGATGAATGGAAACTGTAGGAATACTTATTCCACAGCTGAATTAGACTCGAAAAATCTCGAGAAGGGCTAGTTTTATATAATGTGCAACAGATGACTGCTTATATTATTCCAATTATATTGCTATTAAATATTTATTTAACATATACAATGAAGTCTGTGTACTGTTGTGACAGAGTAAAACTTACCATATTTTGCAAACACGATGCTAGTTTCAGTGTCATCGTCCCCATCCTTGCCGAGTCCCGAGGCTTCTCCAAGTCCAGTGGTTGCTGATAGTCCAAGCCAACTATTGTTAGGTGCACCTTTTAAGGGAAACCACCATACATATCACTTGACATTAGTTCCAGGTATTGCTATTGCCGTCACCGCTGTTGCTGTTGGGATGCTCATAGTCTTGATAGTTCTAATTCGTAAAAAAAGCAGAGAGCTAGATGATCCTGATGATTTCGGAAAAACTTCTTCAAAAACCATGCCTCCTTTTGCAACATGGAAGTTTCAGGAAGGTAAGTTTATGTTTTGAATCTGCTGCTTCATTTCTGAAACTTTTCTTTATGAAACACATCATAACCAGCTCTACCTTGTTCTCCATTCTTCTACCAGGTTCTTCAACTATGTTCCGAAAATTTAGCTACAAGGAGATAAAGAAGGCAACAGAGGATTTTAGCACCGTCATCGGGCAAGGGGGATTTGGAACAGTGTATAAAGCTCATTTTAGTGATGGCCTGGTGGCAGCAGTGAAGCGCATGAACAGAGTGTCAGAGCAGGGAGAGGATGAGTTCTGCCGAGAAATCGAACTTCTTGCACGGCTGCACCATCGGCATCTTGTTTCTTTAAGAGGCTTCTGCATAAAAAAACACGAGAGGTATCTCTTTATCTGCTTTTTTTTGTGTTTCTTAACACCAGATATCGGTAAATCAAGCTCTTTTGCATCTCTAATGGCAGGTTTCTGATGTATGAGTACATGGGAAATGGAAGCTTGAAAGATCATCTTCATTGTATGCCTCTTAGTCTTAGTATCTATACATTGTTTTCAATGGTACATTTAAGATATTATTTGGTTGGATTTAAAAGGACACCTCTATCTATATATTGTTTTCAATAATAGTACACTTTAAGATATTACTATTATGCTCTTCTGCATCTTTTTCTAGTAACAATTATCTATTCAACAAAATAATAGCCTTAGAGAATTGTGGAATGCAGCTGAATCTATTAGCTTGTTCCCCCTAACGAACCCGATCTCACATTTCATTCTTTTTTTCTTGTGCAGCTCCTGGTAGAACACCGCTAAGTTGGCGAACTAGAATCCAAATTGCGATTGACGTAGCTAATGCATTGGTACATATGATTGATTAGTTTAATATCAAGCTTTAATATCTTCTTGTTTGGTATTTTTATTGTTGAATCACACTTTGCCTTTGCATCGTCACATGCAGGAGTACCTTCATTTATATTGTGATCCTCCTCTGTGCCATAGAGACATTAAGTCTAGCAACACTTTGCTGGATGAGAATTTTGTTGCTAAGGTGGGATAACTATTCATCCTCTTTTTTCAGAACTGAATAGTTCAAAAACAGCACAAATTTTATGATGCAGTAATATTTAGATAGTCACAGACACCTTTTAAGCGTTAATTGATTCTTTATTTTTTTCCTGTGTCACATCGTTTCACAGATAGCCGATTTTGGCCTTGCACAGGCATCAAAAAATGGTTCGATATGCTTTGAACCTCTAAACACTGAAATCCGAGGAACTCCAGGTATAAAATTCTTCTGACCTTTCTTCCTCATCTTTCATTTACATGCTTTAGAAGATGACTGTATGTCCCTGAAATTCAATATTTTCTCCACTGATGTCATGCATTCCAGGTTATATGGATCCAGAATATGTTGTTACTCAAGAGCTCACCGAGAAAAGCGATATCTACAGTTTTGGGGTGTTACTACTAGAAATCGTGACAGGAAGGCGAGCTATTCAGGATAATAAGAACTTGGTGGAATGGGCGCAACCGTATATGGAATCCGAAACCAGATTATTGGAGCTAGTAGATCCCAACGCGAGGGAGTCTTTTGACTTGGATCAACTCCATACATTAGTGTCTATAGTAGGATGGTGCACCCAGAGAGAAGGAAGGGCAAGGCCTTCAATAAAACAGGTTCTTCGGCTTCTTTATGAGACGTCAGAACCGATGCACAGTGGTTTCCTACAATCCGGCGATGATGAAGACTGTCAGGGAAGTCAGCAGAGAGGCAGAAGAAGCAAGGGGAAAATGCACCGGAATGAAGCTATTTTCAACAGCGGCGATGGAAGATACCTCGCCTCGTCCTCAAGCACATCTCGATCGTATTGCAGTAGGACCTTTTTACTCGAGAGTGGCTCTCCGCAGTCGCCGCCAAATATTTTCTCAGTTTAAGAAAAAATCATCAGGGCTCTTCATCATGTTGACAGGAATTTCTCATTTTTACTTCACACTAACTTCAAATGTTTGGATTTGTTAGTTCCAAGGGTCCATGTATAAAATCTTTGGAGATGAGGAATATAGTACTTTCAGGGTTACCATAAATATATGATGCTTGTTAATTCTTTCTTTGATGACCTGTTGTGAATCTTATAATTTATGATAGAATTCAATCTACAACTTGAAAAATAAACTACTTGAATCATGCTTCAAATTCTAAGTTGATAATGAGAATGATAGGAAAAGGGAAGTACAGAAGACACTACTTTACATTTCTTCCAAGTAGCTGGTAGGTTCCAGAGGCAAGAACTAAAGACAAGGAAACTTTAATACAGATTCAAAATACATGCGGGACAGTGACAATAAAAAATACACACATGTTCCCAGCGTATCATCTTTACTATATAGAAGGAAAATAAATAAAACTAGAATAAGGATGGGATTGCTAGAAAGAACAAGTTTTCCTTCTCTTTTAAAAATATTTTAAGTTAAAACCACAAGGCAGCAATTTGCTTTAGCATTCTAACCCCCCATTGGAGCAAGGAACTTCCTCTTGCTTCCTGGTTCCTCAACCAATACTACAATATCATTGACTTTCTCAAACAAATCCTCCAACTTGTTCACTCCAAGTCTCTGATATTCCAATTGTCTCTTGTACCTTTGTTGGTATATATCCTCAAAACAACCTAGGAATATTCGGCACGAGTAGCTGACTAGAATCTCTTGAAGCTCGAACTTGAACTGCTCAAGAGCACGGTCATTGATAGCTGCTCTCCTTTGACTGCCCTTTCCTACACAATTTCTCTCATCAGGTTCTTCCATGACTAGTCTTTCTTCATCTGAGAACTCATCTGAAGAGACACCACCGGTGACAGTATTCATATTCTCTTCTGGAAGCCCCTTTCCTTTCTTGTCTTTCTTTGCTAGAGCCAATGGGGGAGCGCTCGGGCCTACCTTGAAGTTTCTGAGATACACAAATTTACGCTGACCTTTCCCTTCCACTGCCATTGTATCACCCATCTTCTTGAAAAGATTGACTAATTTAATTGCTCCATAATCAGATACATAAAGAGTTCTCCCATAAGCTTTCTGATACTCTGTTGGAACTCGAGCCAGAGGCAGGCACCCTCCAGAAAGTTCAAGCAACTTTACCAACTGGCCTTTGAGAACATTTAAATCGCTAGACATAGGGCCCCAAAGCTGGCCTTCATTATTGTCACTAGAAGGCATAGATATTCCTGAAACATCAATCATCCCAGGTGGAAGGCTGTGTGATCTCATAGTTGTCGGTAAGCCAGCCATGTTCGATGTGGTACAATTGTATTCAGATAGAGATTGTGAAACCATAGAGAAATCCCTTGAGTTATATAATCTCTGTGACATCCCTCTATAAACTATTGCTTCTTCCTCATTTTGTCCCTCGAAGTTGTCATTAATATGGCACCCCATCAAATATCCAGCAACCTCAACTGAACCTCCACGAGGTGGTACTAAAGCCTTTGCCGGGGGAACAAATCCTTCTCCACGAGCAACGCTAGGCCAATCCCAGACAAACTTTCCGGCATTGCATAAAGCAGATGAAACACCCACCCCAGAAGGGATGACAAGAATTATAGTGTATCCCCGTTGTCCAAGAATGTGAAGTGCTCGGGCAAAGTCAACGTCTCCAGATATTAGCATAATAGATGATGGGGGAGGGTTGTCAAGAGCAAATAAAAACATGTCAACCAAGATTGCTTTATCAGCAGCATCTTTTCTCCCATTAGGAACATCGATGAGATTAACACCAGTTCTTAGACATCCCTCTCGAAGTCGCTTAGGGAAAGCGTTGAAGTCACCATAAGCAGAAAATACCATAACAGTTCCTTGAATTACTGGATGCACTTGCAACGCCATCCTTATATTTCCTGCTACGTCTTCAGGGCAGACATCACTCGGAACAGGACAGTTTTCAATGTCCCAAAGAATAGCTACTGAACCATCCGAGGAGCTATGGGGCTGTTGACTTATAGGGGATTGATGTATGTTACCATTTAATTCAGTGATATCCTTTCCCTTGTGTTCCAAAGATTCAGACAACATTACGGCCATTGGTTTAGTTGGAGTAGCCATCATTTTCAAAGAAAAAGCAATCAGAAGTTCCTGCACAAAATGGAGACAGTGAGATATCATTAAACAGAACAAGTCACCACAAACATCTCATAACATAGTGATATAAAAGGCCATTGCATAAGCCCCCAAAATAAACACCCCCATTGCATAAAAGGTTAATAAGGAAATAAAACATGTTTTTTTTTTTTTTTTACTTTTCTTTTTCCAAGTCCAAAAACCCGTTAACAATCCGAAAATTGTAGAAACTAGTAAGCACGACTGTATCATCAAAGACTCCCTCCCTGTAACCAAAACCTCTAAAGTGAAAAAGCAGAGTTGCGACAGTGCCAAAGCAAGCTGAGGCTGATTGATACATCAAAAGTAACACAAAACGAATCAATCGCTGTTAAGGAAGTAAAACTAGATCACTATTGTACACGAAATATATATAATCACGGAGTATCAATTAGAACACTGACGAAACCAACTCCACATTGAATATCTCAACCCTCACAATGAACAACATCATACATAAATTGGATAAGACCTGATTAACCGTCTCCATCTCCCACAACAAAAACACTTTACTTTATGCAACTTCTAAGCTCTAGAACTTAATCCATACGAAAATCTGTGCAGTCAAATTAAGAAGTTCTGCAAATCCAAAACCAAATGAAGAATGAAAAGTAACCGACGTAAGAGAAACATTAATCCTTTTTTTTTCTTTTAAATTCTGTTCTTTGAACAGAAATTGTAATAACCAAAAGAATTAAGCTTTGCTGGAAAAAGAACATAACTGAACACGCATAAATTATAAGCGAAAAGATGTAGGTAGGTAACTAAATAAAATAAAATAAGAAAATAACAAGAGAGAGTACCAATTGAGTAGGAGAATGATTGAGGTGAGTTGAGTAGGAGAATAATTGAATCAGATATGAAGAGGTGAATCCTTGGAAAAGTTAAGATCTAATTGAAACCCTGAAAAAAATAATTAAGTTGAACGATCAAACAATGAACCCAATCAATGGTGATCATTGTTTTGTCCCAATATGAAGACGCAAAACCCACGCAAGAAGAAACGGGAGATGAGAAACCTGGTTCTGGTTCGGAGACAGCGAGAAGAGTTGAAAGAGGAAAGAAATTACGGATTTGGGTGGGTTTGCTTATATTCTCTTGATATTTTCACTCTCTTTCAGACTCAAAAAAGTGATACCGAAATAAAGAAACAAACAGCGCTCAAAATGTGTAGTGTATGCAGCCATTCATTACTCCCCACATTTAAAATGGTATCTTCCATATGTGACGAATTAGCTTTTTATTGCACTTTTAATAATTTAATTAAATAAAAAGTATAAATAGACAATAATATTATTGAACAATGTGAACAATAGGATTAAAAAAAGTAAATTAATCCTAAATTTAATTAATACTATGATTAATTAATTTCTAATAATAACTATTGTTGGTCAAAATTTATTTTGTGAAAAGAGGAAGTTAATCGAGTCAACTAAATCGAGGAGAAGGCCGGAATCGAGAAAAGGTTCGAATTGAGAAATCGAGCAAGGCTTTTGAAAGATTTAGTCGAGTAGTCAAAGAGGTGAGAAGGTTAGTGGATAATTAATTACATGGTGAATATCTACAATTGTGAAGCGGGAACAGTTACCAAGGGTAGTTGTATTTTAAATGTTTGTAATTTATTTTAATTGTAATTAATTGTAATTAATGTGATTCAATTAACCGTTATGTAAGATAGCCTATATATATTAGGAAGGATTAGAGAATAGAGGTTGGAATTTTGATTCAGAAAACACACTCCTACAATTTCACATCTCAGAAATTTCCTGATCTTGCATTCGAGTTAAATTTCCTGTAGGATTCCTTCCACCTTTCTTTTGTTGTTTCAATTTCAACTTTGTTTGTAAAATTGATGTTTAATTTAATTTCATTTATCAGGCATTTCTTCTCTCTTTCATTTTCGATTTGATTTATCTTTTTACATTTTATTATTGTTATTTCCTTTTGATTCTTATGCAAATCCTTTTATTTATCATCTATTCAATTTGTAGAACTTCAATTTCTAAAATTAATTTATCAATTTACAATTTTATCTTGTCTTTATTCAAAATATTTGTCTAATTGAAAAACGCTTTGATGCACTTCTAGAAAACTGGTACTCGCACAGAAGAGTAGGTTTCGCTCCCAGATCACTAGATATCGAATCACCATTGATTTACTAAAAATCGACAAAACAAATTGACATGCCCGGTGGGACAGTTTTAAATCAAAGTGTGTCAAAAAAGTTATTTTTTTCAGTAATTACTTGGTGCATGCGATTACGAAGTGGAAAGATCATTCACATGGCTGATGAAGTGTCAAATGTGAATGGTGGTTCTTCCACCAATAATAGCATACCAGTGTCTATGCAACAGGATGATGTGTCTTCACATTCAGAAGGTGAAATTGGTACTGAAAGTATAGCCGTTATGACTATACAGACTGAAAATGTTGGACGTAATATTCGTCCGCGTGTTCCCTCAACACCATATCAATTTCCATTAACACTGGTTGGCCTCCTTATGGTCTTCCTCCTGGTTATACTCCACCGGTGGGTGGATTCATGCCGCCTATCCGTTTTGGGAATCCAAATGGAGTGAATAATGTGCAAAACCCACAATAAAACTCTGAATATTCTTGAGAGTATCACGTTGGCTCTACTTCGAATGCCACGAATTCGATGGCAGTGTATCGACAACAAGTGGAGGAAAGTCATCATGACCTAGTCAATTTATTGACTCAACAGATGACTACAATTTTAAATTCCATAATGGCTGATCATGATACGAGGTTCGAGCGTTTTACTAGACAAGTCGAAAGGATTGCTTGAATTGTCGATTATGATGAAGGTGAAAGGCATAATGCTAGAGGGAATTATGAAGGGGCAGATAATATTTTCCAAAATGAAAATAACGTTTTTAATAGAGAAAACCCTTATGTAATTCATCGAGGTCAAAATGCTGATGAAGTTTTAGCAGGATGGCGAGGTAATCGCTATCAGGCTACTCGCCTTGTTGAAGAAGTGTTAAATCGGATCGGATTGAATGTTGGTTTTATGAATCGACCCCACTTTGTATCTACTTTCCCTCAAGCGCTACAAATGGCTAAAGTTCCAAGAGGAGTTAAGATAACAAAAATAACTACCAAGTTCGCTGGAGAAGTTGGAGAGTCAACAACTGAACATGTTGCTCGATATTTGGTTGAGATTGGAAACCTCGCGAATGATGAAAACTTGAAAATGAAATTTGTTCCTTCATCATTAACGAAGAATGCATTTACTTGGTTTTCGAATCTTAGACTAAATTCGATTACAACATGGAATCAGTTAGAAACCGCTTTTCACGCTCAGTTCTTTTCAGGGGAAATGAACGTAGCAGTTATTGATCTAGTTGCCTTGAAACGTGAAGATGGTGAGGCCATCGATGAATATTTAATACGTTTCAAAATTGCTAGAAGTAGATGTTATGTGATATTACCTGAAAGTGAGATAGTGAAAATAGCAATCATGGGGTTGGGATTCTATATGCGCAGGAAACTGCTTAATGTACATATTCTTGACTTGGGGCATTTGGTTGAAAAATTTCGACAGACTGAACTTATGAAAAAGGAGAAAGAAAAACATAGAAGTGAGTAGAGGTTAAAAAATAAGCCTTTTGTTCGAAAGGAAATGGTTGCCTATGTGACCATGGAATCGTCAGATGAGGAATTCGAGTTCGAAACGGAAGTTGATTTGGCTGAACTTAAAAAGGGTCCTCCATATATTTGTTCTTTGTTGAAAAAGCTTCCCAATAATGAAAAGTCGAATGATGCAAAACTTAAAAATGGAAAAAAGGTATAGTTTTGATATCTCAAAATCTGATCAGATTTTTGATGTGTTGCTTAAAGATAAACAACTGGTTTTGCCTGAGGGTAGATCTTTGCTTTCTGTAAAAGATTTAAAAGGAAAGCCTTATTGTAAATTTCATCAAGCAACAAGTCATTCGACTAACAGTTGTGTCCGTTTCAGGGATTTAATTCAAGAAGCAATAATGGAACGACGTTTGAAATTCGACGATGGTAAGAAAGAGATGAAGGTGGATGTAGATCCCTTCGAGGTTGATGCTAGCTGTGTTGAGCCTTACTTCGGAGTGAACATGGTTGGTATGGCTTATGATTTTGATGTGGCTCTCAATGATTTTGAGTCACAAGTGAGGCCTGTTCACCCTAGAACAGGAGATGGTTTACTGGATTTTTTTGTTCAACAAAAGATCAAGGACCGAGACGTATCTCTATGTCCACAGTGCAATGCTGTTTTCGATGCTGAAGCCGCTACCATCTTTGAAAAAGAAAGAATGAAAAAAGAATTGGCTCACAAGGAGGAACAAGCGCGCCAGAGACAGCCAATTCGGTGTGTTGAGGGTTCTGATTCGAGGATCCCTCAACATGATGTGTCTACACCATTGAGCCGATCTCAGGCTATAGGTGTTCAATGGATCAGGAACTGTCACGAGTTCCAAAAGCGCGATCATTTGTATCGACGCAACCCTCAGTGGGGGCATCGGGCTCCTTCCCGAAATCAATATGCTGCTTTTCGAGGAAGAGCCAGGGGTTACCCGAGGGGCAGAGGAGGAAGACAGAGTTTTAATCAGGGGAAGAAGCTTCAAATCGAGGCAAGTAAGGAAGTAAGCAAGAGAGCGAATCCCTCTGTGCACTCCCGAATTGTCTTTCCTTCTGATGAAGAGACTTATCCTAAAGAAGTTCCATCGCTAGCTAAGATGGAAAAGGATAAGGCAATTGCTCAATCTTCTAGTATCGATAAACAGAGGATGTTGATGTTGATGAGGAATATTTTGATGAGGGAAAAGATGACATGATCGGGACAATTTCGATCATTCCGACTGAATACTTGGGTGAGTGTGAAAGTAACCCAGATGAAGATTATGATCAGGAGGAGGAAGGAGCTTTCTCCTTTATTCGAATCGAGGATGAACCAGGGTACTTCTCTCAGCCAATGGAGAGGCAGATGTCTCATCTACGTCCTCTTTATGTTATTGCTGTTTTGAATGGATTCAAAATAAACAAGGTGTTAATCGATGGAGGTGCAGCAATCAGTTTTCTTCCTAAGTGAATGTTGGGAAACGTAGGCAAAAATCTTGATGATTTGGTTCCTACTAACATCGTTGTGACTGATTTTAGTGGAGCCTCAACACCAGCAAAAGGGCTGGTCACATTAACTGTGAAGGTGGGATTGTCGGAAAGGCATTTTGTTTTTGTGGTAGTGCCATCGAAGGCTAGTTACAACGCCTTACTTGGGAGAGATTGGATTCATGGTGTAGGTGCTGTGCCATCTACTGTGCATCAAAGTGTGCTTTTGTGGACTAAAGAAGGCAAGCCTGAAATGGTTAAAGCAGACTCGAGTTTATACGTCGAACAAATGCATGTCAATTTTAGGATTTATAATCGAAATTTGAAGCCTTTGAATGTTGATCGATCTCTGAATCCTTATAATTGTGATGGTTGTTATTTGACTTCTGAAGGCCTTTCGATGAAGCTACGCTATCCGGACGTGGGTTTTGAACCAATAGGTTGGGATTGTTTGTCTTGAAGATTTCGACGTTCGAACAATGGGCCGGGTTGAAGAAGTGTCCGAATACCTGGTAACATTGCATAAATATTTAAGTAATTTTCAAGTTGTTGAAAATAAAGATGATTCTTCTGATAAAGTTGAGTCTGATAGGATTAGTATAGTTACTAATTGTAGTAAGCATGATTCGACGGTTTCAGTCGAAATTAGTAGTGATGTCTTTAGTGCTTGTAATGAAACTAGTAATGTGAGTCGGACTGCCGATTTAATAGCAGAAGCTCATTGTGTTGAAAATAAAAATAATAGTGATATTATCAAAGATCAAGTTTCTTCTACTTTCGATAATTCTATTTATTTTACTTTTGACTGCATTTATGATTTAGAGCCTTTGGGATTTGAAAAATATTCAATTATCGAAGATGAATATTATAAAGGGTTTGAATCTCAAGACCCTTTAGAAGAAGTTAATTTAGGGACTTCTGATGATGTTCGAATTACATATATCTGTAAAGGTCTTCGTGATCCTTTTCGAACTAAACTCTTCGATTTGTTGCATGAGTTTAAAGATTTTTTGTGTGGGATTATCATGAAATGCCTGGTCATGATCGATCATTGATAGAACATCGATTAGCATTAAAACCTAATGTTCGGCCTGTGAAACAAACTCCAAGGCGCTTTGCTCCTGAAATAAATGTAAAAATCAAAGAAGAAATAGAATGCTTGATCAAAGCAAAGTTTATTCGAACTGCACGATATGCGAATTGGGTTTCGAATATTGTCCCAATAATGAAGAAAAATGGGAAATTAAGAGTTTGTATTGACTTTCGTGATTTAAATAATGTTACTCTAAAAGATGAATTTTATGTCCATCGCAGATATGTTGATCGATTCTGCAGCAGGGAATGAAATTCTTAGTTTCATGAATGGTTATTCTGGATATAACCAGATTTTCATTGCTGAGGATGATGTGGCTAAAACTACCTTCCGTTGTCCTGGTGCTTTAGGCACATATGAGTGGGTAGTTATGCCTTTTTGCTTAAAGAATGCTAGAGCTACATACCAGCGAGCGATAAATGCCATTTTTCATGAATTTATTGAAAATTTCATGGAAGTATATATCGATGATGTTGTGGTCAAATCAGTTTTGGTGAATCAACATATCGAACATTTGAGAAAAGCATTTCTTACTATGAAAAAAAAGGGTTAAAAATGAATCCTTTAAAATGTGCTTTTTGGGTATCTGTGGGAAATTTCCTAGGTTTTGTTGTGCACAAAAAAGGAATAGCGATCGATAAGAACAAAGCAGATGCAATTCTAGCATTGGCTGCGCCTAAGTCGAAAAAGGAGGTGCAATCTTTCTTAGGTAAAGTAAACTACCTTCGACGATTTATTTTGAATCTATCAGATTGAACTAGGGTATTTGCACCTTTAGTCAAGTTAAAAAAATGGTTCAAGATTTGAATGGACTATAGAACATCAATTGGCGTTTGATTCGATTAAAACTTACTTATCGAAAGCTTCGATTACGGCAAACATTCATCCATCTAAGCCCTTAAAGTTATATATTACTGCATCTGAAAGTACTATTGGATGTATGTTGGCCCAAGATGATGAGAATGAGCACGAGCGGGCAGTATATTACCTTAGTCGAGTTTTAACAGATATTAAAACAAGGTATTCTCCGATTGAAAAATTATGTTTGTCTTTGTACCATTCTTGTATGAAGTTAAAATGCTACATGGTGGCAAAGACGATAAAAGTTATAGCACAAACTAATCTTGTTAGATATATGCTAAGTTTTCCTATGTTAAGAGGACGTTTGGGGAAATGGATGTTGGCATTGACAGAATTTGATTTACAATATGTTCCAGCGAAGGTTGTTAAAGGACAGGTCATTGCAGACTTTCTGGTCAATAATTCGAAAGATCTTCATGACCAGGGGGCAAATATAGTTGAAATCAAAGTTAACTATTGGAAATTGTATTTTGATGGTTCAAAACATAAAGATGGTGCAAGGGTTGGAATCCTCATTATTTCACCAGAGGGTATCCCATTAGAATTTTTGTTTGAATTAAAATATCCTTGTTCGAATAATGTTGCGGAGTATGAGGCTTTGATATTGGGTCTCAAAATTTTAATCGACAAAGGAGCTTTAGAAGTTCAAATTTTAGGTGATTCATAGTTGGTTTTGAAGCAGTTATCAAAGGAGTTTAAGTGTGATAATGAGACGTTACAAAAATATTTAGTTACTACCTGGGAGTTGTTAACGTCTTTTCAGAAAGTTTCTTTGGTACATATTCCTAGAATTCATAATGAAATTTCTAATGAGTTAGCCCAAATCGCTTCAAAATATCGAATTAGTCCGTAAGCTATCAAGAAATTCTCTAGTATCCATCAAATTTTGGTGCCAGCAAATGAAAGGGAAGTGCTATGTATAGATGAATGGGAGGATTCTGATTGGAGAAAGCATATTGCTCAATATTTAAAAGATCCCAGTTTTATGGTTGATAGGAAAATAAAATTACGAGCAATGAACTTTGTTTTTTTGGCTGATGAGTTATATTGGAAGGGGGTTGATGGAAGTTTGTCGAGATGTTTAAGTCGAGAAGACCAGAATATTGCTTTGGGTGAAGTTCATAATGGAATATGTGGGGCCCATCAAGCAGGGAAGAAAATAAGATGGGTGCTATATCGTAATTATGTTTATTGGCCATCAATGATAAAGGATTGTATCAATTATGCCAAAGCATGTCAAGAATGTCAAAAACATGGTTCTGAACCACAAGTTCCAGCAATTGAGTTACATTCTATAATCAAGACGTGTCCGTTTAGAGGATGGGCTTTAGATTTAATTGGATTAATTCATCCTCCTTCATCAAAACACCACAAATTTATTTTAGTGGCTATTGATTATTTTACGAAATGGGTTGAAGCAGTTCCATTGGTGGAAGTTGGTCAAAATGAAATAATTGATTTTATCGAAGAACATATTATTCATCGATTTGGGATTCCTTAGACATTGAGTACTGACCAAGGAACTATGTTACTGGCCAGCAAATTAAGAATTTTATAGTTTCGAGAAATATTAATATGATTACTTCGACTCCATGTTATGCACAAGCTAACGGGCAAGTAGAAGCGGCGAATAAAATATTAATAGACCTGATTAAAAAGCATATCAGAAATAAGCCTCGAACATGGCACGAAACTTTAAGTCAAATATTATGGACTTAATGAAATTCACCAAGAGGTTCGACAGGGACTTCGCCTTATAAGTTGGTGTTTGGCCATGATGCAGTATTGCCATTGGAAGTTAATTTGAATACTTTAAGAGTATTAAGACAAAATGAATTGCCGGTCGATGATTATTGGAATGCAATGTTTGATGAGTTAAATGAGTTAGATTCAGAACGAATCTTGGCACTCGAAAATGTTATTCGACAGAAGGAGAGTATTGCTCAGAGTTATAATCGTCGAATTAAAGAAAAGTCTTTTAAGATAGGCGAGTTAGTATTGAAAGTTATTTTACCTATGGAAAAGAAATCGAAATTTTTGGGTAAGTGGTCCCATAATTGGGAAGGTCCCTTCCAGGTGATAGGGACATACTCTGAAAATGCTTATCAAATTCAAGATATCAAATCAGGAAAAGTGATTAATTCGATTAATGGAAAATATTTAAAACCTTTCTATTGCTGGCAAACATAGAAATTTCAGCATGCATAAAGTTTAAAAGAGACAAAAGTCATTGCAAAATAAAAGGAAAAAAGTTCAAGGCGCCAATAATTTTTCCAGAACAGAGCACAGTTTTGTCCTTTTGTCTTCCATAGTTGTGAGCATCCCAGTTTGCTTGGATTTTTCAGTTTGGATCTCTTCAAGTTGTTTTTCGACTTTCTCTCGCTCAATTTCAATCGAGACGAGGTTTTGAATAAGGAGATGTTGCTCTTGTTGTGCTGCAGCCAAAGGCTTGGCAAAGGTGATCCGATCTTCGCTTATAGTAGTGAGTTGTTCTTGAATTCGAGCAAATTCCATTTTGAGCCTTGCTTCTTCTTGGTCATGAAAGGCTTGAACAGAAATAGCCTGGGCAATCTTCAAATCAAACTCGTCATGAGCAACTTTGATTGGTTGAGCAGTTGCTAGGTAATTTTCAATTTTGGATATGGCTGTGGTTTCTCAATTCTCAATTTCTTGGAATTGAAAATGGAATGCGACACTTTCTTCGAGGAGTTGTTTAAATCCTCGAATTAAATCAAAATTGGGAATTTTGGTTGGGAGTTCCAAATAGGAGTTCAAAAGAGAGGTTAGGAATTGATTAAGAATCGAGTCATTAACCCAAGTGGCAGGAGGATGATCCAAAAGCTTGATGAGTGATCGATGTTGTTCCTGAGTGTCAAGATCCAATTTGATTGGAGGTCTTGTCAAAACTGGTCTCGAGATGGCTGGAACAGGTACTGGCACTTTGGTTTTCTGGATAATTTTATTCAAAAGAGAAGTCAAGTCATCCAAAGTAGCGCTAGATGGAGTTGTTGGGACAATCGACGTGTTTGGTCTTGATCCTAGAGGAGTCTGAAGTTGTACTAAATCTGAAGGTGGTGGTTGCAATTCTGGTGGAGTTTCTGAAACCTTGGATTTAGTGGAGTCTGAATTGATGGTGTCAGCAGCCTTGGAAGCAGAATCAGAGTCAGGAACTATTAGATTCTTTTCAGAAAGAATAACTTGATTGTTTGGTGAAGTCGATTCAATTCTTTGAGTCTCTTCTAGAGAATGTTGTAAAGGATTGGCTGTTGAATCAACTATTTGTGTTGTGTGAGAATAAGGTGGAAAAACGGCTGGAATCACTTTGGATCCTGAGAATTGAATCGAGTCATATGAAGTTGATTGTTCTTGACCATGTTACTGTGATAAAATTAATGGGTTAAATTCTTCAGCAGAGGTAGTTGAGTGGATGACGTGGGCAAGCTAGTACAAAAGGTACACATTTGTGAGTTTAATTTTTGTATTAAAGTAAGTGAAGTTTGTAGTGATGAATGTGTTACCTGAGAAGTTCTGGTCTTGCGGGTCAATTGGGGGTCAGAATCAGAATCGGCTGCATCTTCTGATTGGGAAGAAATAGCAGGACTGTCTTTGTTGGCTGGCTCGATTTCCTCAGAACTCTCAGTTGATGAAAGTAGTATCAACTGACAAGAAATCCAAAATTAAGTGTGATTAAAAAAAAAGACAAAAGTTGAAATATGTTTCGAATAGAGAAAAGAATTATAAAATTACCTTTCGAGAAGTTTTAGTAGGAGTTTTCCTGCTTTTTGCTGTTGGTGGTCGAGCAGTCCAGCTTTCCTTTTCTGAGTTCTTTTCGGAGAACTCTCAGGAACAGGAACGGTTCGGATTGCAGTTTGTTGAATGGTGATGAACGGATAATTTATACGCTTTTTGGCATTGTTTTTAGGTAGATTTTAGTAGGATCTAGCTACTTTTTAGTATATTTTTATTAGTTTTTAAGCAAAATTCACATTTTTGGACTTTACTATGAGTTTGTGTGTTTTTCTATGATTTCAAGTATTTTCTGGCTGAAATTGAGGGACCTGAGCAAAAATCTAATTCAGAGGCTGAAGAAGGACTGCTGATGCTGTTGGATTCTGACCTCCCTGCACTCGAAATGGATTTTTTGGAGCTACAGAAATTGATGAGCGGATAATTTGTACGCTTTTTGGGATTGTTTTTAGTATGTTTTTAGTATGATCTAGTTAGTTTTTAGTATATTTTTATTAGTTTTTAGTTAAAATTCACTTTTCTGGACTTTACTATGAGTTTGTGTGTTTTTCTGTGATTTCAGGTATTTTCTGGCTGAAATTGAGGGACCTGAGCAAAAATCTGATTCAGAGACTAAAAAGGACTGCAGATGCTGTTGGATTCTAACCTCCCTGCACTCGAAGTGAATTTTCTGGAGCTACCGAAGCCCAATCGGCGCGCTCTCAATGGCGTTGGAAAGTAGACATCCTGGGCTTTCCAGCAATATATGATAGTCCATACTTTGCCCAAGATTTGATGGCCCAAACCGGCGTTCAAAGTCACCCTCAGAATTCCCAGCGTTAAACACCGGAACTGGCACAAGAATGGGAGTTAAACGCCCAAACTGGCACCAAAGCTGGCGTTTAACTCCAAGAAGAGTCTTTACACGAAAATGCTTCAATGCTCAGCCCAAGCACACACCAAGTGGGCCCGGAAGTGGATTTTTATGTCATTTACTCATCTCTGTAAACCCTAGGCTACTAGTTCTCTATAAGTAGGACCTTTTACTATTGTATTTTTAATCTTTGGATCTTTGGATTATTTTAGATCCTTTGATCATCTTGGGACATCTAGTTCTTAGATCATTGGGAGGCTGGCCTCACGGCCATGCCTAGACCTTGTTCTTATGTATTTTCAACGGTGGAGTTTCTACACACCATAGATTAAGGTGTGGAGCTCTGCTGTACCTCGAGTATTAATGCAATTACTATTGTTCTTCTATTCAATTCCGCTTGTTCTTGTTCTAAGATATCACTTGTTCTTAACCCGGATGAATGTGATGATCCGTGACACTCATCATCATTCTCACCTATGAACGTGTGCCTGACAACCACCTCCGTTCTACCTTAGATTGGGTGAATATCTCTTGGATTCCTGATACACGATGCATGGTTGATCGCCTGACAACCGAGTGCTCGCCTGACAACCGAGCCAGCCATTCCGTGAGATCAGAGTCTTCGTGGTATAGGCTAGAACTGATGGCGGCATTCAAGAGAATCCGGAAGGTCTAACCTTGTCTGTGGTATTCTGAGTAGGATTCAATGACTGAATGACTGTGACGTGTTTCAAACTCCTGAGGGCGGGGCGTTAGTGACAGACGCAAAAGAATCACTGGATTCTATTCCGGCCTGATCGAGAACCGACAGATGGATAGCCGTGCCGTGACAGGGTGCGTTGAACATTTCCATTGAGAGGATGGGAGGTAGCCACTGACAACGGTGAAACCCTTGCATAAGCTTGCCATGGAAAGGAGTAAGAAGGATTGGATGAAGACAGTAGGAAAGCAGAGAGACGGAAGGGACCAGCATCTTCATACTCTTATCTGAAATTCCTACCAATGAATTACATAAGTATCTCTATCTTTATCTTTATATTTTATGCGTTTATCACTATACCCATTTGAGTCTGCCTGACTAAGATTTACAAGGTGACCATAGCTTGCTTCATACCAACAATCTCTGTGGGATCGACCCTTACTCGCGTAAGGTTTATTACTTGGATGACCCAGTACACTTGCTGGTTAGTTGTGCGAAGTTGTAGTGATCACAATTTCGTCCACCAGGTTTTTGGCGCCGTTGCCGGGGATTGTTCGAGTATGGACAACTGACGGTTCATCTTGTTGCTTAGATTAGGTATTTTTTTTTCAGAGTTCTTAAAAATGAATTCTAGTGTTTCATGATGATCTGTTGAAGTCTGGCTGGCTGTGAAGCCATGTCTAATTTCATTGGACCGAGGTTTCAACTTATCATCACAAGAGCTTGTTGATTTCTATCAATCTTGCTGTTGGAGCAGTGATCTGCTAAGGCTTGGCTGGCCATTGGCCATGTCTAGTGTTTTGGACCGAAGCTTTCTTTGAAAGCTTGGCTGGCTGTGAAGCCATGTCTAATTCCTGGACCGGAGTCTTAGAGTAAACATTGCATGATTCCTGGAATTCTCATTAAGAATTTTGATACCTTTATTTTCTTTTTCCACTTAATTTTCGAAAATCCAAAAAAATTACAAAATCATAAAAACCAAAAATATTGTATGTTTCTTATTGAGACACTAGTCTCATTTTAAGTTTGGTGTCAATTTCATGCATTCATTCATGTGTCTTAAGGATCCTCAAGTAATTCTTGATGATTTCTTACTCTGATCTTTGAATTCTCTTGACTTGAGTGTTCATGTGTCTCATATGCATTCTCATTAGTGTCAGTAGTACACAAACTGCTAAGTTTGGTGTCTCGCATGCATTGTTATTTGATTTTAGTTGCATTTTGATTATTAAAAAATCCAAAAATATTTTTAATTTGTGTCTTTTCAAGTCAATAATACAGAGAATTGAAGATTCAGAACATACTGCAGAGGAATTATACAGAAAAAGTTGGGCGTTCAAAACGCCCAGTGAAGAAGGACAGACTGGCATTTAAACGCTAGCCAGGGTACCTGGTTGGGCGTTTAACGCCCAAAAGGGTAGAGTTTTGGGCGTTAAACGCCAGAATGTGCACCATTCTGGGCGTTTAACGCCAGGATGGCACAAGAGGGAAGATTTTGTTTTCAATGCAGATTTTTTTCAAGGTTTCAAAGTTTTTCAAAATCAAATCTTTTTCAAATCATATCTTTTCAATCAAATCTTTTTCAAATTCAATTTCTTTCTATTTTCAAAGATACTTGCTATCAATTAGTGATTTGATTCAACATTTCAAGTATGTTGCCTTTTCTGTTGAGAAAGGTTTAATGTTTGGATCATATCTTTTCTTGATAGCCAAGTCATTAATTTTCAAAATCAATTTTTTTTTTAAAAACTGTTTTTCAAATCATATCTTCTCAATCACATCTCTTTAAAACCAATCATATCTTCTTAACCACATCTTTTTCAAAATAAATTTCAATCAAATCTTTTTAATTTCTAATTTCAAATTCTTTTTCAAAAATCACTTGATCTCTTTACCACTCTTGGTTTTCGAAAATTAATTAGTGTTTTTCAAAATGTTTTCAAAATCTTTTACTTAATTTTCGGAAATTACTTCCCTTCTTCTCACATCCTTCTATTTATGGACTAACACTATTCCTTAATGCAAAATTCGAACTCCATCTTCTTTGATAAGTTCGAATTTTCTACTTCTGCCTTCTATTTTTCTTTTCCTCTGACACCTCAAGGAATCTCTATACTGTGACATAGAGGATTCCACATTTTCTTGTTCTCTTCTCTTTCTTATGAGCAGGAGCAAGGACAAAAGCATTCTTGTTGAGGCTGACCCTGAACCTGAAAGGACCTTGAAGCGAAAACTAAGAGAAGCTAAGGCACAATTTTCTGTAGAAGACCTAACAGAAATCTTCAAAGAAGAAGAACACATGGCAGCCGAAAACAACAACAATGCCAACAATGCAAGGAAGGTGCTGGGTGACTTTACTGCACCTACTCCCGACTTCTATGGGAGAAGCATCTCTATCCCTGCCATCGGAGTAAACAACTTTGAGCTTAAGCCTCAATTAGTTTCTCTAATGCAACAGAATTGCAAGTTCCATGGACTTCCATTGGAAGATCCTCATCAGTTCTTAGCTGAATTCTTGCAAATCTGTGACACTGTCAAGACTAATGGGGTTGACCCTGAAGTCTACAGACTTATGCTATTCCTTTTTGCTGTAAGAGACAGAGCTAGGACATGGTTGGACTCACAACCTAAAGAAAGCCTGGACTCTTGGGAAAAGCTAGTCAATGCCTTCTTGGCAAAGTTCTTTCCACCTCAAAAATTGAGTAAGCTTAGAGTGGAAGTCCAAACCTTCAGACAGAAGGAAGGAGAATCCCTCTATGAAGCTTGGGAAAGATACAAACAATTAATCAGAAAGTGTCCCACTGATATGCTTTCTGAATGGAGCATCATTGGAATTTTCTATGATGGTCTCTCTGAACTATCCAAGATGTCTTTGGATAGCTCTGCTGGAGGATCTCTTCATCTGAAGAAGACGCCTACAGAAGCTCAAGAGCTGATTGAAATGGTTGCAAATAACCAATTCATGTACACTTCTGAAAGGAATCCTGTGAACAATGGGACTAGTCAGAAGAAAGGAGTTCTTGAGATTGACACTCTGAATGCCATATTGGCTCAGAACAAAATATTGACTCAACAGGTCAATATGATTTCTCAAAGTCTGTCTGGAATGCAAAATGCACCAAGCAGTACTAAAGAAGCTTCATCTGAGGAAGAAGCTTATGATCCTGAGAACCCTTCAATAGAAGAGGTGAATTACTTGGGAGAACCCTATGGAAACACCTATAATCCTTCATGGAGAAATCATCCAAATCTCTCATGGAAGGATCAACAGAGACCTCAACAAGGTTTCAACAACAATAATGGTGGAAGAAACAGGTTTAGCAATAGCAAGCCTTTTCCATCATCTTCTCAGCAACAGACAGAGAGTTCTAAGCAGAATACCTCTGACTTAGCAACCATGGTCTCTGATCTAATCAAAACCACTCAAAGTTTCATGACTGAAACTAGGTCCTCCATTAGAAATTTGGAGGGACAAGTGGGTCAGCTGAGCAAGAAAATTACTGAACTCCCTCCTAGTACTCTTCCAAGCAATACAGAAGAAAATCCAAAAGGAGAGTGCAAGGCCATCAACATGGCCAAATTTGGAGAGGAAGGAGAGGCAGTGAACGCCACTGAGGAAGACCTCAATGGACGTCCATTGGCCTCCAATGAGTTCCCCAATGAGGAACCATGGGAATCTGAGGGTCAAAATGAGACCATAGAGATTCCATTGGACTTACTTCTGCCATTCATGAGCTCTGATAAGTATTCTTCCTCTGAAGAGGATGAATATGTCACTGAAGAGCAAGTTGCTAAATACCTTGGAGCAATCATGAAGCTAAATGACAAGTTATTTGGAAATGAGACTTGGGAAGATGAACCCCCTCTGCTCACCAAAGAACTGAATGACTTGTCTAGGCAGAAACTGCCTCAAAAGAGACAGGATCCTGGGAAGTTTTCAATACCTTGTACCATAGGCACCATAACCTTCAAGAAGGCCTTGTGTGACTTAGGGTCAAGTGTAAACCTCATGCCTCTCTCTGTAATGGAGAAGTTAGGGATCTTTGAGGTGCAAGCTACAAAACTCTCACTAGAGATGGCAGACAATTCAAGAAAACAAGCCTATGGACTTGTAGAGGATGTTCTGGTAAAAGTTGAAAACCATTACATCCTTGCTGATTTCATAGTCCTAGAGACTTGGAAGTGCATGGATGAATCCATCATCCTTGGCAGACCCTTCCTAGCCACAGCAAGGGCTGTGATTGATGTTGATAGAGGAGAATTGATCATTCAAGTGAATGAGGAATCCTTTGTGTTTAAGGCTCAAGGATATCCCTCTGTCATCATGGAGAGGAAGCATGAAGAGCTTCTCTCAAAACAGAGCCAAACAGAGCCCCCACAGTCAAACTCTAAGTTTGGTGTTGGGAGGCCACAACCAAACTCTAAGTTTGGTGTTGAACCCCCACATTCAAACTCTAAGTTTGGTGTTGGGAGGTTCCAACATTGCTCTGAGCATCTGTGAGGCTCCATGAGAGCCCTCTGTCAAGCTACCGACATTAAAGAAGCGCTTGTTGGGAGGCAACCCAATGTTATATTTCATATATTTTTCTTTGTTATTTTATGTTCCTTTGTAGGTTGATGATCACGAGAAGTCACAAAATCAATGAAAAAAGCAAAAACAGAATGAAAAGCAGAAAGAAAAATAGCACACCCTGGAGGAGAGCGTACTGGCGTTTAAACGCCAGTAAGGCTAGCTGTTGGGCGTTTAACGCCCAGTCTGGCACCATTCTGGGCGTTTAACGCCAGAAAGGGGGCACCAGACTGGCGTTAAACGCCAGAAAAGGGCAAGAAGCTGGCGTTAAACGCCAGAAATGGGCACCAGCCCGGTGTTTAACGCCAGAATTGGCCAGAAACGCATTTTTGCATGCCATTTGGTGCAGGGATGACTTTTCCTTGACACCTCAGGATCTGTGGACCCCACAGGATCCCCACCTACCCTACCACTCTCTCTCTTCTTCACCCATTCACCAATCACCTCAACACCTCTTCCCCAAAAACCCTTCACCTATCAAATCCCATCTTTCTCTTCACCACTCACATCCATCCTTCATAAAACCCCACCTACCTCACCATTCAAATTCAAACCACTTTCCCTCCCAAACCCACCCATACATGACCGAACCATGAGCCCCCCTCTCCTATATAAACCCATCTTCACCCCTTCATTTTCACACAACCTAAACACCCCTTCTTCCCCTTTTTGGCCGAACACAAAGCCATTCCCTTCTTCCTCATTTCTTCTTCTTCTACTCTCTTCTTTCTTCTTTTGCTCGAGGACGAGCAAACCCTTTAAGTTTGGTGTGGTAAAAGCATTGCTTTTTGTTTTTCCATAACCATTTATGGCATCCAAGGCCGGAGAAACCTCTAGAAAGAGGAAAGGGAAGGCAAAAGCTTCTATCTCTGAGTCATGGGAGATGGAGAGATTCATCTCAAGGGTGCATCAAGACCACTTCTATGAAGTTGTGGCCTTGAAGAAGGTGATCCCCGAGGTCCCTTTTTCACTCAAAAAGAGTGAATATCCGGAGATCCGACATGAGATCCGAAGAAGAGGTTGGGAAGTTCTTACCAACCCCATTCAACAAGTCGGAATCTTAATGGTTCAAGAGTTCTATGCCAATGCATGGATCACCAAGAACCATGATCAAAGTGTGAACCCGGATCCAAAGAATTATCTTACTATGGTTCGAGGGAAATACTTAGATTTTAGTCCGGAAAATGTAAGGTTGGCATTCAACTTGCCCATGATGCAAGGAGATGAACATCCTTACACTAGAAGGGTCAACTTTGATCAAAGGTTGGACCAAGTCCTCACAGTCATATGTGAAGAGGGCGCCCAATGGAAGAGAGATTCAAGAGGGAAGCCGGTTCAATTGAGAAGGCATGACCTCAAACCCGTGGCTAGAGGATGGTTGGAGTTTATCCAACGCTCAATCATTCCCACTAGCAACCGGTCCGAAGTTACCATAGACCGGGCTATCATGATTCATAGCATCATGATTGGAGAAGAAATAGAAGTTCATGAGGTTATATTTCAAGAACTTTATAAGGTGGCGGAAAAGTCCTCTACCTTGGCAAGGTTAGCCTTTCCTCATCTCATTTGTCACCTCTGTTATTCAGTTGGAGTTGACATAGAGGGAGACATCCCCATTGATGAGGACAAGCCCATCACTAAGAAGAAGATGGAGCACACAAGAGATCCCACTCATCATGAGATCCCTGAGATTCCTCAAGGGATGCACTTTCCTCCACAAAACTATTGGGAGCAACTAAACACCTCCCTAGGAGAATTGAGTTCCAACATGGGACAACTAAGGATGGAGCATCAAGAACACTCCATCATCCTCCATGAAATTAGAGAAGATCAAAGAGTCATGAGAGAGGAGCAACAAAGACAAGGAAGAGACATTGAGGAGCTCAAGCACTCCATAGGATCTTCAAGAGGAAGAAAGAGCCGCCATCACTAAGGTGGACCCGTTCTTTAATTTCCTTGTTCTTTATCCTTCTGTTTTTTCGAAAATTAATGCTTATGTTTGTCCATGTTTGTGTCTCGTGATCATTAGTGTCTTAGTGTCTATGCCTTAAAGTTATGAATGTCCTATGAATCCATCACCTTTCTTAAATGAAAAATGTTCCTAATTGAAAAAGAAAAGAATTGCATGAATTTTGAATTTTATAACAGTTTGATTATTTTGATGTGGTGGCAATACTTGTGTTTTCTGAATGTATGCTTAAACAGTGCATATGTCTTTTGAATTTGTGGTTCATGAATGTTGGCTCTTGAAAGAATGATGAAAAAGGAGACATGTTACTGAGGATCTGAAAAATCATAAAAATGATTCTTGAAGCAAGAAAAAGCAGTGAATATAAAAAAAAAGAAGAAAAACGAAAAAAAAGGAGAAAAGAAAACGAAAAAAAAGAGAGAAAAAGAAAGAAATAAAGTTGTGATCCAAGGCAAAAAGAGTGTGCTTAAGAACCCTGGACACCTCTAATTGGGGACTCTAGCAAAGCTGAGTCACAATCTGAAAGGGTTCACCCAATTATGTGTCTGTGGCATGTATGTATCCGGTGGTAATACTGGAAGACAGAGTGCTTTGGGCCACGGCCAAGACTCAATAAGTAGCTGTGTTCAAGAATCATCATACTTAACTAGGAGAATCAGTGACACTATCTGGATTCTGAGTTCCTAAAGAAGCCAATCATTCTGAATTTCAAAGGATAGAGTGAGATGCCAAAACTGTTCAGAGGCAAAAAGCTAAAAGCCCCGCTCATCTAATTAATACTGATCTTCATAGATGTTTTTGGAATTCATTGCATATTCTCTTCTTTTTATCTTATTTGATTTTCAGTTGCTTGAGGACAGGCAACAATTTAAGTTTGGTGTTGTGATGAGCGGATAATTTGTACGCTTTTTGGCATTGTTTTTAGTATGTTTTTAGTATGATCTAGTTAGTTTTTAGTATATTTTTATTAGTTTTTAGTTAAAATTCACTTTTCTAGACTTTACTATGAGTTTGTGTGTTTTTCTGTGATTTCAGGTATTTTCTGGCTGAAATTGAGGGACCTGAGCAAAAATCTGATTCAGAGACTAAAAAGGATTGCAGATGCTGTTGGATTCTGACCTCTCTGCACTCGAAGTGGATTTTCTGGAGCTACAGAAGCTCAATTGGCGCGCTCTCAAAGGCGTAGGAAAGTAGACATCCTGGGCTTTCCAGCAATATATGATAGTCCATACTTTGCCCAAGATTTGATGGCCCAAACCGGTGTTCAAAATCACCCTCAGAATTCCCAGCGTTAAACGCCGGAACTGGCACAAGAATGGGAGTTAAACGCCCAAACTGGCACCAAAGCTGGCGTTTAACTCCAAGAAGAGTCTCTACACGAAAATGCTTCAATGCTCAGCCCAAGAACACACCAAGTGGGCCCGGAAGTGGATTTTTATGTCATTTACTCATCTCTGTAAACCCTAGGCTACTAGTTCTCTATAAGTAGGACCTTTTACTATTGTATTTTTAATCTTTGGATCTTTGGATTATTTTAGATCCTTTGATCATCTTGGGAAATCTAGTTCTTAGATCATTGGGAGGCTGGCCACACGGCCATGCCTAGACCTTGTTCTTATGTATTTTCAACGGTGGAGTTTCTACACACCATAGATTAAGGTGTGGAGTTCTGCTGTACCTCGAGTATTAATGCAATTACTATTGTTCTTCTATTCAATTCCGCTTGTTTTTGTTCTAAGATATCACTTGTTCTTAACCCGGATGAATGTGATGATCCGTGACACTCATCATCATTCTCACCTATGAACGTGTGCCTGACAACCACCTCCGTTCTACCTTAGATTGGGTGAATATCTCTTGGATTCCTGATACACGATGCATGGTTGATCGCCTGACAATCGAGTGCTCGCCTGACAATCGAGCCAGCCATTCCATGAGATCAGAGTCTTCATGGTATAGGCTAGAACTAATGGCGGCATTCAAGAGAATCCGGAAGGTCTAACCTTGTCTGTGGTATTCTGAGTAGGATTCAATGACTGAATGACTGTGACGTGCTTCAAACTCCTAAGGGCGGGGCATTAGTGACAGACGCAAAAGAATCACTGGATTCTATTCCGGCCTGATCGAGAACCGACAGATGGATAGCCGTGCCGTGACAGGGTGCGTTGAACATTTCCACTGAGAGGATGGGAGGTAGCCACTGACAACGGTGAAACCCTTGCATAAGCTTGCCATGGAAAGGAGTAAGAAGGATTGGATGAAGACAGTAGGAAAGCAGAGAGACAGAAGGGACCAGTATCTTCATACTCTTATCTGAAATTCCTACCAATGAATTACATAAGTATCTCTATCTTTATCTTTATGTTTTATGCGTTTATCACTATACCCATTTGAGTCTGCCTGACTAAGATTTACAAGGTGACCATAGCTTGCTTCATACCAACAATCTCTGTGGGATCGACCCTTACTCGCGTAAGGTTTATTACTTGGACGACCCAGTACACTTGCTGGTTAGTTGTGCGAAGTTGTAGTGATCACAATTTCGTCCACCAGAAACCCACATGGTGCGCTCTCAATTGCGTGGAAAGTAGACATCCAGGGCTTTCCACCAATATATAATAGTTCATACTTTGATCGAGTTTTGACGACGCAAACTGGCATTCAAACGCCAATTTCCTGCCCTATTCTTGCGTTAAACTCATGAAAAGTGGCATAAAAGTTGGAGTTTAACTCCAAGAAAAGTCTCTACACACGAAAGCATCAATGCTCAGCCCAAGCACACACCAAGTGGGCCCGGAATTGGATTTCTGCATCATTTACTTATTTCTGTAACCCTAGTAACTAGTTAGTATAAATAGAACTTTTTACTATTGTACTCACATCTTTGGATTATCGTTAGATCATCTTTGGACGTTCTGTCCTTAGACCTAGGTCTTGGTTATTCTGGTTCCCTTTCTGGGGCCGAAGCCAATGAACACCATTATCACTTATGTATTTTCAACGGTGGAGTTTCTACACACCATAGATTAAGGTGTGGAGCTCTGCTGTTCCTCGAGTATTAATGCAATTACTACTGTTTCCTATTCAATTCATGCTTATTCTTGTTCTAAGATATCTATTCACACACAAGAACATGATGAATGTGATGATTATGTGACACTCATCACCAATCTCAAGTTATGAACGCGTGCCTGACAAACACTTCCGTTCTACATGAAAACAAGCTTGAACGCATATCTCTTGGATTTCTGGTCCATGCGTTTGATTGCCTCTCCTGACAATAGAGCCTTCAATTCCTTGAGATCAGAGTCTTTGTGGTATAACTGGTGGACGAAATTGTGATCACTATTCTTTGTGCTTGTATGGATTTATTCAATAATTGTCTTTATTTGAATTCACAACTCCGTTCAACTAACCAGCAAGTGTATTGGGTCGTCCAAGTAATAAACCTTACGCGAGTAAGGGTCGATCCCACAGAGATTGTTGGTATGAAGCAAGCTATGGTCACCTTGTAAATGTCAGTTAGGCAGATTAAATTGGTTTATGGGTTTTTGAAAATAGAAATAAGAAAATAAATTATAAAAAGGGATAGGATACTTATGCAGATTCATTGGTGGGAATTTCAGATAAGCGAATGGAGATACTATATGCTCAAGGACGCCTGCTATTCTCCTGCTTCAACTCAATCCTTCTTACTCCTTTCCATGGCAAGCTGTGTATAGGGGTTCACCATCAGCGGTGGCTACTTTCAATCCTCTCGGGAAAATGATCCTATGCGGCTGTCACTCGCACGGCTAATCGTCTGGAGGCATCACCCATGGTTGATGGCTACATCCCATCCTCGCAGTGAAAACTACGCTCACGCACTCTGTCACAGTACGGCTAATCACTGGTTGGTTCCTGCGCCTACTGGAATAGAATCCCTTGATTCTTTTGCGTCTGTCACTAACGCCCAGCACTTGCAAGTTTGAAGCACGTCACAGTCATTCATTACTGGAATCCTACTCGGAATACCACAGACAAGGTGAGACTTTCCGGATTCCCAGGATTCTACTCGAAATACCACAGACAAGGTGAGACTTTCCGGATCCTCATAAATGCCGCCATCTATCTAGCTTATACCACGAAGATTCTGTTGGGGAATCTAAGAGATACGCATTCAAGCTCGGTTGCATGTAGAACGGAAGTGGTTGTCAATCACGTGCGTTCATAAGTGAGAATGATAATGATCGTCACTTTCATCATTACACTCATCATGTTCTTGGGTACGAATTAATATCTTGGAATAAGAATAAGAGAGATTTGAATAAAAGAAAATAGAACTGCATTAATACTTGAGGTACAGCAGAGCTCCACACCCTTAATCTATGGTGTGCAGAAACTCCACCGTTGGAAATACATAAGTAAAAGAGGTTCAGGCATGGCCGAATGGCCAGCCCCCAAAACGTGATCACAGGATTCAAAATACAATCCAGGATGATAATATGATAGTAAAAAGTTCTATTTATAATAAACTAGCTCCTAGGGTTTACATGAGTAAGTAATTGATGCATAAATCCACTTCCGGGGCCCACTTGGTGTATGTTTGGGCTGAGCTTGATCTATCCACGAGCTGAGGCTTCTCTTGGAGTTGAACTCCGAGTTATTACGTGTTTTGGGCGTTCAACTCCGGATTATGACGTTTTTCTGGCGTTTAACTCCAGACAGCAGCATGAACTTGGCGTTCAACGCCAAGTTACGTCGTCAATATTCGAATAAAGCATAAAGTATTATATATTTCTGGAAAGCCCTGGATGTCTACTTTCCAACGCCGTTGAGAGCGCGCCAATTGGAGTTCTGTAGCTCCTGAAAATCCATTTTGAGTGCAGGGAGGTCAGATTCCAACAGCATCAGCAGTCCTTTTGTCAGCCTTTTTCAGAGTTTTGCTCAAGTCCCTCAATTTCAGCCAGAATTTACCTGAAATCACAGAAAAACACACAAACTCATAGTAAAGTCCAGAAATGTGAATTTAACATAAAAACTAGTGAAAACATCCCTAAAAGTAGCTCAAACTTACTAAAAACTATATAAAAACAATGCCAAAAAGCGTATAAATTATCCGCTCATCACAACACCAAACTTAAATTGTTGCTTGTCCCCAAGCAACTGAAAATCAAAGAGGATAAAAGAAGAGAATATACTATAAATTTCAGAATATCAATGAATATTAATTTAATTAGATGAGCGGGACTTGTAGCTTTTTGCTTCTGAATAGTTTTGGCATCTCACTTTTTCCTTTGAAGTTCAGAGTGATTGGCGTCTCTGGGAACTCAGAATTTCGGATAGTGTTATTGACTTTCCTAGTTAAGCATGTTTGATTCTTGAACACAGCTACTTATGAGTCTTGGCCTTGGCCCTAAGCATTTTGTTTTCCAGTATTACCACCGGATACACAAATGCCACAGACACATGACTGGGTGAACCTTTTCAGATTGTGACTCAGCTTTGCTAGAGTCCCCAGTTAGTGGTGTCCAGAGCTCTTAAGCACACTCTTTTGCCTTGGATCACGACTTTAACCACTTAGTCTCAAGCTTTTCACTTGGACCTTCATGACACAAGCACATGGTTAGGGACAGCTTGATTTAGCCGCTTAGGCCTGGATTTAATTTCCTTGGGCCCTCCTATCCATTGATGCTCAAAGCCTTGGATCCTTTTTACCCTTGCCTTTTGGTTTTAAGGGCTATTGGCTTTTTCTACTGCTCCTTTTTTTTCTTTCTCAATTTTTCGCCATTTTTTTCACAAGCTTTTGCGTTTTCACTGCTTTTTCTTGCTTCAAGAATCAATTTCATGATTTTTTTCAGATCATCAATAACATTTCTCTTTGTTCATCGTTCTTTCAAGAACCAACAATTTTAACACTCATAAACAACAAGATCAAAAATATGCACTGTTCAATCATTCATTCAGAAAACAAAAAGTATTGTCACCACATCAATATAATTAAATTAAATTCAAGGATAAATTCGAAATTCATGTACTTCTTGTTCTTTTGAATTAAAACATTTTTCATTTAAGAGAGGTGAAAGACTAATGGGTTTTATTCATAGCTTTAAGGCATGGTTACATACTAATGATCATGAAGTAGAGACATAAAACATAGATAAACACAATAATTAAAAACCGAAAACAGAAAGAAGTAAAGAACAAGGAATGAATCCACCTCTAGTGGCGTCTTCTTCTTGAAGGACCAACAATGTCCTTAAGCTCTTCTATGTCCCTTCCTTGCCTTTGTTGCTCCTCCCTCATTGCTCTTTGATCTTCTCTTATTTCTTGGAGAATGATGGAGTGCTCATGATGTTCCACCCTTAATTGTTCAACATTATGGCTCAAATCTTCTAAGGAGGTGTTGAGTTGCTCCCAATAGTTGTTGGGAGGAAAGTGCATTCCTTGAGGCATCTCAGGAATTTGTTGATGATGAGCTTCTTCATGTTCTTCTTGAGGGCCGTGAGGAGCTTCTCTTGTTTGCTCCATCCTTTTCTTGGTGATGGGCTTGTCTTCTTCAATGGAGACATCTCCATCTATGATAACTCCAGCTGAGTAACATAGATGGCAAATAAGGTGAGGGAAGGCTAGCCGTGCCATGGGTGAGGACTTGTCGGCTATTTTGTAGAGTTCATTGGAGATGACCTCATGAACCTCTACTTCCTCTCCAATCATGATGCTATGGATCATGGTGGCCCGATCCACAGTAACTTCAGATCGGTTGCTAGTAGGAATGATGGCTCTTGGAGATGAATCTCTCCTTCTCCCATGACTCGGAGGTGGAAGCTTTTGTCTTCCCTTTCCCTTTTCTAGAGGATACTCCGGCCTTAGGTGCCATTGATGGTAATGGAAAAACAAAAAGCTTATGCTTTTACCACACCAAACTTAAAATTTTGCTCGCCCTCGAGCAAGAGAGAAAAGAAGAGTAGAAGAAGAAGAGAATATGGGAGAAAGGGGAAGAAGTAGGTTCGGCTATGTGGGAGAAGAAGGGGTTTTGTTGTGTGAAAAATGAAGTAGAAGGGAAGGGTATTTATAGGGAGAGGGAGGGTGGGATTTCGGCCATTTTGGGTGGGAATGGGTGGGAAAGTGAATTTGAATTTTATGAAGGTAGGTGGGGTTTATGGGGAAGAGTGGGTTGATGTGAATGGTGATTGGGGAAATTGGGAAGAGGAATTGAGGTGATTGGTGAAGGTTTTTGGGAAGTGTGATATGGGAAAGAGTGAAATGAGATTTGGATTAGGAGAGTGTGATTAGGATTAAAAGAGAAGGTGGGAATGTGGTAGGTGGGGATCCTGTGGGGTCCACAGATCCTGAGGTGATCCTGTGGGGTCCACAGATCCTGAGGTGAAAAGAAATACCATTCCTTCACCATATAGGCATGTAAATTGCCTTCGTGCATCATTCTGGCGTTCAAACGCCCATTGGTGCACATTCTGGGCGTTCAACGCCCATGTAATGCATGTTTCTGGCGTTGAACGCCAGTTTCATGCTTGTTACTGGCGTTCAGCACCAGTTTGTCCTCTCTGTGCACATTCCTGGCATTCAACGCCAGGTTGTTGCTTGTTTCTGGCGTTCAGCGCTAGAATGGTGCTCTGTTCTGGCGTTGAACGCCAGCCAGATGCATCTTACTGGCGTTGAACGCCAGTCTGCGCTGCCTCCAGGGTGAACAATTTTTTTCTTCTGTTTTTGACTCTGTTTTTAATTTTTTTTGATTTTTTCGTGACTCCTCATGATCATGTACCTAATAAAACACAAAAATAACAAAGAAACAAAATAAAATAAAATTAGATAAATAAAATTGGGTTGCCTCCCAACAAGCGCTTCTTTAACGTCAATAGCTTGACAGTGGCTCTCATGGAGCCACAAGGTGATCAGGTCAATGTTAGTGTAGTCCCAACACCAAACTTAGAGTTTGGATATGGGGTCTTAACACCAAACTTAGAGTTTGGTTGTGGCCTCACAACACCAAACTTAGAGTTTGACTGTGTGGGCTCTTCTTGACTCTGAACTGAGAGAAGCTCTTCATGCTTACTCTCTTCTGTCACAGAGGGATGGCCATGTGCTTTAAACACAAGGTAGTCCCCATTCAATTGAAGGAGTAACTCACCTCTGTTGACATCTATCACAGCTTCTGCTGTGGCTAGGAAAGGTCTTCCAAGGATGATGCAATCATCCTCTTCCTTCCTAGTGTCTAAGATTATGAAATCAGCAGGGATGTAAAGGCCTTCAACCTTTACTAGCACGTCCTCTACTATTCCATAAGCTTGTCTCAATGACTTATCTGCCAATTGTAATGAGAACAAGGCAGGTTGTACCTCAATGATCCCCAGCTTCTCCATTACAGAGAGTGGCATAAGATTTATCCCTGACCCCAGATCACATAGAGCTTTTTCAAAGCTCATGGTGCCTATGGTACAAGGTATTAGGAACTTGCCAGGATCTTGTTTCTTTTGAGGTAGAGTTTTCTGAATCCAAGTATCTAGTTCACTAATGAGCAAGGGAGGTTCACTTTCCCAAGTTTCATTACCAAACAACTTGGCATTCAGCTTCATGATAGCTCCTAAATATTGAGCAACTTGCTCTCCAGTCACATCTTCATCCTCTTCAGAGGAAGAATAGTCTTCAGAGCTCATGAATGGCAGAAGGAGATTTAATGGAATCTCTATGGTCTCTATATGAGACTCAGATTCCTCTGGATCCTTATTAGGAAACTCCTTCTTGCTTGAAGGACGTCCCAGGAGGTCTTCCTCACTAGGATTTTTGTCCTCCTCCTCCCTAGTGCATTCGGCCACTTTGATTAAATCAATGGCCTTGCACTCTCCTTTTGGATTCTCTTCTGTATTGCTTGGGAGAATACTGGGAGGAGTTTCAATAACTTTCTTACTCAGCTGGCCTACTTGTGCCTCCAAATTTCTAATGGAGGATCTTGTTTCATTCATGAAACTGAAGGTGGCTTTTGACAGATCAGAGACTATATTGGCTAAATTAGAAGTGTTTTGTTCAGAGTTCTCTGTCTGTTGCTGAGAAGATGATGGATATGGCTTACTATTACTCAGCCTATTGCGTCCACCATTGTTAAAGCCTTGTTGAGGCTTTTGTTGATCCTTCCAGGAGAAATTTGGATGATTTCTCCATGATGGGTTATAGGTGTTTCCATAAGGTTCACCCATGTAATTAACCTCTGCCATGGCAGGGTTCTCAGGATCATAAGCTTCTTCAGAAGCTGCCTCTCTAGTACTGTTGGATGCATGTTGCAATCCATTAAGATTTTGAGAGATCATGTTGACCTGTTGAGTCAACACTCTGTTCTGAGCCAATATGGCATTCAGAGCATCAATTTCAAGAACTCCTTTCTTCTGAGGTATCCCATTGTTCACGGAATTCCTCTCAGAGGTATACATGAATTGGTTGTTTGCAACCATGTCAATGAGTTCTTGAGCCTCTTCAGGCGTTTTCTTCAGGTGAATAGATCCACCTGCAGAGTGGTCCAATGACATTTTCGAAAATTCAGAGAGACCATAATAGAATATATCTAATAGGGTCCATTCTGAAAACATGTCAGATGGACATCTTTTGGTCAGCTGCTTGTATCTTTCCCAAGCTTCATAGAGGGATTCACCATCTTTTTGTTTGAAGGTTTGAACATCCACTCTCAGCTTGCTCAGCTTTTGAGGAGGAAAGAATTTATCCAAGAAGGCAGTGACCAGCTTATCCCAGGAGTCCAGGCTATCCTTAGGTTGTGAATCCAACCATATTCTAGCTCTGTCTCTTACAGCAAAAGGGAAAAGCATGAGTCTGTAGACTTCAGGATCAACTCCATTCGTCTTTACAGTCTCACAGATCTGCAAGAACTCAGTTAGAAACTGATAAGGATCTTCAGATGGAAGTCCATAAAACTTGCAGTTTTGTTGCATTAATGCAACTAGTTGAGGCTTAAGCTCAAAGGTATTGGCTCCAATGGCAGGAATGGAGATGCTTCTTCCATCAAACTTGGACGTTGGCTTTGTGAAGTCACCAAGCATTCTCCTTGCATTATTATTATTATTATTTTCGGCTGCCATCTCCTTCTCTTGTTCAAAAATTTCTGAAAGGTTATTTCTGGATTGTTGTAATTTAGCTTCTCTTAATTTTCTCTTCAGAGTCCTTTCAGGTTCTGGATCAACTTCAACAAGAGTGCCCTTTTCCCTGTTCCTGCTCATATGAAAGAGAAGAAAACAAGAAAAGAAAGAGGAATCCTCTATGTCACAGTATAGAGACTTCCTTATGTTAGTAGAAGAAGAAAGGGGTTAGAAGAATGGAGATGGGGATTCGGATTTTTGGATGAAGAGAGGTGAAGAGAAGTGTTAGTAATTAAATAATTAAATAGAAGAAGAAAAGAGAAGGAAGATTTCGAAAATAATTTTTGAAAAAGAGGTTAGTAATTTTCGAAAATCAAAGACAAAATATAATTAAAATTAAAATTTAAAACAAAAAGAATTTTTGAAAAAGAGAGGGAGAATTTTCGAAAATTAGAGAGGGAAAAGTAGTTAGGTGGTTTTGAAAACGATAAGAAACAAACAAAAAGTTAGTTAGTTGATTGAAAAAGATTTGAAATCAAATTTTGAAAAAGATAAGAGGATAAGAAGTTAGATAAGATAAAAGATAAAAAGATAAGATAAAAATTTTAATAAAAAGATATTTTGAAAAAGATTTAATTTTTAAAAAGACTCAACTAACAAGAAACTACAGGATAAGATTCTAGAATTTAAAGATTGAACCTTTCTTAACAAGAAAGTAACAAACTTCAAATTTTTGAACCAATCACATTAATTGTTAGCTAATTTTCGAAAATTTGATATAAAGATAAGAAAAAGATTTTGAAAATATTTTGAAAAAGATTTTTGAAATTTTCGAAATTTATATAAAAAAATGAAAAAGATATGATTTTTGAAAAAGATTTTGAAAAGATAAGATTTTTAAAATTGAAATTTTGACTTGACTTGTAAGAAACAACTAATTTTAAAAATTTTTTGACCAAGTCAACCCAAAATTTCGAAATTTTGGAGGGAAATAAGGAAAAGATATTTTTTTATTTTTGAATTTTTAAAGAAAAACACAAAAATGACCCAAAACATGAAAATTTTGGATCAAGACACAAGATGCATGCAAGAATGCTATGAATGTCAAGATGAACACCAAGAACACTTTGAAGATCATGATGAACATCAAGAACAAAATTTTGAAAAATTTTTGATGCAAAGAAAACATGCAAGACACCAAACTTAGAAATCTTTAATGCATGGAAAATATGAATGCAAAAGTGCACATGAAAAACAACAAAAGACACAAAACAAGAAATCATCAAGATCAAACAAGAAGACTTGTCAAGAACAACTTGAAGATCATGAAGAATACTATGAATGCATGAAATTTTCGAAAAAATGCAAGAAAAATTTTAAAAGCATGCAATTGACACCAAACTTAAAAATTAACACAAGTCTCAAACAAGAAACACAAAATATGTTTTTTGATTTTTATGATTTTCTAATTTTTTTGTATTTTTATTTTAATTTTTTTTCGAAAAACATTTTTGGAAAAACGAAAAATAAAAGAAAAACTTTGAAAAAGATTTTTGAAAAGAAAATTACCTAATCTGAGCAACAAGACGAACCGTCAGTTGTCCATACTCGAACAATCCCCGGCAACGGCGCCAAAAACTTGGTGGACGAAATTGTGATCACTATTCTTTGTGCTTGTATGGATTTATTCAATAATTGTCTTTATTTGAATTCACAACTCCGTTCAACTAACCAGCAAGTGTACTGGGTCGTCCAAGTAATAAACCTTACGCGAGTAAGGGTCGATCCCACAGAGATTGTTGGTATGAAGCAAGCTATGGTCACCTTGTAAATCTCAGTTAGGTAGATTAAATTGGTTTATGGGTTTTTGAAAATAGAAATAAGAAAATAAATTATAAAAAGGGATAGGATACTTATGCAGATTCATTGGTGGGAATTTCAGATAAGCGAATGGAGATACTATATGCTCAAGGACGCCTGCTATTCTCCTGCTTCAACTCAATCCTTCTTACTCCTTTCCATGGCAAGCTGTGTATAGGGGTTCACCATCAGCGGTGGCTACTTTCAATCCTCTCGGGAAAATGATCCTATGCGGCTGTCACTCGCACGGCTAATCGTCTGGAGGCATCACCCATGGTTGATGGCTACATCCCATCCTCGCAGTGAAAACTACGCTCACGCACTCTGTCACAGTACGGCTAATCACTGGTTGGATCCTGCGCCTACTGGAATAGAATCCCTTGATTCTTTTGCGTCTGTCACTAACGCCCAGCACTTGCAAGTTTGAAGCACGTCACAGTCATTCATTACCGGAATCCTACTCGGAATACCACAGACAAGGTGAGACGTTCGGATTCCCAGGATCCTACTCGGAATACCACAGACAAGGTGAGACTTTCCGGATCCTCATAAATGCCGCCATCTATCTAGCTTATACCACGAAGATTCTGTTGGGGAATCTAAGAGATACGCATTCAAGCTCGGTTGCATGTAGAACGGAAGTGGTTGTCAATCACATGCGTTCACAAGTGAGAATGATAATGATCGTCACTTTCATCATTACACTCATCATGTTCTTGGGTACGAATTAATATCTTGGAATAAGAATAAGAGAGATTTGAATAAAAGAAAATAGAACTGCATTAATACTTGAGGTACAGCAGAGCTCCACACCCTTAATCTATGGTGTGCAGAAACTCCACCGTTGGAAATACATAAGTAAAAGAGGTTCAGGCATGGCCGAATGGCCAGCCCCCAAAACGTGATCACAGGATTCAAAATACAATCCAGGATGATAATATGATAGTAAAAAGTTCTATTTATAATAAACTAGCTCCTAGGGTTTACATGAGTAAGTAATTGATGCATAAATCCACTTCCGGGGCCCACTTGGTGTATGTTTGGGCTGAGCTTGATCTATCCACGAGCTGAGGCTTCTCTTGGAGTTGAACTCCGAGTTATTACGTGTTTTGGGCGTTCAACTCCGGATCATGACGTTTTTCTGGCGTTTAACTCCAGACAGCAGCATGAACTTGGCGGTCAACGCCAAGTTACGTCGTCAATCTTCGAATAAAGCATGGACTATTATATATTGCTGGAAAGCCCTGGATGTTTACTTTCCAACGCCGTTGAGAGCGCGCCAATTGGAGTTCTGTAGCTCCTGAAAATCCATTTCGAGTGCAGGGAGGTCAGATTCCAACAGCATCAGCAGTCCTTTTGTCAGCCTTTTTCAGAGTTTTGCTCAAGTCCCTCAATTTCAGCCAGAATTTACCTGAAATCACAGAAAAACACACAAACTCATAGTAAAGTCCAGAAATGTGAATTTAACATAAAAACTAGTGAAAACATCCCTAAAAGTAGCTCAAACTTACTAAAAACTATATAAAAACAATGCCAAAAAGCGTATAAATTATCCGCTCATCAATAACCTAGAACCAATTGGCAGCATTCTTGAGATTCGAAAAGTCTAAACCTTGTCTATGGTATTCCGAGTAGGATCCGGGATGGGATGACTGTGACGAGCTTCAAACTCATGACTGTTGGGCATAGTGACAGATGCAAAAGGATCACTGGATCCTATTCCAACACAAGTGAGAACCGACAGATGATTAGCCCTACGTAACCCGTAGCTGGACCATTTTCACTGAGAAGACGGGAGGTAGCCATTGACAACGGTGATACCTGAACATACAACTTGCCATAGAAAGGAGTATGAATGATTGAATGAAGACAGTAGGAAAGCAGAGATTCAGAAGGAATAACACATCTCCATACGCTTATCTAAAATTCTCACCAATGAATTACATAAGTATCACTATCATTATTTTATATTTATTTATCTATTAATTATCAAAACTCTATAACCATTTGAATCCGCCTGACTGAGATTTACAAGATGACCATAGCTTGCTTCAAGCTGACAATCTCTGTGGGATCGACCCTTACTCATGTAAGGTTTATTACTTGGACGACCCAGTGCACTTGCTGCTTAGTTGTGCGAAGTTGTGAAAAAGAGTTGAGATTACAATTGTGCGTACCAAGTTGTTGGCGCCATTGAGATCACAATTTCGTGCACCAAGTTTTTGGCACAGTTGCCGGGGATTGTTCGAGTTTGGACAACTGACGGTTCATCTTGTTGCTTAGATTAAGTAATTTTCTTCTTTTTTTTTCAATCTTTATTTTATTTTCAAAAAGTTTTCAAAAATCTTTCAAAATGTTTTTCTTCTTTTTCGTTTTTCCAAAATAATTTTCGAAAAATCCAAAATTTTTTTAAAATCATAAAAACCAAAAGTTTTGTGTTTCTTGTTTGAGTCTAGTGTCAATTTTTAAGTTTGGTGTCAATTGTATGTTTTAATTTTTCTAAAAAAATTTATTTTCAAAAATTCATGCATTACATTCTTCATGATCTTCAAGTTGTTATTGATAAGTCTCCTTGTTTGATCTTCATATTTTCTTGTTTTGTGTCTTTTGTTGTTTTTCATATGCATTTTTGAATTCATAGTGTCTAAACATGAAAAATCTCTAAGTTTGGTGTCTTGCATGTCTTTCTTTTCTTGAAAATTTTTCAAAAAAAAAGTTCTTGATGTTCATCATGATCTTCAAAGTGTTCTTGGTGTTCATCTTGACATTCATAGTGTTCTTGCATGCATCATTTGTTTTAATCCAAAACTTTTATGTATTGAGTCATTTTGTAGTTTTTCTCTTTCCTCATTAAATTAAAAAAAAATATATCTTTTCCTTATTTCACTCATAAATTTCGAAAACTTTGGGTTGACTGATAAACCACTATTTTATGGTTTATATTGTGTTTGATTGAGTGGTTTTATCAAGCTTTTCACCCACTTATTCATATGATTAGCATGTATATACAATTCCTTCCCAAATTGTTCTATGATTGAAAACTTGCTTCCTAAAGATATTTTAATTATATATTTTTATTCTCCTTTATGCCATTCGATGTCGTGATACGTATGTTAAGTGTTTCAGGCTTCATAAGGCAGAAATGGATGAGAGAATGGAGAGGAAGTATGCAAAAATGGAAGGAACACAAGGAATTGAGGAGATGACCAGCGAGAAGTCACGCGGTCGCATGGCTCACGCGGCCGCGCGAATTGGAAGAAATTGAAGTGACGCGCCCGCGTGCCTGACGTGACCGCATGGACTGGAAGCTGCACGAATGACGCAAATGCGTGGACGATGCGCACGTGTGGTACGAAAAATGCTGAGTGACGCGATCGCGTGGACGACGCGGCCGCGTTACGTGCGCGATCTGCAGAATTACAAAAGTCGCTGGCAGAGATTCTGGGCTACATTTCAACCCAGTTTTGGACAGATTAAAATCAGAGAACATGAAGAGACTCAGGACATCACTTGAGATTCAATCATTACTCAAAACTTTTTCAAAAATCAAATCATTTTCATTTTTCTTTTGTATTTTCGAAAATATTTTAAAAATTGATTTTCAAAATCTTTTTCTTAATTTTATTTCATAATTTTTGAAAACTTTACTAACAATTAATGTGATTGATTCAAAAATTTGAAATTTGTTACTTTCTTGTTAAGAAATATTCAATCATTAAATTCTAGAATCATATCTTTTAGTTTCTTGTTATTCAAGTAATCAATTTTAATTTTAAAAATCAAATCTTTTTCAAAATAAATTTCAATCATATCTTTTCATTCATATCTTTTCATTCATATCTTTTTTCAAAATCAATTTCAAAAATCTTTTCTAACTCCTTATCTTTTCAAAATTGATTTTCAAATCTTTTTCAACTAACTAATTGACTTTTTGTTTGTTTTACTATTTCTTATCTTTTTCAAAACCACCTAACTACTTTCCTCTCTCTAATTTTCGAAAATCACCTCCCTCTTTTCCAAAAATCTTTTTATTTAACTAATTGTTTTAAATTTTAATTTTATTCCTTTTTATAAATTCGAATTTTAACTTTAATTTAAAATAAAAACAAAAATATTTTTCTTTTATTTTAGTTAATTTTCGAAAACTCCTCTCTCTCATCTTCTTCTATTTATTTATTTATCTACTAACACTTCTTTTCTACTCAAAATTTGAACCCTCTTCTCCCCTGGATTTTCTTCTTATTTTCTTCTACTCACATAAAGGAATTTCTCTACTGTGTAAAGAGGATCCCTATTATTATTTTCTGTTCCCTTCTTTTTCATATGAGTAGGAGCAAGGACAAGAACATTTTTGTTGAAGCAGATCCTGAACCTGAAAGGACTCTGAAGAAAAAACTAAAAGAAGCTAAAATACAACAATCCATAGAAAACCTTAAGAAATTTTCGAAAAAGAAGAGGAGATTGCAGCCAAAAATAATGACAACAACAATAATGCAAGGAGGATGCTTGGTGATTATACAACACCTACTTCCAATTTTTATGGAAGAAGCATCTCAATCACTGCCATTGGAGTAAACAATTTTGAGCTAAAGCCTCAACTAGTTGCTCTAATACAACAGAACTGCAAGTTTTATGGACTTCCATCAGAAGATCCCTATCAGTTTTTAACTGAGTTCTTGCAGATCTGTGATACTGTTAAGACTAATGGAGTAGATCCTGAAGTCTACAAGCTCATGCTTTTCCCTTTTGCTGTAAGAGACAGAGCTAGAACATGGTTGGACTCACAACCTAAAGATAGCATGGACTTTAGGGATAAGCTGGCCACGGCCTTCTTGGACAAGTTCTTTCCTCCTCAAAAGTTGAGCAAGCTTAGAGTGGATGTTCAGACCTTCAGGCAAAAAGATGGTGAATCCCTTTATGAAGCTTGGGAAAGATACAAGCAGTTGACCAAAAAGTGTCCTTCTGACATGCTTTCAGATTGGACCATTTTGGATATATTCTATGATGGTCTATCTAAGTTCTCTAAGATGTCACTAGACCATTCTGTAGGTGGATCCATTCACCTAAAGAAAATGCCTGCAGAAGCTCAAGAACTCATTGACATGGTTGCAAATATCCAATTCATGTACACCTTTGAGAGGAATCCTGTGAGTAATGGGACGTCTCAGAAGAAAGAATACTGGCCCAGAACAAAATATTAACCCAACAAGTCAATATGATATCTCAGAGTCTGAATGGATTGCAAAATGTATCCAACAGTGCTAAAGAAGCATCTTCTAAAGAAGAAGCTTATGATCTTGAGAACCTTGCAATGGCAGAGGTGAATTACATGGGTGAACCCTATGGAAACACCTATAATCCCTCATGGAGAAATCATCCAAATTTCTCATGGAAGGATCAACAAAAGTCTCAACAAGGCTTTAATAATGGTGGAAGAAATAGGTTTAGCAATAGCAAGCCTTTTCCATAACCTTCTCAGCAACAGACAGAGAATTCTGAGCAGAGCCCCTCTAGCTTAGCAAACATAGTCTCTGATCTATCTAAGGCCACTTTAAGTTTCATGAATGAAACAAGGTCCTCCATTAGAAACTTGGAGGCACAAGTGGGTCAGCTGAGTAAGAAAATCACTAAAACTCCTCTTAGTACTCTCCCAAGCAATACAGAAGAGAATCCAAAAAGAGGGTGCAAGGCCATTGATATAATCAAAATGGCCGAATCCAAAGAGGAAGGGGAAGACATAAGTCCCAATGAGGAAGACCTCATGGGACGTCCTCCAGACAGAAAGGAGTTCCCTATTGAGGACCTAACGGAATCTGAGGCTCATATAGAGACCATAGAGATTCCATTAAACTACCTTCTGCCATTCATGAGCTCTGAGAACTATTCTTCCTCTGAAGAGGATGAAGATGTAACTGAAGAGCAAGTTGCCAATATCTAGGAGCCATCATGAAGTTGAATGCCAAGTTGTTTGGTAATAAGACTTGGAAAGATGAACCTCCCTTGCCTATTAGTGAACTAGATACATGGGTTCAGCAAACTCTATCTCAAAAGAAACAAGATCCTGGTAAATTCTTAATATCCTGTACCATAGGCACCATGACCTTTGAGAAGGCCCTGTGTGATCTGGGGTCAGGTATAAATCTTATGCCACTCTCTGTAATGGAGAAACTGGGGATCTTTGAGGTACAAGCTACAAGAATCTCATTAGAGATGGCAGACAAGTCAATAAAACAAGCGTATGGATTGGTAGAGGACGTGTTAGTGAAGGTTAAAGGCCTTTACATCCCTGCTAATTTCATAATCCTAGACACTGGAAAGGATGAGGATGAATGCATCATCCTTGGAAGACCTTTCCTAGCCACAGCAGGAGCTGTGATTGATGTTGCCAGAGGAGAGCTAGTCCTTCAATTTATTGGGGACTACCTTGTGTTTAAAGCTCAAGGATCTTCCTCTGCAACCATGGAGAGGAAGCATGAAAAGCTTATCTCAATCCAGAGTCAAACAAAGCTCCCACAATCAAACTCTAAGTTTGGTGTTGGGAGGCCACAACTAAACTCTAAATTTGGTGTTGAACCCCCACATTCAAACTCTACGTTTGGTGTTGGGAGGTCCCAACAATGCTCTGAACATCTGTGAAGCTCCATGAGAGCTCACTGTCAAGCTATTGACATTAAAGAAGCGCTTAATGGGAGGCAACCCAATTTTTATTTATCTATATTTCTATTTTTCTTTTATGTTATGATCATGTGGAGTCACAAAATAATTGCAAAAATTAAAAATAGAATAAAAAACAGCAGAAGAAAAAGCACACCCTGGAGGAAGAGCTGTCTGGTGTTTAAACGCCAGAAACAAGCATCTGTCTGGCGTTTAACGCCAGAAACAAGCACCAAGCTGGCGTTTAACGCCAGAAACAAGCATCAGGCTAGCGTTAAATGCCAGAAGTAGGCACATTTGGGCATTTAACGCCAGAAACAAGCTGCAGCCTGGCATTAAATGCCAGGATTACATACAGAAAGCGTTTTAAATGCCTAAAAGGTGCAGGGATGAGAAATCCTTGACACCTCAAGATCTGTGGACCCCACAGGATCACCTCAGGATCTGTGGTCCCTACAAGATCCCCACCTACCCCATTTCTCTCTTCTTCACACAATCTAAAAGCATTATACCCTTCACCAATGACCTCAATCTCTCTTTCCCATTACCCCTTCACCAATCACATCCATACACTCTTCCCCATAAACCCCACCTACCTTCAAATTCAAAATCTCTTTCCCACCCAAACCCACCATAAATGACCGAACCCAAACCCCTCTCCCTCCACTATATAAACCCCTCCATCCTTCTTCATTTTCATACATCACTACTCTCTCTTCTCCCCCTTGGCCAAAACCCACACCTCTCTCCCTCTCCTCCATATCTTCTTCTTCTTCTTTTATTCTTTCTTCTTTTGCTCGAGGGTGAGCAACATTCTAAGTTTAGTGTGGTAAAAGCATAGCTTTTTTTATTTTTCCATATTCATTGATGGCACCTAAGGCTAGAGAAACCTCAAGAAAGAGGAAAGGGAAGGCAATTACTTCCAACTCTGAGTCATGGGAGATGGAGAGATTCATCTCAAAAGCCCATCAAGACCACTTCTATGAAGTTGTGGCCAAGAAAAAGGTGATCCCTGAGGTCCCTTTTAAACTCAAAAAGGGCGAATATCCGGAGATCCGACAAGAGATTGGAAGAAGAGGATGGGAAGTTCTCTCCAATCCCGTTCAACAAGTCAGAATCTTAACAGTTCAAGAGTTCTATGCAAATTCATGGATCACTAGGAACCATGATCAAAGTATGAAACTAAACCCAAAGAATTGGCTTACAATGGTTCGGGGGAAATGCTTAGATTTCAGTCTGGAGAATGTAAGGTTGGCGTTCAACTTGCCTATGATGCAAGAAGACGCACGCCCCTACACTAGAAGGGTCAACTTTGATCAAAGGTTGGACCAAGTCCTCATGGACATATGTGTGAAAGGAGCTCAAAGGAAAAAGAGACTCAAAAGGCAAGCCGATTCAATTGAGAAGACTGGACCTTAAGCCTGTGGCTAGAGGATGGTTGGAGTTCATCCAAAGCTCCATCATCGCTTCTAGCAACCGATCCGAAGTAACTGTGGATCGGGCCATCATGATCCATAGCATCATGATTGGAGAGGAAGTAGAAGTTCATGAAGTCATCTCTCTAGAACTCTACAAGATAGCCGAAAAGCCCTCCACCTTGGCAAGGCTAGCTTTTCCTCATCTCATTTGCCATCTATGCAACTTAGCTAGAGTTGTCATAGAAGGAGACATCCTCATTGAAGAGGACAAGCCCATCACTAAAAAGAGGATGGAGCAAACAAGAGAGCCCATTCATGGATCTCAAGAGACGCATGAGGAAGCTCATCATCAAGAAATCCCTGAAATGCCACAAGGGATGCATTTTCCTCCAAATAACTATTGGGAACAACTCAACACTTCTCTAGAAGGATTGAGTCATAATATGAACCAATTAAGGGTGGAACACCAAGAGCACTCTATCATTCTCAATGAGATTAGAGAAGATAAAAGAGCTATGAGGGAGGAGCAACAAAGGCAAAGAAGAGACATAGAGGAGCTCAAGAACACCATTGGTCCTTCAAGAAGAAGCCGCCACCCTCACTAAGGTGGACTCATTCCTTAACTTCCTTGTTCTTATCTCTCTGTTTTTCAGTTTTATGCTATATGTTTGTCTATCTTTTGAGTCTTTACTACATGATCATTAGTATTTAGTAACTATGTCTTAAGGCTATGAATAATTCCATGAATCATTCACCTTTCTTAAATGAAAAATGTTTTTAATGCAAAAGAACAAGAAGTACATGAGTTTCGAATTTATCCTTGAAATTAGTTTAATTATATTGATGTGGTGACAATACTTTTTGTTTTCTGAATAAATGCTTGAACAATGCATATTTTTTATCTTGTTGTTTATGAATGTTAAAATTGTTGGCTCTTAAAAGAATGATGAAAAAGAGAAATGTTATTGATGATCTGAAAAATCATAAAATTGATTCCTGAAGCAAGAAAAAGCAGTGAATAGCAAAGCTTGCAAAAAAAAGAGAGAAAGAAAAAGAAAAAACAAGTAGAAAAAGCCAATAGCCCTTAAAACCAAAAGGCAAGGGTAAAAAGGATCCAAGGCTTTGAGCATCAATGCATAGGAGGGCCCAAGGAAATAAAATCTAGGCCTAAGCGGCTAAATCAAGCTGTCCCTAACCATGTGCTTGTGTCATGAAGGTCCAAGTGAAAAGCTTGAGACTGAGTAGTTAAAGTCATGATCCAAAGCAAAATGAGTGTGCTTAAGAGCTCTGGACACCTCTAACTGGGGACTTTAGCAAAGCTGAGTCACAATCTGAAAAGGTTCACCCAGTCATGTGTCTGTGGCATTTATGTATCCGGTGGTAAACTGGAAAACAAAGTGCTTAGGGCCACGCCCAAGACTCATAAAAGTAGCTGTGTTCAAGAATCAACATACTTAACTAGGAGAATCAATAACACTGTCTGAACTCTGAGTTCCTATGGATGCCAATCATTCTAAACTTCTAAGGATAAAGTGAGATGCCAAAACTGTTCTGAAGCAAAAAACTACAAAGTCCCACTCATCTAATTAGAACTAATATTCATTGATATTTTGAGATTTATAGTATATTCTCTTTTTTTTATCCTATTTGATTTTCAGTTGCTTGGGACAAGCAACAATTTAAATTTGGTGTTGTGATGAGCGGATAATTTATACGCTTTTTGGCATTGTTTTTAGGTAGTTTTTAGTAGGATCTAGCTACTTTTAGGGTTGTTTTTATTAGTTTTTATGCAAAATTCACATTTCTAGACTTTACTATGAGCTTGTGTGTTTTTTTGTGATTTCAGGTATTTTTTGGCTGAAATTGAGGGACCTGAGCAAAAATCTAATAGGAGGCTGAAAAAGGACTACAGATGCTGTTAGATTCTGACCTCCCTGCACTCGAAATGGATTTTCTGGAGTTACAAAACTTCAAATGGCGCTCTTTTAATTGCGTTAGAAATTAGACATCCAGGGCGTTTCAGCAATATATAATAGTCCATACTTTATTTGAGTTTAGATGACGCAAAATGGCATTCAACGCCAGTTCCATGCGGCATTCTGGAGTAAGACTCTAGAAACACGTCACAAACCAGAGTTAAACGCCAAAAACATGTTACAACTTGGTGTTTAACCCAAAGAGAAGTCTTTGCACGTGTAAAGCTCAAGCTCAGCCCAAGCACACACTAATGTGGGCCTCGAAAGTGGATTTCTGTACTTAGACTTATTTCTGTAAACCCTAGTAACTAGTTTAATATAAGTAGAACTTTTTACTATTGTATTAGGAGTCTTGGTCATCCTGGTTCCCTCTCTGGGGCTGGAACCAATGAACACCTTTATCGCTTATGTATTTTCAATGGTGGAGTTTCTACACACCATAGATTAAGGTGTGGAGCTCTGCTGTACCTCGAGTATTAATGCAAAGTACTATTGTTCTTCTATTCAATTCACGCTTATTCTTATTCTAAGATATCCATTCACACCCAAGAACCTGATTAATGTGATGATTATGTAACGCTCATCACCATTCTCACTTATGAACGTGTGCCTGACAACCACTTTCGTTCTACATGCAAATAAGCTTGAATGAATATCTCTTGGATTCCTTAATCAGAATCTTCGTGGTATAAGCTAGAATCCATTGGCAGCATTCTTGAGAATCCGAAAAGTCTAAACCTTGTTTGTGGTATTCCGAGTAGGATTCAGGGATTGAATGACTGTGACGAGCTTCAAACTCGCGATTGTAGGGCGTGGTGACCACGCAAAAGGATAGTAAATCCTATTCTTACATGATCGAGAACCGACAGCTGATTAGCCGTGTGGTGACAGCGCACCTGGACCATTTTCACTTAGAGGATGAATGGTAGCAATTCACAACAGTGATCCCCCAACATACAGCTTGCCATGGAAAGGAGTAAGAATGATTGGATGAAAGCAGTAGGAAATCAGAGATTCAGAAGGAACACAGTATCTTCATGCGCTTATTTGAAATTCCCACTAATGAATTACATAAGTATCTCTATCTTTATTTTATGCTTTATTTATCTTTATATTCGAAAACCATTATAACCATTAGAATCCGCCTGACTGAGATTTACAAGATGACCATAGCTTGCTTCATACCAACAATCTCCGTGGGATCGACCTTTACTCACGTAAGGTTTATTACTTGGACGACCCAGTACACTTGCTGGTTAATTTTGCGAAGTTGTGAAGAATGTGTGTGAACCATAGTGTTCCGAGGGTTACCTGAAACGTGTAGCTCGGTCGTCCGGAAAGACCCGAGGTGGGGGTTCAGGGACCCGAGCTTGATATGTAGAGTGGTTGGTGGTTGTACCTGCAATGACACTCCGATGCTTACGTTAGCATGGGTCCAAGCAGATATGTGTAGAATGTGGAATGAATGTCATACCTGGGTGCTCCAGTGTATTTATAGTAGTTGGCCGTGATCTTCCCTGGATAAGATATTCTTATCTTATCTTATCTTTGGGAGTTTTATCTCTATCTTTTGTGGAACCGCCTTTTCTAGGCCTTTTCGGCCTTTAGCTTTTGGGCTGCGTTCCTTTTGATGGGCCTTCCTTACTTTATTGTCCGAGGTCCGACCTTTAGGCGTGAGCCTTAGGACGAGGTCGGACCTTTTATGAATTGACCGAGTTGGAGGAGCCCGGTCAGGGTATGAACAGTGCCCCTGCCCGAGTTCGTCCTTTTTGGGAGGTCGAGCTCGGGCATAGTAGTTTTTCAAAATTTCAAAAATGGTCGTTCCTGCATTTATTGCATTTTACCGTTTTTCCTTGATTTCCGTTCGGGCTCTGTGAAGGCTTTATTTATTTGCCCCTTTCCTCCTTTTTCTGCGTTTTTGTTTTTCTTTATCCTTTCCGAGCACTGCTTCTTCTTTCTCTTTGCTCTGCTTCCCCGAATCTCTCCGTGTGTCTTTCTGGGGTTCCTTCTGCGCCGTCGTTTCGCTCTCCTTGCTTCGGAGTTCGTCGTCTTCGTTTTTTTCTTCCAGGTTTGTTCCCATGTTTCTCTTTTCTTGTGCGCATATGTTTCTGTTCTTTATGTGGCTCTTGTTTGTTTTCTTTTTTCTTTATGCCTGGGTTGCCCCGAAAAGAGGTGCCGCCATTGCTTGTTGTTTGTATATGGGGGGGCTCTTTTTTTGTTCTCCGGTATTTTTGTTCCGGGTTGCCGCGTTCTTGCTTTGCTGAATGGGTTTTTGCTGTCTTCTTTATGTGATTTTTGCTTGCTGCTGTATTCTTCTTTGTAGGTAAAAATTTTATGTCTCGAAAGGTTCTTCAAGCGATGTCGACTAAGATTCCATGTGGTCTTGGTTGGGTAGACCCTCTTCCTCTAAGAGTCCCTTCTGTGGTAGATTCTGAGTATTTAGCTAGGTTCCGTAGGCACTGTAGCATATGTGAGAATAGGGAGTCTGAGAGGGATTACAAACTAGTGGCCCCGGAATCCGAGGAGAGAGTGTGCTTCCCGCCCTTAGATAGTTCCGAGAAGCTCTTCTTTTATGCTTATGATTGTTTTTTCTCTAAGCTGAGTGTCCGACTTCCCTTTACCGATCTGGAGTCCGAGGTGTTATGGTCTTGTAACCTTGCCCCTACGCAGCTCCATCCAAATTCTTGGGCGTTTTTAAAGCTGTTTCAACTTTTGTGTCAGTTTTTGGGCGTCTCTCCCTCTATTTCTCTTTTTTCCTATTTGTTTGTGTTGACGAAGCCGGGGTCGGGTGGAGGGAAGGTATCTTGGGTCTCTTTTAGAGCTAACCAGGGGAGGAAGTTTTGTACCTTGTATGATGAGTCCTTTCATGATTTTAAGAACTTTTATTTCAAGGTCCGGGCTACTGGAGATGTCCGACCTTTCTTTCTAGACGAGAGTGGGGAGCCTTCTTTTCCTCTTTATTGGCAGGAGAATGTAGTGTCTGTTAAGTATACCTTTGAGAGTCTAGATGAGGTGGAGCAGGCTTTTGTGGGTGTGATAAGCAGTTTATGGGGTCGGGCACCTCACTTGGACATGAAGAAAATGTTGGGAGATCCAAGTCTTCTCCGTTCCGAGTTAGGTAGTTCCCGACCTCTCAGAGATTCATCTTTTTTAGTATTTTGGTTTTCCTTGTTTTGGTGGAATTTCTGTTGTGGTAATCCTTTTTCTTTTATTTCTGCAGAGATGTCTTCTCAGGCGGATTCCATGAAGTTCCTTCGTCGGACGAAGAAGTCTGTGGCTGCTCGGAATATCGAGGCTGGGGAGGCTTCTGTCCGATCTTCTCCAAAGAAGACTACTGTGGGTGTCACTACTCGGTCGAATACTATTCCGACTCCCCAGTTCCGAGCTACAAATCAAGATCCACCGACCTCCGGGCCTGCTACCTCTTCTCCGCCTTCGTCCTCGGGTCCTCCTCCCAAGAAACAGAAGACCTCTCAAGAGCCTGCGGGTTTTAATGACAAGGATTTTGATGCTCTTGGTTGGATTGAATAGCATATTCTCCCTCAGACCTTTATTTCTACTGATGATGTATCTATGGAGCATCATTTTCAGTATATGGCGCGGAGTTGTGTCCGGATGGCTAGTCTTCATGCCGCTATTGCCCGGGAGTTCAAGAAATCCCCCATTGGTGCGACCAGCTCCCGACTTGAGAAGGCTCAGTCTGAGTTTGAGAAGATTAGTGAGCTGAAGGCTGCTAGGATTACTGAGCTGGAGGCATCTTTGGAAAAAGAGAAAGCTAAAGCTACCGCGGCTGTGGCGGCAGCGAAAGCATCTGAGGAGATGGCGAAGGCGGTGACGGAGAATTATACTCGGATATATGCCGAGCTTGTGGAGACAAAGGAGAAGTTGCAATCCACTCAGGATGATTTTTACGAGCTAGAAGGTCATGTGGCTAAGGGTATGGATGCTATGTTTGAAAATTTGAAGGCTCAGGTCCGGGTTCTTGCTCCTGACCTGGATCTGAGCTTATTTAGTACGGATAACGTTGTTGTGGAGGGAAAGATTGTTCCTGCTCCCAACGAGGATGAGGTTCCGGTGTCCGACCCCAAAGTTCCGGTTGCGAACCCGACTTCACTTTTGGCCGAGGAGGGGTCTGGTGTGGAGGTTTTGAACCGAGATGACGGTGCCGTCAATGCTGTCCCGATTTCTATGTTTCCTCCGCAGCCTTCTGTTGATGTGGAGTCCGGAAAGGACCTTGAATCTCTGTAATCCTTTTATCTTTGGTTTTTTTTGCCCGGCCTGTGGGCTCTTTTGTTTTTGGATGGTTTCTGTGGACGCTTTGGACACCTTTTTGCTTTTAGCTACTTGTAGTAACTTTTTAGCTTATTATGTGGTGTTTTTGCTCGCGTTTTGCCTTTTTGTTCCGCTTTTATGCTTTTTAGTTGTTTTTGGATAACAACCTTTTAGCTAGCGCTTTTTGAACTTTCCTTTGATTTCGTTTTTTCGCTTGTACTTTTTAGTTGTTTTTGTATAGAAACGTTTTAGTAAGCGTTTTCGAAATCTTTGCTTTCGCCGTTTTAAGGCTTCTTTCTTGGATCCGGGCTTTTTTCTCGGACCTCGGGCGTTCGAGTACCTCCCTTTGTTGGGTCCGACCTTGTCGTTGGTCGGCCTTTTAAGTTATTTTTGTAATCTCTTTTTATTTGGCTTTTTGAGCCTTTTCAGAGTTGCTTTATAACTTCTCACATTAATTTGAACCTCGTCGCTTTATCTTTGCCGACCTTGTGTGGTCTCTTGGCAAATGATTTTTTGCGTTTTGTCGAGCATAAATTAATGCGCCTTGGGGGGTACTTTTCAGGATTTGTTTCAACACGAGGAAAATAGAAAAATTTGATTAGTATTAAAAAAAGAAAGAATATTTACAGAGTGTTTACCCTTGACTAGGTCGGGTGTCTTTTTGACCGGGTGTCTCATTAAAAAACCCTTGTAGGGAAAAAGAGTACACCTCGGGTTATCTTTTTCTAGCTGTAGTATCGTCTTAGATTGCAGGCGTGCCAGGCCCTGGGCAACTCGTTGCCTTCTAGGTCAGATACTTTGTAGTAGCCTGTTCCTAAGACTTCTGTTACCTTGTAGGGCCCTTTCCAATTTGCAGCTAGCTTTCCTTCTCCCGACTTTTGTGTTCCAATGTCGTTTCGGATTAGAATCAGGTCGTGAATGGAGAAGCTTCGTTTTATTACTTTCTGATTGTATCTGAGGGCCGTTCGCCATTTTAAGGCTTCTTCTCGGATCCGAGCTCTTTCTCGGACCTCGGGGAGGAGGTCGAGTTCTTCCCTTTGTGCCTGCGGGTTACCTTTTTCGTTGTAGAAGATGGTTCTAGGTGACCCTTCATCTATTTCAATAGGAATCATTGCCTCCATCCCGTAAGCTAGTCGGAATGGCGATTCTCCTGTTGTAGAGTGCGGAGTTGTCCGATATGCCCATAGCACCTGGGGGAGCTCCTCGGCCCATGCCCCTTTGGCCTCTTGGAGTCTTCGTTTTAACCCGGCCAAGATGACTTTATTTGCAGCCTCTGCTTGTCCATTGGCTTGTGGGTGCTCGACCGAGGTGAATTGCTGTTTGATTTTTAGTTCGGCCACCAAGTTCTGAAAACTTGTGTCCGTGAACTGTGTTCCATTGTCCGTTGTGATGGAGTAGGGGACTCCGAACCTTGTGACAATGTTTTTGTATAGGAATTTGCGGCTTTTCTGAGCCGTAATGGTGGCTAAGGTTTCAGCTTCGATCCACTTTGTGAAGTAGTCGACCCCTACTATGAGGTATTTGACTTGCCCCGGTCCTTGGGGGAACGGGCCGAGTAGGTCAAGTCCCCATTTGGCGAAGGGCCATGGTGCGGTGATGCTGATAAGGTCTTCGGGTGGTGTCTTGTGAAAATTGGCGTGTTTTTGGCAGGGGGCATATTTTCACAAATTCCGTTGCGTCTCTTTGCAAGGTCGGCCAGTAGAACCCGGCTCGGACTACTTTCTTGGATAATGCCCGAGCTCCGAGATGGTTTCCACACATGCCTCCGTGGACTTCTTCGAGGACGCTCTTTGTTTCTGAGGTCGGGACGCACCTAAGGAGGGGGTTTGAGAATCCTCTTCTGTATAATACGTCGTGAATTAGTGTATAATTCTGAGCGTCTTTCGTGAGTCTTTTAGCTTCCTTTCTTTCGGCGGGAAGAGTTCCCGACTTCAGGTAGTTGAGTATGGGGGTCATCCATCCCTGCTGTTGGTTGGATATATTTAGCGTTTCTTCCTCTCTTAGCACGGAGGGAGATTGTAAGGTTTCCTGGAGGAGACTTCTGTTGTTGCCTCCGGGCTTGGTGCTGGCGAGCTTTGAGAGGGCGTCTGCCCGGGCGTTTTGTTCCCGAGGTATGTGCTGAATCTGTATCTCTGAAAAGTGGCGTAGTTGTGCCTGTGTTTGGTCCAGGTATTTTTTCATGGTGGGGTCTTTGGCCTGGTAGCTTCCATTTACTTGTGATGTGACGACCTGGGAGTCGCTGAAGATCGTGATTTTCCGGGCTCCGACCTCTTCGGCTAGCTTTAGACCTGCTAGTAGGGCCTCGTATTCGGCTTGGTTGTTCGAAGCCTGGAACTCGAATTTTAGGGATAGTTCTATCCGCGTTCCTTGGTCGCTTTCGAGTATAACCCCGGCTCCGCTTCCAGTTTTGTTTGAGGACCCGTCGACATACAGGTTCCATGAGAGTGGGGTTCCAGGGGTCTCAGTGTATTCTGCGATGAAGTCGGCTAGATACTGAGATTTTATGGCAGTTCGGGCTTCATAGTGGAGGTCGAACTCGGACAGTTCCACCGCCCATTGTAGTATTCGTCCTGCCAGGTCTGTTTTTTGTAGGATGTGTCTCATGGGTTGGTTTGTCCGGACTTTGATGGTGTGGGCTTGAAAGTAGGGACGGAGCCTCCGAGCTGTGAACACTAGGGCGTAGGCGAATTTTTCTATCTTCTGATAATTTAATTCGGCCCCTTGTAGTGCCTTGCTTACAAAGTATATGGGGTGTTGTCCTTGGTCATTTTCTCGTATTAACGCTGAAGCGACTGCTCGATGTCCAACCGAGAGGTATAGTACGAGTTCTTCTCCCTTTAAAGGTCGGGTTAGGATTGGTGGCTGCCCGAGGAATTCCTTGAATTCTTGAAAGGCTTTTTCGCACTCCGGGGTCCATGAGAAGGGTTTTCCTTTCTTTAGGAGTGAGTAGAGAGGTAGTGATTTTATTGCTGATCCTGCCAAGAATCTTGATAGGGCGGCTAGCCTTCCATTCAGTTGTTGTACTTCTTTGACACACGTCGGGCTCTTCATATTGAGTATCGCTTGGCATTTGTCCGGGTTCGCTTCGATGCCCCTTTGGGTCAGCATGAAGCCTAAGAACTTTCCGGCTTCTGCGGCGAAGGTGCACTTTGTCGGGTTAAGTCTCATGTTGTGTTTTCTGAGGGTGCCGAAGACGCTGGTGAGGTCGGTCAGCAAGTTTCTGTCTTCTTGTGTCTTTACCAGCATGTCGTCGACGTACACCTCCAGCTGTAGTCCGATGTGTTCTGAGAACACTTTGTTCATTAGCCTCTGGTAGGTTGCCCCTGCGTTCTTCAGCCCGAAGGGCATTACTACGTAGCAGTAGTTAGCCCTTGGGGTTATGAACGAGGTCTTTTCTTGGTCGGGTCCGTACATCGGGATTTGATTGTATCCCGAGTATGCATCCATGAAGGAGAGATATCTATAGCCTGAGGCTGCGTCTACTAAGGCGTCGATGTTTGGTAGAGGGTATGGGTCTTTGGGGCAGGCTTTGTTGAGATCCGTGTAATCGACGCACATCCTCCATTTTCCGTTGGGCTTTTTTACCAGGACCACGTTTGCGAGCCATAGGGGGTATTTTACTTCCCTAATGAACCCTGCATCTAGCAGTGCTTGTACTTGTTCTTCTATTGCTTGCATGCGCTCGGGTCCGAGCTTTCGGCGTCTTTGTTGGATAGGTCGGGATCCCGGGTAAACTGATAGCTTATGGCACATCAGGTCGGGACTTATGCCTGGCATGTCGGAGGCTTTCCAGGCGAAGAGGTCGGAATTCTCCCTTAAGAGGGTTGTGAGTTCCTCTTTTAGGCCCGTTTCGAGGTTTACTCCTATGTTTGTTATTTTTTCGGGTGTGTTCCCGATCTGGATTTTTTCGGTTTCTCCCTCTGGTTGTGGCCGAAAATCTTCTCGGGATTGAACTCGTCCGAGTTCTATTGTGTTGACCTCTTTCCCTTTTAGGTTCAGGCTTTCGTTGTAGCATCGCCGCGCTAGCTTTTGGTCGCCTTTTAGGGTAGCGATTCCTTTTGTGGTAGGGAACTTCATACAGAGGTGTGGGGTCGAGACTATAGCTGCCAGTCTGTTTAGGGTTGGTCGCCCAATGAGGGCATTGTATGCTGAAGTGACGTCGACTATAATGTAGTTGATGCTTAATGTTTTAGATTGCTCGCCTCTTCCAAAGGTAGTGTGTAGCGAGATGTATCCTAAGGGATGGATCGGGGTATCCCCTAGCCCAAATAGGTCGGTGGGATAGGCCTTTAGTTCTTTTTCCTCAAGTCCGAGCTTGTCGAAGGCCGTTTTGAACAGGATATCTGCTGAGCTTCCCTGGTCAATCAGGGTTCGGTGTAGGTTGGCGTTTGCTAGGATAATGGTGATTACCATTGGATCGTCGTGCCCGGGTATTATCCCTTGAGCATCTTCTCGGGTAAATGAGATGGTAGGTAATTCGGGCAGGGGACTGTCTTCTCGGACGTGATAAACTTCTTTGAGGTGTCTTTTTCGCGAGGATCTGGATGTTCCTCCGCCTGCAAAACCTCCATTTATCATGTGAACGTGTCTTTCAGGGGTTCGCGGGGTTTGTTCGGCCCGATCTTCGTTATCTCCCCGCCTTCTCTTCCTGGTCTCTTCTCCTTTCTCTGCTATATATCTGTCGAGTTTTCCTTCTCTGGCTAGTTTTTCTATAACATTTTTTAGATCGTAGCAGTCGTTAGTAGAATGACCGTAGAGCTTGTGATATTCACAGTATTCGGACCGATCTCTCCCTGCCCTCTTGTGTTTTAGTGGTCGGGGCGGTGGTATCTTTTCGGTGTGGCATACTTCTCTGTAGATGTCTACCAGGGAGACTCGGAGGGGGGTGTAGCTGTGGTACTTCCGCGGCTTGTCCGAGTTGGGTTCTTCTTTCTTCCTCTGTTCCCGATCTCGATCTCGGGGTGGGTAGGTTGATTCCTTCCTAGAAGAGTCTCTTAGCTGGGAGGTTTCCTCCATGTTGATATATTTTTCTGCCCGCTCCTGCACCTCGTATAGGGAGGTCGGGTATCGTTTGGATAGGGATTGGCTAAACGGTCCCTCTTTTAGGCCGTTTGCTAGTCCCATGATGGCTGCTTCAGTGGGCAAGTGTTGTATGTCCAGGCAGGCTTTGTTGAATCGCTCCATGTATTCTCGGAGAGTTTCTTGGTTACCTTGTTTGATCCCGAGTAGACTGGGGGCATGTTTTGTCTTGTCCTTTTGAATAGAGAACCTTGTCAGAAATTTTTTGGTTAGGTCTTCGAAGCTGGTGATTGATCTTGGTGGCAGGTTGTCGAACCACTTCATGGCTGACTTGGTGAGAGTGGTGGGGAAGGCTTTGCACCGAATCGCGTCGGAGGCGTCGACTAGGTACATTCTGCTTCTGAAGTTGCTGAGGTGGTGACTTGGATCGGTGGTGCCGTCGTAGAGATCCATATCGGGTGGTTTGAAGTTCCGCGGTACCTTCTCCTTCATGATCTCTTGCGTGAAGGGATCATGGTTATCTTCGGGGGTGGTGCCGCGTTCTGTCCGGTCTTTCAGGTTGGCCTCTATTTTCCGCAGCTTTTCTTCTAATTCTCTGCGCTTTCGAGTCTCCCTTCTCAGATCTTGTTCAGTTTCTTTCTGCTTTTTTATGTCCTCTTCGAGTTGTTTCAGCCGGTTTTGTTGTGCCCGGACTGCTTCTAGAATTTCCGAGCTCTTCTCTTTTTCTGAAATTTGTGGATCTTTGTTTAGGAGTGATGTCTTTGGGCGATTCTGTTTGTTTCCTCCTGGAGTGCGTGGTGATAGAGGGCTGTCCGGTCGTTCTCCGGTGTCAATTTCATCCTCTTGTTCAGATGCAGCGCGATCATTGTTGTGAGGATTGTCCGCCATGGTAGAGGGATGACTTCCAGGTCCCCGGCAACGGCGCCAATGTTCCGAGGGTTACCTGAAACGTGTAGCTCGGTCGTCCGGAAAGACCCGAGGTGGGGGTTCAGGGACCCGAGCTTGATATGTAGAGTGGTTGGTGGTTGTACCTGCAATGACACTCCGATGCTTAAGTTAGCATGGGTCCAAGCAGATATGTGTAGAATGTGGAATGAATGTCATACCTGGGTGCTCCAGTGTATTTATAATAGTTGGCCGTGATCTTCCCTGGATAAGATATTCTTATCTTATCTTATCTTTGGGAGTTTTATCTCTATCTTTTGTGGAACCGCCTTTTCTAGGCCTTTTCGGCCTTTAGCTTTTGGGCTGCGTTCCTTTTGATGGGCCTTCCTTACTTTATTGTCCGAGGTCCGACCTTTAGGCGTGAGCCTTAGGACGAGGTCGGACCTTTTATGAATTGACCGAGTTGGAGGAGCCCGGTCAGGGTATGAACACATAGTATTGTGCACCAAGTTTTTGGAGCCATCGCTAGGAATTATCCGAGTTGTGAAAAGTATGAGTCACAATTTTGCCTATCACTCATCATGCACCCTTAGCAACAATTCTCCTTTTTCAACATCTATCAGTGCTCTGCCCGTAGCTAGGAAAGGCATCCTCAGAATGATGGGAGTGTTAGGGTCCTCCTCTATATCCAAGATGACAAAATCAACTGGGAGAAGGAATTTTTCCATTTTTACCAGTACATTCTCTACAACTTCAAGTGCTTGCTGAATGGATTTGTCAGCCATTTAAAGAAGTATTCGTGTGGATTTCAACTAAAAAATTTGGAGTTTCCTCATTAGAGACAAAGGCATCAAGTTTATGCTTGCACCAAGGTCATAGAATGACTTCTCAATTGTTATGTTTCCTATAGTGCAAGGTATATAAAAACTCCCAAGATCATCTTTCTTCTCTAGCAACACTCTTCGGAGAATAGCACTATATTCCATTGTCATCTCAACAATTTGTCCCTCATCATAGGATACTCACCATCCTTCATTCTAAATCTGACCTCTGGGATTATTTTCTTTTCCTCTATCCAACCATGATATTGGCGCTCATGAAATTGAGATTTGAATCTCTTTTCATCATAGATGGGTAGTTCAGCTAATTGCTTCCCTTTTCTTCTTCTGGAGCTTGGTGAGGCCATTGAATTTGGAAAAAAATGAAGTATGAAAGGAAGATTTTGGTTAGAACAAGGCTTAGGATGAAAATAGAAGAGAATAGGCGTAGTGTGATGTTCTTGACTAAAAGAAGAATAGTGTAGATTGCATGGGAGGATTATATGAATAAAGTAAAAGTGTGTGATCACAAAGAGTGTTACTTGACTATTTATAGTAAGAAAATGAGTTATTGAAGCAAGACAACAAGGTTGGTGGTTCGATCATATTAAAATAAAGGGTGAAGATATTGTTGAGACCATGGGAATGAACGGTGTGCATGTGTAGTTTAGTAAGGACAAGGATCACCTCTTTATTGGGCACATGGATTCGGTTTTCTAGGTGATGAGCCTTCCCTACTATTGTGCAGATTCGTATTTCCCAATAATCCATTTCCAAGCACATGTGACATGCCATTCACCCTTGTAATAACCGTATAGCATGGTTTTGTCATTTCTCTCAATCTTTTCCTCTTCATACTTATCCATCCTGACAAAACAACAAAAATTGAATTCAAGCAGTGAGCCATTGAAAATTAATAACTAGATAAAGGAAACTAAAATTTTAAGCCACCTGTTCCTTATATATGAACAACTAACTATGCCACATGTAAGTAAACATAGTTTTGGTGGACACCAAACTTGTTTTATATTAAATAGTTCATGTGAGACCCAAACAAATTTCTATCACCGTTAGTTTATTCATCATAAGGAACATTTTATTTTCTATTTTAATAACATAAATTAAAAAAAATGAAGCAAGACATGGTTTATCTTTTCATGAATTTTAGCCTTAGAGCAAATTTGACTTTCTTTAAACTCATAGCATATGTAAAACACCAAACTTAATGTTTGGCTATATACTTCAAGAAAATGAATGAGTATATATCCTAACATGGTTCTATGATCATCATGCTTGGAAAACCATTTTAGGGTGCCCTCAGGCACACCAAACTTAGAAATCAGGCATATGCTTTCAAATGTTGTATGTAACCATCAAATTCCTCTTTGAAGGCCCAAATTCATGCTATGAAAACCATTAATTATTGGCATTAAAGTAATAAAAGCAAGAATACTAAATCATGGGTTGCCTCCCATGGAGCGCTCTTTTATTGTCACTAGCTTGACATTGGTTCTCTGTTAGGGTGGTTGATGATCATAGTGCCTCAGCTTGTCTCCTCTCACTGTGAGCCTTTTTTGTGGATTTTGATGAACAATTTCTGCATACTCCAATGAGAGTAATTTTCTCACAACGTAATAATCATCAGAATGCGGAGATATGTCCCACTGTTGGTAAATTAGCTTCACTTTGTTTTCCTCTGAGAACCCTTCAGTTGGGATTTTTTGTTTCTCCACCCTTTTGGAATCTGTTTCTTGTTCTTTTACCCCTCTTTTGATGATTTTCCTTTCTTGGCAGCAGTCTTTATGTTAGGATCCTTCTTCTTAGTGATCAAATTTGTAGCCTCCCCTTGCAATTCTTCCTCAGCTTTCTTATCCCTATGGCCCTTTTGTTTTTCTTCAATGTCTTCCTTCTGTACTAAGGGTAAGCTGATTGATGAACTATATCTTGTCGGTATAGAATTTTCCAATAGAATTGTGTTGTGAGTATAGTCTAAACCAACAAGCTATAATTCATCAAACAAAGAAGGTGTGTGTCCATAATTTAAATCAATAACCGAGAGTATTAGTCTCGAGTCATTCTCCCTAGGAGTTGCCCTAAGGTGCACATCATTGGCTAGGAGTCTCTTGGTGTTTGAGATTGAGTATGAAGAATGTAAATAAGCTTACATAGAAGTAATGAACAAATAACAATGAAACTAGAGGACACAAGAATTTGGAATCAAGCAAGAGTAAATGACAATCAATCAATATAAAAGCCTTGGCTAGGGTTGGAAATTGGAATTTCTATCATCATTATCTCTATCAATTGTGATATCAATTGGTTATTGCTCCACTTAGTTAACCTCTAACAATGAAGGAAAGTTAAGTGGAAATAATCAACTTGAGTCCACAAGTTCTAGTCAAATCCTAGTGAGAGACTAGAATTAGTGTCATTCAAGTCAATTAGCAATTTTCAATTATCAATCAACAAAAGCTTTGTCAATTCAAGTGTCTCCAATTATCCAACTCCTAAACCAAGAGTGAAATTCTACTCCATAGCTAAAGTTGACATTTCTCAAACAATTGGTGAGCAACAATGGGAGATATCATGAAATTGAGAAAGGAAATTGAATTAAAGCTATCTATTGCAAACAATTAACAAAAATCAACAATTAATAACAATTAACATGAAATTCCTCAATTCATTGATGGAAATCAAAATAACAAAGTCTAGATCCAAGATCTACAATAGTAGAGTAACAAAAACACTAAACTGAGAGTAGAAGAAGAAGATCTACAACTAGAACAATGTAGAATTGAATCAAATTCAGATCTCACCAAAGAATCCAAGTACAATTGAGCTTGAGAAAGCCAAAAACCTAGAGAGAAGTTAGAGTTTCTCTCTCTACAAAAATGTAACTTCCAAAAACTTCCTAAAAATATCTAAATGTATGAATCCATGAGAATCCCTTCATCCCTTGGTCCTTTTAAGTGTTTTGGCGCCAAAATTGGTTCAGATTGGGCCCCATAGCCTCTGTGAAATCACCAAGCACGTTTTCACTTAAAACTCACGTGCGAGCATCGATGCGTACGCATACATCACGTGTGTACGTCCCTGGAGTTTTACGATCCACGCGCATGCGTAAAGCACACGTGCGCATCCATGAGGTTCTTGCTCAGCCATGCGAATGTGCCGGCTTCTAGCTTTGGCTTCTTCGCGCCGATTCTAGTAGCGCACATCCACGCGTACGTGTAAGGTACGCATGCGCGTTGCTGCCTAAGCTCCAAAGCTCTAATTTCCATGCTCCTTCCATTTATGCATGCTTTCTTCCTCTCTTCTATGCCATTCTCACCCCTATAAGCTTTGAAATCACTTAACAAATAGATCATGGCATCAAATGGTAATAAAGGGAGATTAAAATATAGCTTATTTAGAGCTTAAAAAGCATGTTTTCAATCACTAAGCAAAACTAGGAAGGAAACGCAAAACCATGCATTTTATGTAGATAAGTGTGAAGGAAGTTGATTAAATCCTCTAGATTATGCACAAAATATACCATGAAATAGTGGCGCATCAAATCTCCCCACACTTAAACCAAGCATGTCCTCATGCTAAAGATTAAAGACCAAAGGACATAGGAGAAGGAGTTTATTGGTATGCAATCTACCTATATACATGCAACTAATGCAAATGTATCCACCTACTTGGTCAAAGGTGAATCAATTCCCGAGAATATGCAAATGAGCACATAGGGCTAAAGTGACAACAATTCATGAGCCTACCAATCTGATCATCAAACTGAAGTGTGCATGACTTGCATGAAGAAAGCCTGTGAAAGCCGGGAATAAGAAGTTGAGCATCAAACCCTCACCGGAAGTGTTTGCACTCTAGTCGCTCAAGTGTTTAGGGTTGATTCACTCAATCCTCCTCTAATCATGCTTTCTAAGATTTGTTCCTCATCTAACAATCAACACTTATTCAATGCATGCGTACACATATCATGAGGTCTTTTCTTAGGTTGTAATGGGGTTAGGGTCAAGGTAGGGTTATATATATGGATAAGTGAGCTCAAGATTTGAATCTTTGATCAACATAAGCTTCCCACCTAACCTATACAACAACCTATAACAATCTAAGACAAGCCTAACTATCGATTCTTCACCCTTTCACATACTCATGCATTCTTTCTTTTTATCACAACACATATGCATTGATCATTATTGAGCTTCACCTTGAGCCATTTTGTCCCTTTTTTTATTTCTTCTTTCTATATTTAATTTTTTTCTTTTGTGTATATATTTTTTCTTCTTTTCTTCTCTTTCTTCTCTTTTTTTTCTTTTTGATGTCATTATATACAAAGGTATCAATGCATATGGTTCAAACATTTAATTGACACATGAGTATGTATCCAATTTCCCAATATTTTCAACAAAATACAAAAACATACATCCTTTCCCAACCAATGTCCCAAGTTTCCCCACACTTGAATGATACACACTCTCACTAGCCTAAGCTAATCAAAGATCCAAATAAAGGACATTTATTATTTTTCGCTTAAAGGCTTGTAATGTGCTAAATTAAGAACAAAGGGGATTTAAAATAAGCTCAAAATTGGCTAACAAGGGTTGACGAAAGGTAGGCTACTTGGTTGAGTGAGCTAAATGGAATGATGGCCTCAATCATATATATGCATTCATACAAGGAAGAGTGGACATAAAGAATCAAATAAATCAAATATCACACTCATAAAAAGAGAACAATACACACAAGAAGGAGGATAAAGTGGTTATAAGATGTAACCAGATAATTAGGCTCAAATCTCACTAGCTTGTGTTCTTAGCTCAAAATCTTGTTCCAAAATACATTCTTCAAGCAAGATTAAAACAAAAAAAATTTCAAATTGGTAGGGTGCCCTATAGTTGATTTCTTGGAAAAGAGAATTTATCACCCTAACTTACCAAGTAGTCCTAACATGCAAAAAGTGTTCAAATACAAAAACTAAACATGCAATCTATTCTAACTAATGAAAGAAAAATCAAAATCATGGGAGTTGAAAGGAGAAGAGATGTTACCTACAGAAGTCGGTAACTGACCTCCCCACACTTAAAAGTTCGCACAGTCCTCCGTGCCTTGGGTGATGCGCAAAGTGGAATTGAGGTCGCCACCTCCATCATCCATGTCCTGAGTAGTCGCTTCACTGTGGTCCAAAGCAGATATGGAGATGTCCGGAGCATCCGTAGCTGGGTTGACAAAATCCAAGAGCTTCTTGTAGTAAGCAAATCGGCGCTTGTTGCGTCTCTCATACCGATCTACCTTCTCATGGAGCTCTACAAGCAATTGATGGGTCGACTTAGGCGGTGTGGATGAAGTGGTAGGAATGGTGGAAGAAGGGGCTACGTCAAGGCATGGGGTGTCCACGGGAGGCTGAAGATATTTCTCGCTTGGGACGAAAGCGCCCTCCACCGGGATTGCAGCTCTCATGTCCATAGCCTCGCAAGGAACACCAGCAGCGGCAACCAAGTTGGATACCAACGCAGGAAATGGTAGATTACCCTTGGCATTGACTCGACCCATCGCTTGTCGGATGAGGAGAGGGATGTTGACCAGCCTCTCCGTGAGTACGCACCAAACGAAGAGGGCGAGTGATGCACCACTATTTCGTGGTACATTTTGTGCTTAATTTAGGTGGATTTTATCCACTTTTCCCACATTTATTCAAGGAAATAGTATAATTTCATGATTGTCTCCTAATTTGTGCTTAAGTGAGAAAATATATTTTTTAGGTATTTAATTGATCAATTTTAATTCACCTTTGATTCCACTAGATACCTTGATGTGTTTGTTAGTGAATTCAGGTGGAAAGGGCTAGAGATGGATCAAAGGGATGAAGAGAAAAGCATGCAGTGGAGAAATTATGGAAAACCAAGGATTTGGGATGCTGAGATCAACGCGCAAGCGCAGTAGACACGCACGTGTGGAATTGAGGTCGCAAGGCGACGCGTACGCACACATGACACGTACGGGTGGATAGAAAATCGTCAAGCGATGCGTACGCGTGAGCCACGCGTACGCGTCGATGTTCGCACGTAACTTCATTAAAGTGAAAATGCTGGGGGTGAATTCTGGGCCTCCTAGGCCCAAATCCAACTCACTTCTGATGCTATTTGCTGACTTACATCATTTACCTCTTTCTCTTATTTAAAAGGACCATAGAATGGGTGAAATCTCATTCAAAGATGCAATTATATGAGCTATATGATTAATTTATGAACATTGCTTTGAAATGAGTTTTGGCTGAAATTTCAGGTGAAAAAGAACAAAAAAGGGATGAAATAGGGAACACAAGTGGCGCTATGTTCTTGCAAGGTGAAAAAATGAAGAAAGAAATACAAGGATTAGATGAACCTGCATTCAATTGGTGAACGCCACGTTCACAAGCGACGCGTTCGCATACAAGTTGCTTACGCGTGGGGAAGCAATTTTGGATATTCAAGCGTACGCACGCAGGGCGCGCACGTGTGGATGGAGGATCAGCGTTCTCAAGCCAAGAACGCAACGTTCACTCTGAATGAACGCCTACGATACTTTCAGAGTTGGGATTTGAATTTGGTCATCGACGTGCACACATCAATGTGATACTATTGGTGATTAGCGCAGACGCGTACATGATGCTGGAATGCAGAAGCAGCATTTTTCCATCCACGCGCACGCGCACAAGACGCACGCGTGAGGAGCGTTAATGGCATAAACGTAGCGTTCATTCAATGAACGCTACCAAGGGCGCGCACGCACGCATGGTACACGCAAGCATGGTTGAAGCTGAAGATTGTATCGACACGCACGCATGCAGTACGTGCACGCATCGATGGTATAAAATGCAAGTGACACACAAGTGTATAGCACGCATACGCGTGGGTGCCTGAACTCTCCGTTCTCAAAACGAATGCTACGTTCTCCTGGAAGCACTCTTTCCAGCCAAAATGGGTCGTACTGATTGCAAATGAGAAAGGACCACTTTTAGATCATGCAAGTACACCTGAAGACTCACAGAACACTTGTATAAATAGGTGGTGACTTGAATTGAGAAGGGACTTTTTGGGACTTCTGAACTTTTACACACTTTTAGCTTTTGGAGACTTTGGAGTTTCTATTTTTTTTTTTATTTTTTTACTTCCAGTTTTGAACTTTCATTCTGTATTGAGCTATAAGTAGCTTACTTCTCTCTCATTGGGGGAGGGAGCTCTATTGTACTTGATGGATTAATTGATAGTGAATTTCTTCTTCTCTTAATCTTCTCTTTAATTTGCTAGAAGGAATTTCGTTTTCATTCTTAGTGTTTAGTCATCTTGGAAAAGAGGCTGAATACAAATTGGATTTTATGTGAACCTTGGAAGAGGGATCAAAAAACCATGCTTGAAATTCCCTCTCACATTGAGTAGATCTGGGTTTTTAGGATTAGGTACAGTGACATGAAATCTACCCAATTAAATGGATCTATGATGATGTGTGGTAAAATCAGGGACCAAGCATATCTCTCTTCATGAGCAATTAGACCAAGAAATTGGCTTATTATCAAGATTTGAGAGATTTAATCACTAAGGAATTGGGGTTCAATCAATCATGATTGCCAAGAGGTCAATGAGTTGCATGATTGAAGATGAGATGATCTGATTTTAATCCAAAGAGAACAATATCTCCCAACTCCAATGAATTTTCCCTATTCTTATCTTACCCATTCTTTACTGCTTACTTTAATTTTTGTTATCATCCCACTTCCCATTTACATTCATTCATTTATGTTTATCCCATTTATTTTCTTGCTCTATACGTTACTGCACTTTACAGCTTTCTTTTATTTTTAAGTCATTTATCATTCTGCCATTTAGAATTCTGCACTCACAATCACACTTGATTAGTGGTGGACGAAATTGTGATCACTACAACTTCGCACAACTAACCAGCAAGTGTACTGGGTCGTCCAAGTAATAAACCTTACGCGAGTAAGGGTCGATCCCACAGAGATTGTTGGTATGAAGCAAGCTATGGTCACCTTGTAAATCTTAGTCAGGCAAACTCAAATGGATATGGGTGATATACGAATAAAACATAAAGATAAAGATAGAGATACTTATGCAATTCATTGATGGGAATTTCAGATAAGCGCATGAAGATGCTGTGTCCCTTCCGTCTCTCTGCTTTCCTACTGTCTTCATCCAATCCTTCTTACTCCTTTCCATGGCAAGCTTATGCAAGGGTTTCACCGTTGTCAGTGGCTACCTCCCATCCTCTCAGTGGAAATGTTCAACACACCCTGTCACGGCACGACTATCCATCTGTCGGTTCTCGATCAGGCCAGAATAGAATCCAGTGATTCTTTTGCGTCTGTCACTAACGCCCCGCCTTCAGGAGTTTGAAGCACGTCACAGTCATTCAGTCATTGAATCCTACTCAGAATACCACAGACAAGGTTAGACCTTCCGGATTCTCTTGAATGCCGCCATCAGTTCTAGCCTATACCACGAAGACTCTGATATCACAGAATGGCTGGCTCGGTTGTCAGGCGAGCACTCGGTTGTCAGGCGATCAACCATGCATCGTGTATCAGGAATCCAAGAGATATTCACCCAATCTAAGGTAAAACGGAGGTGGTTGTCAGTCACACGTTCATAGGTGAGAATGATGATGAGTGTCACGGGTCATCACATTCATCAAGTTGAGGAACAAGTGATATCTTAGAACAAGAACAAGCGGAATTGAATAGAAGAACAATAGTAATTGCATTAATACTCGAGGTACAGCAGAGCTCTACACCTTAATCTATGGTGTGTAGAAACTCCACCGTTGAAAATACATAAGAACAAGGTCTAGGCATGGCCGAATGGCCAGCCTCCCAATGATCTAAGATAGCATCAGAACAAAGATAACTACTCCGATCCCCTCAATACAATAGTAAAAGGTCCTACTTATAGAGAACTAGTAGCCTAAGGTTTACAAAGATGAGTAAATGACATAAAAATCCACTTCCGGGCCCACTTGGTGTGTGCTTGAGCTGAGCATTGATGCATTTTCGTGTAGAGACTTCTCTTGGAGTTAAACGCCAGCTTTTGTGCCAGTTTGGGCGTTTAACTCCCACTTTGGTGCCAGTTCCAGCGTTTAACGCTGGAATTCCTGAGGGTGACTTTGAACACCGGTTTGGGCCATCAAATCTTGGGCAAAGTATGGACTATCATATATTGCTGGAAAGCCCAGGATGTCTACTTTCCAACGCCGTTGAGAGCGCGCCAATTGGGTTTTCGTAGCTCCAGAAAATCCACTTCGAGTGCAGGGAGGTCAGAATCCAACAACATCTGCAGTCCTTTTTAGTCTCTGAATCAGATTTTTGCTCAGGTCCCTCAATTTCAGCCAGAAAATACCTGAAATCACAGAAAAACACACAAACTCATAGTAAAGTCCAGAAAAGTGAATTTTAACTAAAAACTAATAAAAATATACTAAAAACTAACTAGATCATACTAAAAACATACTAAAAACAATGCCAAAAAGCGTACAAATTATCCGCTCATCACAACACCAAACTTAAATTGTTGCTTGTCCTCAAGCAACTGAGAATCAAATAAGATAAAAAGAAGAGAATATGCAATGAATTCCAAAAATATCTATGAAGATCAGTATTAATTAGATGAGCGGGGCTTTTAGCTTTTTGCCTCTGAACAGTTTTTGGCATCTCACTCTATCCTTTGAAATTCAGAATGATTGGCTTCTTTAGGAACTCAGAATCCAGATAGTATTATTGATTCTCCTAGTAAAGTATGATGATTCTTGAACATAGCTACTTATTGAGTCTTGGCTGTGGCCCAAAGCAATCTGTCTTCCAGTATTACCACCGGATACATACATGCCACAGACACATAATTGGGTGAACCTTTTCAGATTGTGACTTAGCTTTGCTAGAGTCCCCAACTAGAGGTGTCCAGGGTTCTTAAGCACACTCTTTTTGCCTTGGATCACAACTTTATTTCTTTCCTTTTCCTTTTCTCTCTTTTTTTTTTCGTTTTTCTCTTTTTTTTCGTTTTCTTTTCTTCTTCTTCTCTCTTTTGTATTCACTGCTTTTTCTTGCTTCAAGAATCATTTTGATGATTTTTCAGATCCTCAGTAACATGTCTCCTTTTTCATCATTCTTTCAAGAGCCAACATTCATGAACCACAAATTCAAAAGACATATGCACTGTTTAAGCATACATTCAGAAAACAAAGGCATTGCCACCACATCAAAATAATTAAACTGTTATAAAATTCAAAATTCATGCAACTCTTTCTTTTTCAATTAAGAACATTTTTATTTAAGAGAGGTGATGGATTCATAGGACATTCATAACTTTAAGGCATATACACTAAGACACTAATGATCATAAGACACAAACATAGATAAACATAAGCATAAAAATTCGAAAAATAGAAAATAAAGAACAAGGAGATTAAAGAACGGGTCCACCTTAGTGATGGCGGCTTGTTCTTCCTCTTGAAGATCCTATGGAGTGCTTGAGCTCCTCAATGTCTCTTCCTTGTCTTTGTTGCTCCTCTCGCATGATTCTTTGATCTTTTCTAATTTCATGGAGGAGGACAGAGTGTTCTTGGTGCTCCACCCTTAGTTGTCCCATGTTGGAACTCAATTCTCCTAGGGAGGTGTTTAGTTGCTCCCAATAGTTTTGTGGAGGAAAGTGCATCCCTTGAGGAATCTCAGGGATCTCATGATGAGTGGGGTCTCTTGTGTGCTCCATCTTCTTCTTAGTGATGGGCTTGTCCTCATCAATGGGAATGTCTCCCTCTATGTCAACTCCAATTGAATAACAGAGGTGACAAATGAGGTGAGGAAAGGCTAACCTTGCCAAGGTAGAGGACTTGTCCGCCACCTTATAAAGTTCTTGGGATATCACCTCATGAACTTCTATTTCTTCTCCAATCATGATGCTATGAATCATGATAGCCCGGTCTATAGTAACTTTGGACCGGTTGCTAGTGGGAATGATTGAGCGTTGTATAAACTCTAACCATCCTCTAGCCACGGGTTTGAGGTCATGCCTTCTCAATTGAACCGGATTTCCTCTTGAATCTCTCTTCCATTGGGCGCCCTCTTCACAAATGCATGTGAGGACTTGGTCCAACCTTTGATCAAAGTTGACCCTTCTAGTGTAAGGATGTTCATCTCCTTGCATCATGGGCAAGTTGAATGCCAACCTTACATTTTCCGGACTAAAATCCAAGCATTTCCCCCGAACCATAGTAAGCCAATTCTTTGGATCCGGGTTCACACTTTGATCATGGTTCTTGGTGATCCATGCATTGGCATAGAACTCTTGAACCATCAAGGTTCCGACTTGTTGAATGGGGTTGGTAAGAACTTCCCAACCTCTTCTTCGGATCTCATGTCGGATCTCCGGATATTCACTCTTTTTGAGTTTGAAAGGGACTTCGGGGATCACCTTCTTCAAGGCCACAACTTCATAGAAGTGATCTTGATGCACCCTTGAGATGAATCTTTCCATCTCCCATGACTCGGAGGTGGAAGCTTTTGCCTTCCCTTTCCTCTTTCTAGAGGTTTCTCCGGCCTTGGATGCCATAAATGGTTATGGAAAAACAAAAAGCAATGCTTTTACCACACCAAACTTAAAAGGTTTGCGCGTCCTCGAGCAAAAGAAGAAAGAAGAGAGTAAAAGGAGAAGAAATGAGAAAGAAGGGAATGGCTTTGTGTTCGGCCAAAAAGGGGAAGAAGTGGTGTTTAGGTTGTGGGAAAATGAAGGAGTGAAGATGGGTATATATAGGAGTGGGGGGGTGATGTTCGGCCATGTGAGGGTGGGTTTGGGTGGGAAAGTGGTTTGAATTTGAATGGTGAGGTAGGTGGGGTTTTATGAAGGATAGATGTGAGTGGTGAAGAGAAAGATGGGATTTGATAGGGGAAGGGTTTTTGGGGAAGAGGTGTTGAGGTGATTGGTGAATGGGTGAAGAAGAGAGAGTGATGGGGTAGGTGGGAATCCTGTGGGGTCCACAGATCCTGAGGTGTTGGTGCACGAAATTGCAATCACACTTTTGCAACCCCGCACAACTAACCAGCAAGTGCACTGGGTCGTCCAAGTAATACCTTACGTGAGTAAGGGTCGATCCCACGGAGATTGTCGGCTTGAAGCAAGCTATGGTTATCTTGTAAATCTTAGTCAGGATATCAGAAATTATCAGGATTGATTGTGAAAAGTAAAAGAACATGAAATAAGTACTTGTTTTGCAGTAATGGGGAACAGGTTGAGGTTTTGGAGATGCTACATCTTCTGAATCTCTGCTTTCCTACTGTCTTCTTCTTCAAACACGCAAGGCTCCTTCCATGGCAAGCTATATGTAGGGTTTCACCGTTGTCAATGGCTACCTCCCATCCTCTCAGTGGAAATGTTCAACGCACCCTATCACGGCACGGCTATCCATCTGTCGGTTCTCAATCAGGCCGGAATAGAATCCAGTGATTCTTTTGCGTCTATCACTAACGCCCCGCCTTCAGGAGTTTGAAGCTCGTCATAGTCATTCAATCATTGAATCCTACTCAGAATACCACAGACAAGGTTTAGACCTTCCGGATTCTCTTGAATGCCGCCATCAGTTCTAGCTTATACCACGAAGATTCCGGTTAAAGAATCCAAGAGATATCTACTTAATCTAAGATAGAACGAAGGTGGTTGTCAGGCACACGTTCATAGTTGAGAATGATGATGATTGTCACGGATCATCACATTCATCCGAATTAAGAACAAGTGATATCTTAGAATGGAAGCAAGCATGATTGAATGAAAAATAGTAGTAATTGCATTAATCCATCAAGACACAGCAGAGCTCCTCACCCCCAACCATGGGGTTTAGAGACTCATGCTGTAGAAGATACAATGAGAAACGTGTAAAGTGTCATGAGGTACAGATACAATGTCAAAAGATCCTATTAATAGTAAACTAGTAACGTAGGGTATACAGAAATGAGTAAATGACGTAAAAATCGACTTCTGGGTCCACTTGGTGTGTGCTTGGGCTGAGCAATGAAGCATTTTCGTGTAGAGACCTTTTCTGGAGTTAAACGCCAGCTTTTATGCCAGTTTGGGCGTTTAACTCCAAGTTCTATGCCAGTTCCAGCGTTAAACGCTGGAATTTCTAAGGCTGATTTGCCACGCCGGTTTGGGCTATCAAATCTCGGGCAAAGTATGGACTATCATATATTGCTGGAAAGCCCAGGATGTCTACTTTCCAACGCCGTTGAGAGCGCGCCAATTGGGCTTCTGTAGCTCCAGAAAATCCACTTCGAGTGCAGGGAGGTCAGAATCCAACAGCATCTGCAGTCCTTTTTGGTCTCTGAATCAGATTTTTGCTCAGAAAGCTCAATTTCAGCCAGAAAATACCTGAAATCACAGAAAAACACACAAACTCATAGTAAAGTCCAGAAACGTGAATTTTAACTAAAAACTAATAAAAATATACTAAAAACTAACTAGACTATGCTAAAAACATACTAAAAACAATGCCAAAAAGCGTATAAATTATCCGCTCATCACAACACCAAACTTAAATTGTTGCTTGTCTCCAAGCAACTGAAAATCAAAATAGGATAAAAAGAAGAGAATATACTATAGACTCCAAAATATCAAGGAAACATAGCTCCAATTAGATGAGCGGGACTAGTAGCTTTTTGCCTCCGAACAGTTTTGGCATCTCACTCTATCCCTTGAAGTTCAGAATGATTAGCATCTATAGGAACTCAGAACTCAGATAGTGTTATTGATTCTCCCAGTTAAGTATAATGATTCTTGAACATAGCTAGTGTATGAGTCTTGGCTGTGGCCCAAAGCACTCTGTCTTCCAGTATTACCACCGGATACATACATGCCACAGACACATAATTGGGTGAACCTTTTCAGATTGTGGCCCAGCTTTGCTAGAGTCCCCAATTAGAGGTGTCCAGGGTTCTTAAGCACACTCTTTTTGCCTTGGATCACAACTTTATTTCTTTCTTTTGCTTTCTTTTTCTTTTTTTTTCTTTTTTTTCGATTTTTTTTTGTATTCACTGCTTTTTCTTGCTTCAAGAATCAATCTAATGATTTTTTAGATCCTCAATAACAGTTCTCTTTTTCTTTCATTCTTTCAAGAGCCAACAATTTTAACATTCTCAAAACAACAAGTTCAAAAGACATATGCACTGTTCAAGCATTCATTCGGAAAAACAAAAATCATTGTCACCACATCAAACTAATTCAACTAGTTTCAAGGATAAAATTTGAAATCCTGTACTTCTTGTTCTTTTGTGATTAAAGCATTTTTCATTTAAGAGAGGTGATGGATTCATAGGACATTCATAGCTTTAAGACATGAATTTTAAATTTTATTAATTATGAATTAAAAACAAGACTCAAAAATAGATATAAGATGAGACTAGAAAATAAAAATAGAAAACAAAAATTTAAACTAGGCTCCTAATGATAGAGGTTTTCACAGAGTTAGGACTCAACAACCTTGATTTTGAGAAGTGGATGCTCCCTCAACTTGAGATGAGAGCTTTTGGCGTTTCAACTCTTGGAGTTCATGCCCCTGCTTCTCTTGTTCCTTCAGCAATTTGCAGAGCATGCAGTTCTGATTCTGTTGTTCTTCCTTAAGTTGCTCCATAGTCTCTTGCAACTTGTTGATAGATGCTTCTAGGCTAGCCCAGTAGCCAATTTCAGGGAATTCAGGGAGGAACTCCTGCGCCCTCCTTTTGATGGAGTTGTCTTGCATTTGTCCTTCCATTGACTTCTTGGTGATTGGATGTTCAATGGGTATGAATTCATCTACTCCCATCTTTACCCCAGCCTCTTTACAGAGCAAGGAGATCAAGCTTGGGTAAGCTAGTTTAGCTTCAGTGGAATTCTTATTTGCAATTGTGTAGATCTCACAAGCAATCACATGATGAACCTCCACTTCTTTTCCAAGCATAATGCAATGAATCATCACTGCTCTCTTGATAGTGACCTCAGAACGGTTGCTAGTGGGCAATATGGAACGCCCAATAAAGTCTAGCCAACCTCTTACAATTGGTTTGAGGTCTCCCCTCTTGAGTTGGTTTGGGACACTCTTTGAATTGGTTATCCACTTAGTTCCAGGGAGGCATATGTCCTCTAGAACTTGATCCAACCCTTTATCTGCTCTCACCATTCTCCTATTAAAGGATTCAGGATCATCTTGCAGTTGAGGTAATTTGAAGATTTCTCTTATTTTGTCCAGATGGAAGTACATAACTTTCCCTCTGACCATGGTTCTGTAGGTATGGTAAGCAGTTCCAGTCATCCTCTGCTTATCTGTTAACCACAGATTTGAGTAGAATTCCTGAACCATGTTCCTTCCAACCTTTATTTCAGGATTGGTTAGAACTTCCCATCCTCTGTTTCGAATTTGCTCTTGGATCCCCGGATATTCATCTTCTTTCAGATCAAATTTTACTTCTGGGATCACTGACCTCAGACCCATTATTTTATGATAATGGTCTTCATGTTCTTTGGTTAAGAACTTCTCTTGATTCCAAAAATTCTTTGGATTATTCTCTTTCTTTCCTCTTAAATTGGTTTGTTTTCCCTTAGGAGCCATGATCTTGATGAATCTTGGCTTAGTGATCACGGAAAAGCACACCAAACTTAGAGGTTTGCTTGTCCTCAAGCAAAAGAAAGGAAAGAAGAGAGAGAGAGGAAGAGTAAATTCGAATGGTGTGGTGGAATGAGGGGTGCCAAACGTGTATTTATAAGGTGGGGAGGGGAGATTTCGAAAAAAAAGAAGAATTTGAAAGGAGATTTGAGAAGATATGGTAAGAAATTGAGAGAGAGGTGAGTTTTTGAACAAAATTTGGGAATGATTTGAGAGATTTGAAGAATGATTTTAGATTTTTGAAAATATGAAAGTGAATGATGAGAGATTGAAATGTGTTTTTGTAGAAAAATATGGGTAAGAAAAGGAAAGTTTGAAAAAATTTGATTTGAAAACAAAATTGTGGTCCCCCCACCTTTCTGGCGTTAAACGCCCAGAATGGTACCCATTCTGGCGTTTAACGCCCAATTGTTGCCCCTTTTAGGCGTTTAACACCCAGCCAGGTGCCCTGGCTGGCGTTAAACGCCAGAATTCCTTTATCACTGGGCATTTTTCTAAACGCCCAGGATGCTGCACACCTGGCGTTAAACGCCCAGAATGGTGCCCATTCTGGCGTTTAACGCCGAAGATGGCACCATTCCTGGCGTTAAACGCCCAGAATGGTACCCATTCTGGCGTTTAACGCCCAAAATGCCCCTTACTGGCGTTTTTTCGCCAGTAAGCTCTTTTTCTCTGCTTTTTGAGCTGAATCCTTCTGTAACTCTGTGAATTCCTTCATTTTTGATACTTGCCTCTGTAAGAACAAATCATATAACCTCCTAATGACTGGGTTGCCTCCCAGCAAGCGCTTCTTTACTGTCTTTAGCTGGACCTTCACTGAGAATCATTCAAGTCTCGGTTTTGAGCATTCCTGCTCAAAATTACCTTCACGATAATGATTGATTCTCTGTCCATTAACAATGAACTTTTTGTCAGAATCAATATCTTGAAGCTCAACATATCCATATGGTGACACTCCTGTAATCACATACGGACCCCTCCACCGGGATTTAAGTTTTCCTGGAAACAATTTGAGCCTAGAGTTGAAGAGCAGAACTTTTTATCCTGGCTCAAAGACTCTGGTTGACAACTTCTTGTCATGCCATTTCTTTGCCTTTTCCTTATAAATTTTTGCATTTTCAAAGGCATTGAGTCTGAACTCCTCTAGCTCATTTAGCTGGAGTAATCTTTTTTCACCAGCTAACTGGGCATCCATGTTTAGGAATCTGGTTGCCCAGTAGGCTTTATGTTCCAGTTCCACGGGCAGATGACAGGCCTTCCCATACACCAGTTGGTATGGAGAGGTTCCTTAGGAGTCTTGAATGCTGTTCTGTATGCCCACAGAGCATCATCCAAGCTCTTTGCCCAATCCTTTCTTCGGGCCATCACAGTCCGTTCCAGGATTCTTTTTAGCTCTCTGTTAGAGACCTCAGCTTGCCCATTTGTCTGTGGATGATACGGAGTTGCCACTTTGTGGCTAATTCCATATCTAACCATAGCAGAGTATAGCTGTCTATTGCAGAAATGAGTGCCCCCGTCGCTGATTAGTACTCTGGGAACACCAAACCTGCTGAAGATGTGTTTCTGGAGGAATTTCAGCACGGTCTTGGTATCATTAATGGGTGTAGCAATTGCTTCTACCCACTTAGATACATAGTCTACTGCCACCAGAATGTAAGTGTTTGAGTATGATGGTGGGAATGGCCCCATGAAGTCAATTCCCCATACATCAAACAATTCTATCTCTAATATCCCTTGTTGAGGCATGGCATATCCGTGAGGCAGGTTACCGTCTCTTTGGCAACTGTCACAGTTACGCACAAACTCTCGGGAATCTTTATAGAGAGTAGGCCAGTAGAAGCCACATTGGAGGACTTTAGTGGCTGTTCGCTCACTTCCAAAATGTCCTCCATACTGTGATCCATGGCAGTGCCATAGGATCCTTTGTGCCTCTTCTCTGGGTACACATCTGCGGATCATTCCGTCTACACATCTCTTAAAGAGATATGGTTCATCCCAGAGGTAGTACTTGGCATCTGAAATTAATTTCTTTCTTTGCACTCTGCTGTATTCCTGGGGTATGAACCTCACAGCTTTATAGTTTGCAATATCTGCAAACCATGGAGCTTCCTGAATGGCAAAGAGTTGCTCATCTGGGAAGGTCTCAGAGATCTCAGTAGAAGGGAGGGACGCCCCAGCTACTGGTTCTATTCGGGACAGATGATCAGCTACTTGGTTCTCTGTCCCTTTTCTGTCTCTTATTTCTATATCAAACTCTTGCAGAAGCAACACCCATCTTATAAGTCTGGGTTTTGAATCCTGCTTTGTGAGTAAGTATTTAAGAGCAGCATGGTCAGTGTACACAACCACTTTGGATCCCACTAGATAGGATCTAAACTTGTCAATGGCATAGACCACTGCAAGTAACTCTTTTTCTGTGGTTGTGTAATTCTTCTGTGCGTCATTTAGAACACGGCTGGCATAATAAATGGCGTGTAGAAGCTTGTTATGCCTCTATCCCAACACTGCACCAATGGCATGGTCACTGGCATCACACATTAGTTCAAATGGCAATGTCCAATCTGGTGCAGAGATGACTGGTGCTGTGACCAGCTTAGCTTTCAGGGTCTCAAATGCCTGCAGACACTGTGTGTCAAACACAAATGGACAAATGGTGTGTCAGCAGCTAGCAGGTTACTCAAAGGTTTTGCAATTTTTGAAAAATCCTTTATGAACCTTCTGTAGAATCCTACATGCCCCAGAAAGCTTCTGATTGCCTTAACATTGGCAGGTGGTGGTAAATTTTCAATTACCTCTACCTTTGCCTTATCCACCTCTATTCCCCTGCTTGAAATTTTGTGCCCAAGGACAATTCCTTCAGTCACCATAAAGTGACATTTCTCCCAGTTTAAAACCAGGTTAGTCTCTTGGCATCTTTTCAGGACAAGTGCTAGGTGATTAAGACAGGAGCTAAATGAGTCTCCATATACTGAGAAGTCATCCATGAAGACTTCCAGAAATTTCTCTACCATATCTGAGAAGATAGAGAGCATGCACCTCTGAAAGGTTGCAGGTGCATTGCACAGACCAAAAGGCATCCTTCTGTAGGCAAACACGCCAGAAGGGCAAGTAAATGCTGTTTTCTCTTGGTCCTGAGGGTCTACTGCAATTTGGTTGTAGCCTGAATAGCCATCCAAAAAGCAATAATAATCATGACCAGCTAATCTTTCTAGCATTTGGTCTATGAATGGTAAAGGAAAATGATCCTTTCTGGTGGCTGTATTGAGCCTTCTGTAGTCAATACACATACACCACCCTGTGACTGTTCTTGTAGGAACCAGTTCATTTTTTTCATTATGAACCACTGTCATGCCTCCCTTTTTGGGGACAACTTGGACAGGGCTCACCCAGGGGCTATCAGAAATAGGATAAATAATCCCAGCCTCTAGTAATTTAGTGACCTCTTTCTGCACCACCTCCTTCATGGCTGGATTTAGCCTCCTCTGTGGTTGAACCACTGGTTTGGCATTATCCTCCAACCGGATCTTGTGCATGCATCTAGCTGGGCTAATGCCCTTAAGATCACTTATGGACCACCCAAGAGCTGTCTTGTGTGTCCTTAGCACTTGAATCAATGCTCCCTCTTCCTGTGGATTTAAAGCAGAGCTTATAATCACTGGAAAAGTGTCACCCTCTCCCAGAAATGCATACTTCAGGGATGGTGGTAGTGGTTTGAGTTCAGGTTTGGGAGGCTTATCCTCCTCCTGAGGAATTTTCGAAAATTCCTTTGTTTCCACTGATTCTTCTTGATCAGGTTGAGCATCTTTGAAGATGTCCTCAAGCTCTGATTCTAGGCTTTCAGTCATATTGATCTCTTCTACCAGAGAGTCAATAATGTCAGCGCCCATGCAGTCATTTGGTGTGTCTGGATGCTGCATAGCTTTTACAGCATTTAACTTGAACTCATCCTCATTGACTCTCAGGGTTACTTCCCCTCTTTGTACATCAATGAGAGTTCGTCCAGTTGCTAGGAAAGGTCTTCCTAGAATGAGAGTTGCACTTTTGTGCTCCTCCATTTCCAGCACCACAAAGTCAGTTGGAAAGGCGAATGGCCCAACCTTGACAATCACGTCCTCTATTATGCCTGATGGATATTTAATGGAGCCATCAGCAAGTTGGAGGCATATCCGGGTTGGTTTGACTTCTCCAGTCAACCCAAGCTTTCTGATAGTGGATGCAGGTATTAGATTGATGCTTGCTCCAAGATCACATAGGGCTGTCTTGGTGCAAGCACCTTCTAATGTGCATGGTATAATAAAGCTTCCTGGATCTTGGAGCTTTTCTGGTAAGCTTTTTAGAATGACTGCACTGCATTCTTCAGTGAGAAACACTTTTTCAGTTTCTCTCCAATCCTTCTTATGACTTAAGATTTCTTTCATGAACTTAGCATAAGAAGGTATTTGCTCAAGTGCCTCTGCAAATGGAATTTTTATTTCAAGAGTCCTTAGATAGTCTGCAAAGCGGGCAAATTGCTTATCCTGTTCCGCTTGGCGGAGTTTTTGAGGATAAGGCATCTTGGCTTTATAGTCTTCAACCTTAGATGCTGCAGGTTTATTCCTTACAGAAGTGGTAGAAGAAGCCTTGTTAGAGGGATTACTATCAGCACTCTCAGGTGTCTGATCTTCCCTTGGCGTCTGAACGCCAGGATTGGGTGGAAATTGGGCGTTTAACGCCAACTTTTCCCCCTTTTCTGGCGTTTGAATGCCAGAACTGGGCAAGGAATGGGCGTTTAACGCCAACTTTCCTTCCCTCTCTGGCGTTTGAACACCAATAACATTCCTCTCTGGGCTCTTACTGTCCTCAGAGGGATCTTGAACAGTGGTTTGGTTATCCCCTGTCAATTGTTCCTTGTTTGGCTTTTTGCTACTTTGAGCAGTGTTATTCAGTGTCTTCCCACTTCTCAGTTGAACTGCTTGACATTCCTCTGTTATCTGTTTAGATATTTGCTGTTTTGCTTGATTCAACTGCAGTTCTATGTTCTTGTTAGCAACTTTAGTTTCATGGAGTATTTCTTTAAATTCTGCTAACTGTTCTGTCATCAGGAGCAATTGTTGATTAAGCTCAATCATCTGTTCTTGAGGATTAGGATCAGTGACTACTGTCATGACTTCCTCTTTTGGAGAGAACTCATTGCTAGAGTACAAATATTGGTTTCTAGCAACAGTGTCTATAAGCTCTTGAGCTTCTTCAATTGTCTTCCTCATGTGGATAGATCCACCAGCTGAGTGGTCTAAAGACATCTGAGCTTTTTCTGTAAGCCCATAGTAGAAGATGTCTAACTGTACCCACTCTGAAAACATTTCAGAGGGGCATTTTCTTAGCATACCTCTATACCTCTCCCAAGCATTATAAAGGGATTCATTATTCTCTTGTTTAAAGCCTTGGATGTCCAGCCTTAGCTGTGTCATCCTCTTTGGAGGGTAAAAGTGATTCAGGAATTTGTCTGATAACTGTTTCCATGTCTTTATGCTTGCTGTAGGTTGGTTATTCAACCACCTCTTAGCTTGATCTTTTACAGCAAATGGAAACAGTAATAGTCTGTAGACATCCTGATCTACCTCTTTATCATGTACTGTGTCAGCAATTTGTAAGAATTGTGCCAGAAACTCAGTAGGCTCTTCCTGTGGAAGATCGGAATACTGGCAATTTTGCTGCACTATGATAATGAGTTGAGGATTTAGCTCAAAGCTGCTTGCTTTGATGGGAGGTGTACAAATGCTACTCCCACATGCAGCTGTAATGGGGCTAGCATATGACCCCAGAGTCCTTCTGGACTGATCAATCCCACTCAGGTCCATAATGGATAAAGGGAAATGATATGGATTCACAAGCAAAGTATATATATATATATATATATATATATATATATATTTGAATTAAACGAAAAAAAATATAAAATAAAATAAAATAAAAGGAAATTAAGATAAAAATTCGAAAATCAAAAAGAAAATAAGATCAAAGTAAATTGAGAACTGAATCAATTAGTTAATTAGAAAGATTTTGAAAAGAGCAATTAAAAAGATATGATTGAAAAATTTTTATGAAAAAGATTTGATTTTTGAAAAGAGGAAAGAGAAAAACAACAAAATGACACCAAACTTAAAACTTTTAGAGAATCAAACACTAATTTTTGAAAATTTTTAAGGGAAAAACACAAAGAGGACACCAAACTTAGAAAAATTTTTTTTTTTAAAGATAAAAAAGAGACTAAGGACATGCAAATTCGAAAGACTAAAAGAAAACAAAAGCATGCAATTGACACCAAACTTAAAATATGAACTAGACTCAACTAAAAGACTCTAAACCAACAAAAGTAAAACAGTCCTAATCTAAGCAACAAGATAAGCCGTCAGTTATCCAAACTCGAACAATCCCCAGCAACGGCGCCAAAAACTTGGTGCACGAAATTGCAATCACACTTTTGCAACCCCGCACAACTAACCAGCAAGTGCACTGGGTCGTCCAAGTAATACCTTACGTGAGTAAGGGTCGATCCCACGGAGATTGTCGGCTTGAAGCAAGCTATGGTTATCTTGTAAATCTTAGTCAGGATATCAGAAATTATCAGGATTGATTGTGAAAAGTAAAAGAACATGAAATAAGTACTTGTTTTGCAGTAATGGGGAACAGGTTGAGGTTTTGGAGATGCTACATCTTCTGAATCTCTGCTTTCCTACTGTCTTCTTCTTCAAACACGCAAGGCTCCTTCCATGGCAAGCTATATGTAGGGTTTCACCGTTATCAATGGCTACCTTCCATCCTCTCAGTGGAAATGTTCAACGCACCCTGTCACGGCACGGCTATCCATCTGTCGGTTCTCAATCAGGCCGGAATAGAATCCAGTGATTCTTTTGCGTCTGTCACTAACGCCCCGCCTTCAGGAGTTTGAAGCTCGTCACATTCATTCAATCATTGAATCCTACTCAGAATACCACAGACAAGGTTTAGACCTTCCGGATTCTCTTGAATGCCGCCATCAGTTCTAGCTTATACCACGAAGATTCCGGTTAAAGAATCCAAGAGATATCTACTTAATCTAAGATAGAACGGAGGTGGTTGTCAGGCACACGTTGATAGTTGAGAATGATGATGATTGTCACGGATCATCACATTCATCCGAATTAAGAACAAGTGATATCTTAGAATGGAAGCAAGCATGATTGAATGAAAAACAGTAGTAATTGCATTAATCTATCAAGACACAGCAGAGCTCCTCACCCCCAACCATGGGGTTTTGAGACTCATGCTGTAGAAGATACAATGAGAAATGTGTAAAGTGTCATGAGGTACAGATACAATGTCAAAAGATCCTATTAATAGTAAACTAGTAACCTAGGGTATACAGAAATGAGTAAATGACGTAAAAATCCACTTCTGGGTCCACTTGGTGTGTTCTTGGGCTGAGCAATGAAGCATTTTTGTGTAGAGACCTTTTCTGGAGTTAAACGCCAGCTTTTATTCCAGTTTGGGCGTTTAACTCCAAGTTCTATGCCAGTTCCAGCGTTAAACGCTGGAATTTCTGAGGCTGATTTGCCACGCCGGTTTGGGCTATCAAATCTCGGGCAAAGTATGGACTATCATATATTGCTGGAAAGCCCAGGATGTCTACTTTCCAACGCCGTTGAGAGCGCGCCAATTGGGCTTCTGTAGCTCCAGAAAATCCACTTCGAGTGCAGGGAGGTCAGAATCCAACAGCATCTGCAGTCCTTTTCGGTCTCTGAATCAGATTTTTGCTCAGAACCCTCAATTTCAGCCAGAAAATACCTGAAATCACAGAAAAACACACAAACTCATAGTAAAGTCCAGAAAAGTGAATTTTAACTAAAAACTAATAAAAATATACTAAAAACTAACTAGACTATGCTAAAAACATACTAAAAACAATGCCAAAAAGCGTATAAATTATCCGCTCATCAGGTGTCAAGGAAAAGTCATCCCTGCACCAAATGGCATGCAAAATTGCGTTTTTAGCCAATTCTGGCGTTAAACGCCAGGCTGATGCCCCTTTCTGGCGTTAAACGCCCAGAATGGTGCCAGACTGGGCGTTAAACGCCCAACAGCTAGCCTTACTGGCGTTTAAACGCCAGCATGCTCTCCTCCAGGGTGTGCTGCTTTTCATTCTGCTTTTCATTCTGTTTTTGCTTTTTCAAGTAATTTTGTAACTTCTCATGATCATCAACCTACAGAAAACATAAAATAACAAAGAAAAATATATAAAATATATCATTGGGTTGCCTCCCAACAAGCGCTTCTTTAATGTCAGTAGCTTGACAGAGGGCTCTCATGGAGCCTCAGAGATGCTTAGAGCAATGTTGGAACCTCCCAATACCAAACTTAGAGTTTGATTGTGGGGGTTCAACACCAAACTTAGAGTTTGGTTGTGGCCTCCCAACACCAAACTTAGAGTTTGACTGTGGGGGCTCTGTTTAGCTCTGTTTTGAGAGGAGCTCTTCATGCTTCCTCTCCATGGTGACAGAGGGATATCCTTGAGTCTTAAACACTAAGGATTTTTCATTCACTTGAATGATCAACTCTCCTCTATCAACATCAATCATAGCCTTTGCTGTGGCTAGGAAGGGTCTGCCAAGGATGATAGATTCATCCATGCACTTCCCAGTCTCTAGGACTATGAAATCAGCAGGGATGTAATGGTCTTCAACTTTTACCAGAACATCCTCTACAAGTCCATAAGCTTGTTTTCTTGAGTTGTCTGCTATCTCTAGTGAGATTTTTGCAGCTTGCACCTCAAAGATCCCTAGCTTCTCCATTACAGAGAGAGGCATGAGGTTTACACTTGACCCTAAGTCACACAAGGCCTTCTTGAAGGTCATGGTGCCTATGGTACAAGGTATTGAAAACTTCCCAGGATCTTGTCTCTTTTGAGGTAATTTCTGCCTAGACAAGTCATCCAGTTCTTTGGTGAGCAAAGGGGGTTCATCCTTCCAAGTCTCATTTCCAAATAACTTGTCATTTAGCTTCATGATTGCTCCAAGGTATTTAGCAACTTGCTCCTCAGTGACATACTCATCCTCTTCAGAGGAGGAATACTCATCAGAGCTCATGAATGGCAGAAGTAAGTCCAATGGAATCTTTATGGTCTCATTTTGAGCCTCAGATTCCCATGGTTCCTCATTGGGGAACTCATTGGAGGTCAGTGGACGTCCATGGAGGTCTTCCTTAGTGGCGTTCACTACCTCTTCCTCCTCTCCTAATTCGGCCATGTTGATGGCTTTGCACTCTCCTTTTGGATTTTCTTCTGTGTTGCTTGGAAGAGTACTAGGAGGGAGTTCAGTAATTTTCTTGCTCAGCTGACCCACTTGTCCCTCCAAATTTCTAATGGAGGACCTTCTTTCAGTCATGAAACTTTGAGTGGTTTTGATTAGATCAGAGACCATGGTTGCTAAGTCAGAGGTGTTCTGCTTAGAACTCTCTGTCTGTTGCTGAGAAGATGATGGAAAAGGCTTGCCATTGCTAAACCTGTTTCTTCCACCATTATTGTTGTTGAAACCTTGTTGAGGTCTCTGTTGATCCTTCCATGAGAGATTTGGATGATTTCTCCATGAAGGATTATAGGTGTTTCCATAGGGTTCTCCCATGTAATTCACCTCTTCCATTGAAGGGTTCTCAGGATCATAAGCTTCTTCTTCAGATGAAGCCTCCTTAGTACTACCTGGTGCATTTTGCATTCCAGACAGACTTTGAGAAATCATATTGACTTGCTGAGTCAATATTTTGTTCTGAGCCAGTATGGCATTCAGAGTGTCAATCTCAAGAACTCCTTTCTTCTGATTAGTCCCATTGTTCACAGGATTCCTTTCAGAAGTGTACATGAATTGGTTATTTGCAACCATTTCAATCAGCTCTTGAGCTTCTGTAGGCGTCTTCTTCAGATGAAGAGATCCTCCAGCAGAGCTATCCAAAGACATCTTGGACAGTTCAGAGAGACCATCATAGAAAATACCTATGATGCTCCATTCAGAAAGCATATCAGAGGAACACTTTCTGATTAATTGTTTGTATCTTTCCCAAGCTTCATAGAGGGATTCTCCTTCCTTCTGTTTGAAGGTTTGGACTTCCACTCTAAGCTTACTCAATTTTTGAGGTGGAAAGAACTTTGCCAAGAAGGCATTGACTAGCTTTTCCCAAGAGTTCAGGCTTTCTTTAGGTTGTGAGTCCAACCATGTCCTAGCTCTGTCTCTTACAGAAAAAGGGAATAGCATAAGTCTGTAGACCTCAGGGTCAACCCCATTAGTCTTGACAGTGTCACAGATTTGCAAGAATTCAGCTAAGAACTGATGAGGATCTTCCAATGGAAGTCCATAGAACTTGCAATTCTGTTGCATTAGAGAAACTAATTGAGGCTTAAGCTCAAAGTTGTTTGCTCCAATGGCAGGGATAGAGATGCTTCTCCCATAGAAGTCGGGAGTAGGTGCAGTAAAGTCACCCAGCACCTTCCTTGCATTGTTGGCATTGTTGTTGTTTTCGGCTGCCATGTGTTCTTCTTCTTTGAAGATTTCTGTTAGGTCCTCTACAGAGAGTTGTGCCTTGGCTTCTCTTAACTTTCTCTTCAAGGTCCTTTCAGGTTCAGGATCAGCCTCAACAAGAATGCTTTTGTCCTTGCTCCTGCTCATAAAAAAGAAAAGAGAACAAGAAAATGTGGAATCCTCTATGTCACAGTATAGAGATTCCTTAAGGAGTCAGAGGAAAAGAAAAATGGAAGACAAAGGTAGAAAATTCGAACTTATCAAGAAAGATGGAGTTCAAATTGTGTATTAAGGAATAGTGTTAGTCCATAAATAGAAGGATGTGAGAAGAGAGGAAGTATTTTTCGAAAATAATTAAAAAAAATTTAAAACATTTTGAAAAACTTTAATTGATTTTCGAAAACCATGATTGAGAAAGAAGTAAAGTGAATTTTTGAAAAAGATTTTGAAATTAGAAATCAAAAAGATTTGATTGAAAACTATTTTGAAAAAGATGTGGTTAAGAAGATATGATTGATTTTAAAAAGATGTGATTGAGAAGACATGATTTGAAAAACAATTTAAAAAAAGATTTAATTTTAAAAATTAATGACTTGGCTATCAAGAAAAGATATGATTCAAACATTAAACCTTTCTCAACAGAAAAGGCAACATACTTGAAATGTTGAATCAAATCATTAATAGATAGAAAGTATCTTTGAAAATGGAAAGGAATTGATTTTGAAAACATATAATTGAAAAGATATGATTTGAAAAAGATCTGATTTTGAAAAATTTTGAAAACTTGAAAAAAATTTGCATTGAAAACAGAATCTTCCCTCTTGTGCCATCCTGGCGTTAAACGCCCAGAATGGTGCACATTCTGGCGTTTAACGCCCAAAACTCTACCCTTTTGGGCGTTAAACGCCCAGCCAGGTACCCTGGCTGGCGTTTAAACGCCAGTCTGTCCTTCTTCACTGGGCGTTTTGAACGCCCAGCTTTTTCTGTGTAATTCCTCTGCTGTATGTTCTGAATCTTCAATTCTCTGTATTATTGACTTGAAAAGACACAAATTAAAAATATTTTTGGATTTTTAATAATAAGGAATAATCAAAATGCACTAAAATCAAATAACAACGCATGCAAGACACCAAACTTAGCAGTTTGTATACTACTGACACTAATGAGAATGCATATGAGACACATAAACACTCAAGTCAAGAGAATTCAAAGATCAGAGTAAGAAATCATCAAGAATTACTTGAAGATCCTTAAGACACATGAATGAAAGCATGCAATTGACACCAAACTTAAAATGAGACTCTAGACTCAAACAAGAAATTTTTGGATTTTATGATTTTCTAAATTTTTTTGTGCTTTTTCGAAAATTAAGTGGAAAAAGAAAATAAAGGTATCAAAATTCTTAATGAGAATTCCAGGAATCATGCAATGTTTAGTCTAAGACTCCGGTCCAGGAATTAGACATGGCTTCATAGCCAGCCAAGCTTTCAAAGAAAGCTTCGGTCCAAAACACTAGACATGGCCAATGGCCAGCCAAGCCTTAGCAGATCACTGCTCTAATAGCAAGATTGATAGAAATCAACAAGCTCTTGTGATGATAAGTTGAAACCTCGGTCCAATAGAATTAGACATGCCTTCACAGCTAGCCAGACTTCAATAGATCATCATGAAACACTAGAATTCATTCTTAAGAACTCTGAAAAAAAAAATACCTAATCTAAGCAACAAGATAAACCGTCCGTTGTCCAAACTCAACAAACCCCAGCAACGGCGCCAAAAACTTGGTGGACGAAATTGTGATCACTACAACTTCGCACAACTAACCAGCAAGTGTACTGGGTCGTCCAAGTAATAAACCTTACGTGAGTAAGGGTCGATCCCACAGAGATTGTTGGTATGAAGCAAGCTATGGTCACCTTGTAAATCTTAGTCAGGCAAACTCAAATGGATATGGGTGATATACGAATAAAACATAAAGATAAAGATAGAGATACTTATGCAATTCATTGATGGGAATTTCAGATAAGCGCATGAAGATGCTGTGTCCCTTCCGTCTCTCTGCTTTCCTACTGTCTTTATCCAATCCTTCTTACTCCTTTCCATGGCAAGCTTATGCAAGGGTTTCACCGTTGTCAGTGGCTACCTCCCATCCTCTCAGTGGAAATGTTCAACGCACCCTGTCACGGCACGGCTATCCATCTATCGGTTCTCGATCAGGCCGGAATAGAATCCAGTGATTCTTTTGCGTCTGTCACTAACGCCCCGCCTTCAGGAGTTTGAAGCACGTCACAGTCATTCAGTCATTGAATCCTACTCAGAATACCACAGACAAGGTTAGACCTTCCGGATTCTCTTGAATGCCGCCATCAGTTCTAGCCTATACCACGAAGACTCTGATCTCACGGAATGGCTGGCTCGGTTGTCAGGCGAGCACTCGGTTGTCAGGCGATCAACCATGCATCATGTATCAGGAATCCAAGAGATATTCACCCAATCTAAGGTAGAACGGAGGTGGTTGTCAGTCACACGTTCATAGGTGAGAATGATGATGAGTGTCACGGGTCATCACATTCATCAAGTTGAGGAACAAGTGATATCTTAGAACAAGAACAAGCGTAATTGAATAGAAGAACAATAGTAATTGCATTAATACTCGAGGTACAGCAGAGCTCCACACCTTAATCTATGGTGTGTAGAAACTCCACCGTTGAAAATACATAAGAACAAGGTCTAGGCATGGCCGAATGGCCAGCCTCCCAATGATCTAAGATAGCATCAGAACAAAGATAACTACTCCGATCCCCTCAATACAATAGTAAAAGGTCCTACTTATAGAGAACTAGTAGCCTAAGGTTTACAGAGATGAGTAAATGACATAAAAATCCACTTCCGGGCCCACTTGGTGTGTGCTTGGGCTGAGCATTGATGCATTTTCGTGTAGAGACTTCTCTTGGAGTTAAACGCCAGCTTTTGTGCCAGTTTGGCGTTTAACTCCCACTTTGGTGCCAGTTCCAGTGTTTAACGCTGGAAATCCTGAGGGTGACTTTGAACGCCGGTTTGGGCCATCAAATCTTGGGCAAAGTATGGACTATCATATATTGCTGGAAAGCCCAAGATGTCTACTTTCCAACGCTGTTAAGAGCGCGCCAATTGGGTTTCTGTAGCTTCAGAAAATCCACTTCGAGTGCAGGGAGGTCAGAATCCAACAACATCTGCAGTCCTTTTTAGTCTCTGAATCAGATTTTTGCTCAGGTCCCTCAATTTCAGCCAGAAAATACCTGAAACCACAGAAAAACACACAAACTCATAGTAAAGTCCAGAAAAGTGAATTTTAACTAAAAACTAATAAAAATATACTAAAAACTAACTAGATCATACTAAAAACATACTAAAAACAATGCCAAAAAGCGTACAAATTATCCGCTCATCAATTAGCTTGACTAATTGATCCATTAATTAAAGTTGCTCAAATCTACCAATCTCTGTGGATTTGACCCCACTCCTGGTGGGTTATTACTTGATGAAAGTTTGGTGCACTTGCGAAAGAACGAATTCATTTATTAGTGAGTGAATTTCGGTCATCAAGTTTTATGGCGCCGTTGCCGGGGATTTGTTTGAATTTGACAATGACTAAATTGATGGACAGTTATATTAAGCAATTTTAATTTCCTTACTAATTCTGTTAACTTCAGTTTATCATTTTCTTCTTTTCATTTGGAATTTTAATTTTCGTTATTCACTGTCTATATTTCCATACTAATCCAATAACCATTTGATAAATTGCTTTAACCAAGTTGACTATAATCTCTTCTAGTGAATTCTGCACTTCCTGTTGCTTGTATTTGTTCATTGTATGACAAGTAGAAGAAGAGAAACCCATCCTCTTTTGATAGTGAATCTGAGAGGACCTTCCTTAGGCTAAGGAGGGAAGCAAGAGGCAAGGAAATAGTTGGAGAGAAAGTAGTGGAGGAAGATTTGGGAGTCACTATGGAGGAAGAAGGACACAACCATGTTGGAGAGCATGCTGGCAATCATGTTGGGTAAGAAAGGAGAGTTCTAAGCTCATACATCAACCCAAACCCAAGGAACTGTGTCAGTAGCATTCTAAATCTAACAATTCATGCTAACAACTTTGAGTTGAAACCTCAACTCATCACACTTGTCCAGAATAACTGCTCATTTGGAAGGAGTGCCCAGGAAGACCCTAACCAACATTTGACTACATTCTTAAGGATTTGTGACACTGTAAAGTCAAATGGTGTACACTGTAACGACCCAATTTTCAGTATATCTAGATCATACCGGAAACTGAGCGTTACCAAATTGTCTTTCTAATTATTATCTATTACTTAATATATGAGCCTGATTCATTGTTAAGGCATAGTTATCTAGCGAGGTATTTTTTTCGAAAACATTTGGACTAATAAATGGAATCATTCACAATCAATTTTCAAATAATAATAGAAACAACAGTTATAAACAACCACGCTTATACACATTTCAAACAGTTAATAGAATTCAGTTATCCAGCCTTTATTAGAGTAAAGATCTTTAGTAAGAACACTCCTAGATATAGCTAGATAATAACCTTATACATTTATATACATACAACTTCCCAGGCCCTGACTTGTTCAAGAAGTCCATAAGCTAGCGCCTAGGCTAGCCTAGACTTTATACCCACCTAGTCCCTCTAAACTACTAAAGTGAGGAAAAGTACATTCAAAGTCTTTAAAACTCAAGTAAGGTGGAACATCATCAAAAGGTGTAACATCATCTACTACTCCTCTGCACGATCAGACATTGCCATATGACGTCTCTCTGGTACCTCATCAAGTAGCCACATAACAGGAGTCTCGTACACAGGATTTAGGTTAAAGTTCGCATATAAACGGGGTGCAGACGTTGGCTGGTCTCACAGTATATACATATAAATAGATAACAGTGTTCAGTCTAGACTCAAAAGACTATCTAGAGCGGATTCCTCTTTACAGAACGATTATCAATGAACTACGGAAAGGTACTCTTGCTTCCATCTGAAGGGAGAAGGCAAAGAGAAGGGGTAAGAATTGGGGAGTTCTTAGTAAGGTCGGGGTTATTAGTTAACTTCATTTATAATGGCCGTTTGCAAGTTTCTAAATCTTTTGCAAATCGATGGTTCTACAATAAAGAAAATTCAAAACATTTTTAAAAGAAATCAGTTAATTAACTGAAAATCTAAACTCCCTTTTTAGATAAAAGAATCTTAAGAGTTTCCTAATGGTATGAATGACCAACTTGTTCCAAACATAGGTTCACTAAGTCTATGCTGAACTAGCTTGATATTTCATACTTTACTAAACCACACTCAAACAAATCAAGGCCTCCGGCCTATCACATAATCAATCATGGCTTCAAGCCCAAACAGCTCAACCATATCCACTTCACCACAACTCAACCAATTTCAGTCACAAACCCAAGCAATAAGGTTCAAGCACAATCAAGAAGAGCTACGTCAAGTATAGCAATTAGCAATTAAACAAAATTATTCACATAGGAAATCCAATTACAATATGCACAAATAAGTATGATGCATGTATGGTCCTACTGCAGGTAATGATCTCATTTGTCGGTTACATACCCGCTCCCGACGTTACCCGGAGTCCTTTGACCAGGTAAGGCTTTCCTGTTAGAAATACACATCTGGTGCACGAAATTGCAATCACACTTTGCAATCACGCACAACTAACCAGCAAGTGCACTGGGTCGTCCAAGTAATACCTTACGTGAGTAAGGGTCGATCCCACGGAGATTGTCGGCTTGAAGCAAGCTATGGTTATCTTGTAAATCTTAGTCAGGATATCAGAAATTATCAGGGTTGATTGTGAAAAGTAAAAGAACATGAAATAAGTACTTGTTTTGCAGTAATGGAGAACAGGTTGAGGTTTTGGAGATGCTCCATCTTTTGAATCTCTGCTTTCCTACTGTCTTCTTCTTCAAGCACGCAAGGCTCCTTCCATGGCAAGCTGTATGCAAGGGTTTCACCGTTGTCAATGGCTACCTCCCATCCTCTCAGTGGAAATGTTCAACGCACCCTGTCACGGCACGGCTATCCATCTGTCGGTTCTCGATCAGGCCGGAATAGAATCCAGTGATTCTTTTGCGTCTGTCACTAATGCCCCGCCCTCAGGAGTTTGAAGCTCGTCACAGTCATTCAATCATTGAATCCTTCTCAGAATACCACAGACAAGGTTTAGACCTTCCGGATTCTCTTGAATGCCGCCATCAGTTCTAGCTTATACCACGAAGATTCTGGTTAAGGAATCCAAGAGATATCTACTCAATCTAAGATAGAACGGAGGTGGTAGTCAGGCACACGTTCATAGTTGAGAATATGATGAGTGTCACAGATCATCACATTCATCCGGGTTAAGAACAAGTGATATCTTAGAATGGAAGCAAGCATGATTGAAGGAAAAACAGTAGTAATTGCATTAATCCATCAAGACACAGCAGAGCTCCTCACCCCCAACCATGGGGTTTAGAGACTCATGCCGTGGAAAGTACACAAAGAAACGCGTAAAGTGTCATGATGTATAGATACAATGTCAAAAGATCCTATTAATAGTGAACTAGTAACCTAGGGTATACAGAAATGAGTAAATGACGTAAAAATCCACTTCTGGGTCCACTTAGTGTGTGCTTGGGCTGAGCATTGAAGCTTTCATGTGTAGAGACTTTTTCTGGAGTTAAACGCCAGCTTTCATGCCAGTTTGGGCATTTAACTCCAGTTTTTATGCCAGTTCCAGCGTTAAACGCTGGAAATTCTGAGGCTGATTTGCAACGCCGGTTTGGGCCATCAAATCTCGGGCAAAGTATGGACTATTATACATTGCTGGAAAGCCCAGGATGTCTACTTTCCAATGCCGTTGAGAGCATGCCAATTGGGCTTCTGTAGCTCCAGAAAATCCACTTCGAGTGCAGGGAGGTCAGAATCCAACAGCATCTGCAGTCCTTTTCAGTCTCTGAATCAGATTTTTGCTCAGGACCCTCAATTTCAGCCAGAAAATACCTAAAATCACAGAAAAACACACAAACTCATAGTAAAGTCCAGAAAAGTGAATTTTAACTAAAAACTAACTAGATCATACTAAAAACATACTAAAAACAATGCCAAAAAGCGTATAAATTAGGTAGATACTTGCCCCGAGATCACATAGAGCTTTCTTGGTACAAGTACCCTCTAATGTGCATGGTATCATAAAGCTTCCAGGATCTTTAGGCTTCTCTGGTAAGCTCTTTAATATGACTGCACTGCATTCTTCAGTGAGAAAAACTTTTTCAGTTTCTCTCCAATCCTTCTTATGACTTAAGATCTCTTTCATGAACTTAGCATAAGAAGGTATTTGCTCAAGTGCCTCTGCAAATGGAATCTTTATTTCAAGAGTCCTTAGATAGTCTGCAAAGTGGGCAAATTGCTTATCCTGTTTCGCTTGGCGGAGTTTCTGAGGATAAGGCATCTTGGCTTTATATTCTTCGACCTTAGATGCTGCAGGTTTATTCCTTACAGAAGTGGTTGAAGAAGCCTTGTTAGAGGGATTACTGTCAGCACTCTCAGGTGTCTGATCCTTCCTTGGCGTCTGGACGCCAGGATTGGGTGGAAAATGGGCGTTTAACGCCAACTTTTCCCCCTTTTCTGGCGTTTGAACGCCAGAACTGGGCAGGGAATGGGCGTTTAACGCCAGCTTTCCCCCCCTTTTCTGGCGTTTGAACGCCAAAAGTGTTCCTCTCTGGGCTCTTACTATCCTCAGAGGGATTTTGAACAGTGGTTTGGTTATCCTCTGTCAATTGTTCCTTATTTGGCTTTTTGCTCTTTTGAGCAGTGTTATTCAGTGTCTTCCTTATGCCAGTTCCAGCGTTAAACGCTGGAAATTCTAAGGCTGATTTGCAATGCCAGTTTGGGCCATCAAATCTCGGGCAAAGTATGGACTATTATACATTTCTGGAAAGCCCAGGATGTCTACTTTCCAATGCCGTTGAGATCACGCCAATTGAGTTTCTGTAGCTCCAGAAAATCCACTTCGAGTGCAGGGAGGTCAGAATCCAACAGCATCTGCAGTCCTTTTCAGTCTCTGAATCAGATTTTTGCTCAGGACCCTCAATTTCAGCCAGAAAATACCTAAAATCACAGAAAAACACACAAACTCATAGTAAAGTCCAGAAAAGTGAATTTTAACTAAAAACTAATAAAAATATACTAAAAACTAACAAGATCATACTAAAAACATACTAAAAACAATGCCAAAAAGCGTATAAATTATCCGCTCATCAACATCGCAAGAGTCCTTTGACTTGCGAGGCAAACCACTGCAAGAGTCCTTTGACTTGCAGAGTGGCACTAGCTACCCACTATAAGAGTCCTTTGACTTGCAGGACGGAGCTAGTCTGCCCAACACACTCACTGTAAGAGTCCTTTGACTTACAGGAGCATATGCTAGTTGTGTTTACTCGATACCTCTATAAGATTCCTCTGACTTACAGAATAGCATTATAGCTAAGTATCCCAGGAAAGCACTCTCAGTGGTCGTACCACCATCTATCTGACTGCCTCTCTGCAGCAGATTCTTACAAAACCGTTCTCAAGCATCACCCGAAGTCTCATAAGTCACATATAACCATACTTTTCATCACGTAGAAATCATCATTTTTATCTTTCCACAAACATAAGTCAAGCGTCACAGTGATCTCATTTCACAATTCTCTGTATACATCACAACATCACAATATCACAACAACACACTGCTATAAAATTTTTAACTCCTGTTCATACCCTGGGTCAAGATGACCGACCCGGGATGTTCGACAGACAAAGCGAACGACCTCTTCAGGTCAGGACAACCTGACCTCTTCCCAAAGATCTCGGTCAAGTCCCTACGAAAGCCCAAGGAAGGGCCCAAATAAAGGAACACGTCCCAAATCCTAAAGCGGCCCAAGCCTACAGCGAGAAGGGCAGTTCCCTTAAAGATAAGATGACCTCACTTAAAGATAAAAGATAAGATAAGATAACTAACTTATCTTATCCACAGAAGGCCACATCTCACCATTATAAATACACTCGAGCACCCAGGTATAACTCATACTCTGATTCTACTCAATACCTGCTTAATCCCCTTGCTAACTTAAGCATCGGAGTCCCCTGCAGGTACCCCCCACCCTTCGGTGACAAAGGATCAGTAGCACATTCAGTCCAACAAGTCGGACGCACCAGCTCCGGCCACTATTCACCAGCCGGACACATCAGTTCCGACCAGCACAGAAGATCTCGTCCGAGATCGACCTACAATTTCAGGTAACCCTCGGAACATTGGCGCTGTTGCCGAGGAACCTGGAAGTCATCCTATCACCATGGCGGACGACCATGACAACGGCCACGATTCAGGTTTGGAGGATCAGAAACCGCACAAAAACGCGGATGTCAAGCTATAAAACACTCCGGAAACCAACAAATACAAAGACTCACCAAATTCAGGGGCAATAGAAGCGCTCCTGGATCGCCTAAAACAACTGGAAAAAGAAACCCAACAACAACGGGAAATTGGAAGAGATCTCCAAAGAGAGGTGTGGCGACGTCGAGAGTTGGAAGAAAAACTACAGCAATTGGAAGCCGATCTCAAATCAAAAGCCCCCCGGACTAATCTCGAGGAAAATTCACGTAAAGACCAAGACCCGTTCACCAGGAAAATCATGAAAACCAAAATTTCAAAAGACTTCAAACTCCCGGATATGACCCTGTATGATAGCACCATGGATCCCAACCACCACCTCAGTAACTTCAGAAGTAGAATGTACCTCACTGATGCCCCAGATGCTGTTCGCTGTAAGGCTTTTCCAACAACTCTCACAAAGACAGCGATCCGATGGTTCGACAACCTACCCCTGAAGTCCATCTCAAGCTTTGATGAGTTAGCTAAAAAATTCCTAGCCAGATTCTCCATTCAGAAAGATAAAGCCAAGTACGCCCCCAGTTTACTAGGAATCAAACAAGGAGATCGGGAGAGCCTCCGCAACTACATGGAGAGATTCAACAAAACATGCATGGACATACAAAGCTTACCAACGGAGGCCGCCATCATGGGACTCATCAATGGCCTATGAGAGGGACCTTTCAGCCAATCTATATCAAAAAAGTACCCGACCTCCTTAGACGAAGTGCAGGAGCGGGCTGAAAAGTATATCAACATGGAGGAAAACGCTCGGTTAGTACCCTAAACCCTAAACCTCAAAATCGGGGGCCTCCTACCGAGACAAAGACAAGGAACCCAAAAGAAAAGAAGATCGACAAGGGGAGAAAATAAAAAAATACCATAACTACACCCCTCTCAGGGCATCCCTGGTCGAGATATACAAAGAAGTCTGCCATACGAAAAAAATCCCCCCAGCACGGCCGCTCAAAGGCAAAAGGGGAGGAGGAAACCAAAAGGAATATTGTAAATACCATCAAGTCCGAGGACACTCCACAAACGAATGCTTCGACTTAAAAAATATCATAGAAAAATTGGTGAGAGAAGGAAAATTAGATCGATTCCTGGCCATCCGAGATGATCAAAGAAAGAGATGAAGGGATGAAGATACCAAACGAACAGAACAATCAGCTCGGACACCAGAAAGTCATGTTCACATGATACACGGCGGATTCACAGCAGGTGGGATCTCCAAATCCTCTCGCAAAAGATATCTCAAAGAAGTATATCATGTCGAAAAAGAGGAGAAAGCACTCAACTTTCCGGCAATAACATTCACTAAAGAGGACGCATCCGGCATCATCACAGAACACGATGATCCCATGGTTATCACCATTATATTGGCAAACGCCAACCTACACCGCACATTAATAGACCAAGGAAGTTCTGCCGACATCTTATTCAAAACAGCCTTTGATAAACTCGGCTTGGAAGAAAAAGAACTTAAAGCATATCCAAACAGCCTGTTTGGGCTAGGAGATACCCCGGTTCGACCACTCAGATACATACCACTACATACAACCTTCGGAAAAGGGGACCAATCCAGGACCCTCAAAATAGACTACATCGTAGTCGATGTAAGTTCAGCTTACAACGTTCTCATAGGACGGACAACACTCAATCAACTCGGCGCAATAGTCTCGACCCCACACCTATGTATGAAGTTCCCAACCCCAAAAGGGATAGCCATGATAAAAGCAGACCAGAAGACGGCACGTCGCTGTTATAACGAAAGCCTAAACCTCAGAGGCAGTGGAGAAGAGTTCCACACAATCGAGCTGGGCGGAGTTCACTGACAAGAAGAACTTCGTCCCCAGCCAGAAGGCGAGATAGAAAAGATTCAGATCGGGGATACCTCGGAAAAAACAACCAATATCGGCACAATCCTAAAAGGAGATTTAAAAGAATTACTAATACAATTCTTGCGAGATAACGTCGATCTCTTCGCATGGAAAGCCGCAGACATGCCAAGCATAGACCCTAAGCTAATGTGTCATAAGTTGGCAGTTTATCCAAGATCTCGACCGGTGCAACAGAGACGAAGAAAACTTGGGCCAGAGCGATCCCAAGCTATGGACGAGCAAGTACAGGCACTACTGGAAGCCGGATTCATAAGAGAAGTCAAATACCCGCTATGGCTAGCCAACGTTGTCTTGGTGAAAAAATCAAATGGGAAGTGGCGAATATGCACCGATTACACCGATCTCAACAAGGCTTGTCCAAAAGATCCATACCCACTCCCAAGTATTGACGCTTTAGTAGATGCTTCCTCTGGATACAAATATCTCTTGTTTATGGACGCATACTCGGGATACAATCAAATCCCCATGTATCCACCAGATCAAGAAAAGACCTCGTTCCTAACACCGAAAGCAAACTACTGCTACATCGTGATGCCTTTTGGTCTTAAGAACGCAGGAGCTACTTATCAAAGGCTAATGAATAAAGTCTTCTCAGATCACATCGGAAAAATCATGGAAGTTTATGTGGACGACATGTTGATAAAGACACAAAGCGAAGATACATTATTATCCGACCTGACTCAAGTGTTTTACACTATAAGGAAACACAACATGCGGCTCAATCCCGCAAAATGCACCTTCGCAGTAGAAGCAGGCAAATTCTTAGGCTTCATGCTCACACAAAGGGGAATTGAAGCAAATCCAGACAAATGTCAAGCCATACTCAACATGAAGAGCCAAACCTGTGTCAAAGAAGTACAACAACTCAATGGGAGGTTGGCCGCCCTATCCCGATTCTTAGCAGGAGCTGCGATAAGATCTCTCCCCTTCTATGCTACTTTAAGAAAGGGAAAACAGTTCGAATGGACGACAGAATGTGAACAAGCCTTCCAAGACTTTAAGGAGTTCTTAGGACGGCCACCTATCCTATCGCGACCACAAGAAAGAGAACCGCTCATATTATATCTCGCAGTAGGGAGCCGGGCAATAGCCTCAGCACTAGTCAGAGAAGATGAAAATGGGCAAAAACCCGTCTACTTCATTAGCAAAGCACTACAGGGATCCGAGCTGAACTACCAGAAAATAAAAAAATTTGCCTATACCCTCATCCTAACATCTCGACGACTCCGCCCGTACTTCCAGGCTCACACCATTAAGGTTCGAACTAACCAACCCATAAATAGAATATTGCAACAAATCTGACAGGCAGAATTCTACAATGGACAGTCGTGTTGTCAGAGTTTGACCTCCAATATGAAGCTCGAACGGCCATCAAATCACAGTATTTGGCCAACTTTATCGCAGAATTCACAAATGCCCTAGAAACCCCCATAGAATGGAATCTTTACGTGGACGGTTCTTCAAATAAAACTGGAAGTGGCGCAGGCGTGATAATAGAAAGTGACCAAGGAACCCAAGTTGAGCTCTCCCTCAAGTTCGGGTTCTCGGCCTCAAACAACCAGGCAGAATATGAAGCATTACTAGCCGGTTTGAACCTGGCTAAAGAGATCGGAGCTCAAAAACTCAACATTTACAGCGATTCACAAGTGGTCACATCACAAATAACAGGGAGCTACCAAGCCAAAAATCCCACCATGAAAAAATATTTGGATAAAACCAAGGAACAGCTCGGACAAATCGGGGAGTATAAAATCTGCCACATACCCCGCGAACAAAACGCCCGAGCTTATGCACTCTCAAAACTAGCCAGCACCAAACCAGGGGGCAACAATAGGAGCCTCATCCAGGAAATGTTACAAAACCCGTCAATCTCGGAAGAAGAAAAAGTCCTGACTATAACAAGTCAGGACCAAGGATGGATGACCCCCATAATCAACTACCTCAAAACAGGAACGCTCCCCACAGAAGAAAAGGAGGCAAAGAGGTTAAAAAGGGAGGCACAGTACTACACCATCATAAACAACATCCTGTACAAAAGAGGAATCTCAACACCTTTACTAAAATGCGTGCCGACCTCCAACACAAGGAAAGTGCTAGAAGAAATACACGGCGGTATTTGTGGCAATCATCTCGGAGCACGAGCTCTCGCCAAAAAAGTACTCCGGGCGGGATTTTATTGGCCAACTCTACAGAAAGAAGCTACAGAATTTGTAAAGACATGTCCACCATGTCAGAAACATGCCAACTTTCACATCGCCCCGCCAGAAGAGCTCATTAGCGTGACCTCGCCTTGGCCATTTGCAAATTGGGGACTCGATCTTCTCGGCCCCTTCCCACAGGGATCAGGACAAGTTAAATTCCTCATAGTAGGGGTAGATTACGTTACAAAGTGGATCGAGGCAGAGCCCCTAGCCAATGCTACCACTCAGAGAAGCCGAAAATTCTTATATAGAAACATTGTCACAAGGTTCGGGGTTCCATATTCTATAACCATAGACAATGGCACCCAATTCACAAACGCAGGCTTCAGAAAATTAGTAGCCGACTTAAATATAAAGCACCAGTACACCTCTGTTGAACATCCACAAGCCAATGGACAGGCCGAAGCCGCCAACAAAGTCATATTGGCAGGGTTAAAACGAAGACTGCAAGATGTAAAGGGAGCCTGGGCAGAGGAGCTTCCACAGGTTCTATGGGCCTATCGAACGACGCCACATTCCACCACAAAGGAATCCCCTTTCCGATTAGCATACGGAATGGAGGCAATGATTCCAGTAGAAATTGAAGAAGGATCGCATAGAGTAGTCCATTATAATGAGGGAGCAAACTTCCAACTTCAGAGGGAAGAACTCGACCTACTACCTGAAATCCAGGAAAGAGCTCGGATTAGAGAAGAAGCTCTAAAACGTCGAATGGCTTCCAGATATAATCAAAGGGTAGTGCCAAGAAGTTTCGCTGAGAACGATCTCATCTTAATCCGAAACGACATTGGAACAACTCGGCCCGAAGAAGGAAAGCTGGCAGCAAACTGGAAGGGACCCTACCGAGTCATAGAAGTGCTTGGGAAGGGCTACTACCGACTGTCCGAACTCGAGGGACGAGAGCTTCCCAGATCATGGCACGCCTGCAACCTAAGAAGGTACTACAGCTAGAAAAGGCAACGGATCTCATTAGTGGATGTGCTCTTTTTCCTGAAAAGGTTTTTTAATGAGGCACCATGTTGAGATCCAGGTCATGCCCGACTTAAAGGAATAAGAAAATTCCCACATATATATATTTGCATTTTTTCTTTGAATAAAGTTTATTTAGATTTTCTACAAAGAATCCAAGACGCATTAATCTGAAGTATTCACCGTCCGGTTATAAAGCGACAGGTCGGCAGAAAGTGAAAAACAATTTCACTGCACGACCACGATAAAGATAAATTGTCCGATAAAGGTGGAAACGCGATTCACCCAAAGGACGATCTAAAGATGCCAACCACTTTCTACAAATCGGCAAAGGTGAACACAGAATAATGTAAGAAGTTATCGAAAGCAATCCAAAAAAGAACCTGACGAGGTCTTATGGATAGCTAAAATAATAACTTAAAGGCTGGCCGACGCTCACAAGTCGGACCAAGTCAACCCAAGTTATAAGTAAAACCTGGAAAGAGGTCTGGCCAACCCTATTAAAGAGGATTACTTTAACTTAGAAGGGCCTGACATAAAAAGTCAGCCCAAAACAAAAAGTTATACAAGTAGTCCCTGAAAGAGATCTGACAAAGATCCAAGAAAGAGGACTACAAAAAATAACTTAAAGGAGACCGACATAACCAAGTCGGACTCCTACCACTAAAAAGTTATACAAGTAGTCCCTGAAAGAGATCTGACAAAGATCCAAGAAAGAGGACTACAAAAAAAATAAATAACTTAAAGGAGACCGACATAACCAAGTCGGACTCCTATCACTAAAAAGTTATACAAGTAGTCCCTGAAAGAGATCTGACAAAGATCCAAGAAAGAGGACTACAAAAAATAACTTAAAGGAGACCGACATAACCAAGTCGGACTCCTACTACTAAAAAGTTATACAAGTAGTCCCTGAAAGAGGTCTGACAAAGATCCAAGAAAGAGGACTACAAAAAATAACTTAAAGGAGACCGACATAACCAAGTCGGACTCCTACCACTAAAAAGTCATCAAAGTAATCCCTAAAAGAGACCTAACAAAGGTCCAAGAAAGAGGATTACAGAAATAACTTAAAGGGGGACCAGCGCAAAAGAACTACCAAGAAACAAGTTGGACCCATAAGTCACAACCTCAAAGGATCCAAGCTACAAACAATAAAACAAAGCAATCCGAAGAGGTCGAGATACAAGATTTTAGACATCAGTAGAAAACTGAAAAGATGCCAAGTCAAAAAACTACCTCTATTACTCCACAAAAGTTATAAGGCCTCGGAAGGCCACCAAAACCTACCGTGAAGGGATAGCGAGCTACCTTTTGTTTTTCAAAACAAAAAGTTGCTAAACAAGCAACTAGGAAATGTCAGCAATTAAAAAGTTTTAAAAAGCCCACAAGCCGGGCCAACTACACATCCAGAAAGAGATCAGTAAACATCAGGAGCCTTCTTGGTGGTGTCAGGACAAGGAGAAGGAGGACGAGTCTGAAGGGGCACAGCATCTACAGTTCCATCATCCCGGTTCAGAATCTGGCAATCCGGATCAGATGTAACGGGAGGAATAGAGGAGGTCGACACCTTAAGAGAAGACACTGGCAGAGGATCAGTCTCATCATCATCTTGGTCATCAGGGACAATTTTACCATCCCGCACGACATTGTCCAGGCTGATGAGAGTCAAGTCGGCATCAGGAGCAACAACCCGGAACTGCTCTATCAGGTTCTTGGAGGCTGCAGTTACGCTACCTACAAGGTGACCCTAAAGCTCACCATAATTAACCCGAGCGGTTTCCAAATCCTCCCGAAGATGCATCAATTCCCTATAAGCCGAGACATAGCTATCCTTATGTTTCAATGCTATGTCCTCGGTCAGCTTCAAAGATGCAGCCAATGCAATAGAACTGGCCTTCTCACCTGCCAACTCCTTCTCCACTTTCGCCAACTTCACCTCCAACTCCTCCTTCAGACCCTTGATTCGATCAAATTCCGACTTGGCCTCTTCCATAAAGGATTTTGTGGCATGAATTGGAATCCCCTGAACTGTTCGGAATATAGCCGCACCCATATAAGCCATCTTCACACTACTTTTTGTGATAAAATCCAGATGTTAAAGAAGAGAAACGTCGTCCATGGAAAGCCCACCATAGGGGGCAATTTTCTGGTCAACAAACTCGATAGCATCAAAATCTGGGGCATCCAGGTTAAAGGGCTCGGATGTTTTTTGCTTCTTATTAGGAGGGGCACCAGGAGCTGCAGCAGAAGATTGTGGAGGATCAACCAGACGAACCCGAGGAACAGGAATTGCTTTCCTCGGCCCGGGAGAACTAGGTACAGGAGGTTTAACTGGAACCTGGGAAGATCCCTCTTCGGCCGCCTTGGTCGAAATGTTTAAAGCAGCAGTCGCCTTCTTCGCCTTCTTGAAGGCCTTCATAGAATCATTATTCTTCGACATCTCTGAAAAACACAAAATCAACCACAAAAGACAAGTTACAACATAGGAGAAGAAAAAGCTCGGAAGCAAGTATAAAAATAAAGCAGATAGTACCCAAAGCAGCTCAAACCAAAGATGGATCACTCAAAAATCTCTTCGTATCCAGATGGGGAGGCTTTCCCCACAAATCTTCAAGAACAACTACAAAGGCCCGCTTAACCTCACTAAGCATTTCCCATGTGTAATGTGGCACTCTTACATTCTTTTGCCACTCTAGAGGAAAAGCAGGCTCGTCATTTTCATCAAGAAAAAAGGGGCGGGCCCCCTCAACAGCTCGAACTTTAAAGAAGTAGTTCTTGAAGTCCTTAAAGGACTCATCATACATCGCAAACACTTTATGGCCCTGGGCAGACCGGAAAGAAACCCAAGAAGCTTTCTTTTTTGAAGAACCGCCAGGCTTGGCGAAAACAAATAAGTAAAGAAAAAGAGTCTGGGAAGGTGTTACATCTAGTTCACGACAGAGAAGTTGGAAAATTTTAATAAAACCCCAGGAATTCAGGTGAAGCTGGGATGGAGCAATATTACACGACCACAACAGGTCGGTTTCAAAAGCAGTAAAAGGAAAAGAAACGTTCAACTGACTAAAAAAGTATTCGTAAGCATAAAAGAAGGGACGCTCTTTCTCAATAGAAGTCGAACAGTAAACTCTCTCGTCAGAATCAGGGGCAACAAGCTCGTAATCCTCCTCACGGACATTGTTACCACAAATCCTATGGCGCTTCCTCAGTTCTGTACAAAACTCAGCATCCACAACAGAAACACACAACAAAACAAGGGAGTCCAACCAATCAGACATCACCTCGGGAACTCTGGACGACATCTCTACAATATTATTGCGAGAAGACATGAGACCAACTAGTCCTACAAGTAAGAAAAGAAAATGAGGTTACTACAAACATCTCGGACAAAGGAGAAAACAATTCGGTTAAATACTTCTCAGGCAATGAAAAGCAAGAAAAGGAAAACCCCAAGACTCAAACCAAAGTCTTGGGGCATCCTTTGGAGGCAGTAACAAGGCAAGGTTCCCAGAAAAATAGTGTGAAGTCAACATCCCAGCATTTCTCAGAAAAGAATCCAAAACAGCAACACTTTTCAGCAAAAAGAACGCCAAACAGAGACCATTAAAAGATGCAACCTTATTAAAGAGCAGACAAAAGCAACCTTCAAATAAACGAGGAACAGACACGGACAAGCAGTACCAAGAACAGAAACAACGAAAACATGCAAAGCCCTAGAGGCACCTAACAAAGGCGAAAAGGATCATGCAGAAAATAGAGAAACTCTCAGAAAGCACACTTCAACAAATCTAGGGCTGAAAGAAAACAAAAAGATCCAAACTTTTCCAAAAAGAGAGGATCAAAACCGAAACCTCTTCGCAAAACCACAATCAAAGAGAAAGCATGAAAAGGCACTAACCTGGAGATGGAAGAAACTTCGAAAAAAGGGGCAGAAACAAAAGTTGCCTAGGAAACCGCCGAGCGACGCCACTAACGCCAGAAAGCAGAAACGCAAGTGAAAGATGGAGAGAAACTGTTTTCTGGGTTTTTCAAAATCAAAGTAAAGAGCCCAGGGAAAACGGGGCAATTAATGCTCAAAATTAAAGAAAGCATTAAACCCTCGCACGTTCCCAAAAAAGCGCCGATATAAAAGCGCGCGTCTTTTAGAGAAAACGTTCTACATTCAAAAGCAACTACAAAGGAATCGACAAAATTCTTGAGTTCGGCTTCACCAAAGAAGGACCGAAGTCAAAGACTCGACCTCAAAAAAGAAGACCGAGCTCAAGCAGGGGCACTGTTCATACCCTGGGTCAAGATGACCGACCCGGGATGTTCGACAGACAAAGCGACCGACCTCTTCAGGTCAGGACAACCCGACCTCTTCCCAAAGATCTCGGTCAAGTCCCTACGAAAGCCCAAGGAAGGGCCCAAATAGAGGAACACGTCCCAAATCCTAAAGCGGCCCAAGCCTAGAGCGAGAAGGGTGGTTCCCTTAAAGATAAGATGACCTCACTTAAAGATAAAAGATAAGATAAGATAACTAACTTATCTTATCCACAGAAGGCCACATCTCACCATTATAAATACACTGGAGCACCCAGGTATAACTCATACTCTGATTCTACTCAATACCTGCTTAATCCCCTTGCTAACTTAAGCATCGGAGTCCCCTGCAGGTACCCCCCACCCTTCGGTGACAAAGGATCAGCAGCACATTCAGTCCAACAAGTCGGACGCACCAGCTCCGGCTGCTATTCACCAGCCGGACACATCAGTTCCGACCAGTACAGAAGATCTCATTCGAGATCGACCTACAATTTCAGGTAACCCTCGGAACAACTCCCTTTCTTTCTAACATGTTTGCAAGTTTTTAGAACTTGTTTCATTACCTTACATTCCTCGATATCTTATCTTATACCTTCACTTAGATGTTTAATAAAGAGAATTAAGGAGTTCTAGACTCAAAACTGCCATCCTTAGACTTTTAGGAAAAACTGTCTTTTTATCAATATTTTATTATTATTATTATTAAAATAATATTATTAATAAAATAATATTTACAATAAAATAATATTTAAAATAAAATAATATTTTATTCAACTTTCAAAAATTGCATTTTGATTCCTGAACTTTTTGGAAATTGCATCCTAACCCCCTTAACTTTTATTATTTGCACTTTAGCCCCTTAACTTCTTATTAATTAATTTTCAACCCCAATCTTTTTAATAATTACATTTTGACTCCAAAACCATCAAAACCAATGTTTTTCTTGTCCTTCAAAGACCAAAAACATTTTTTCCAAAAGTTCATCAGATTTCCACTTGATTTTCAACTAGTTTTTTAATCTTTCCGGTAACCGATTTGTACCTGATTTTTACCAAATCAAAGAGAAATGTTTTAGCCATCAAATACATATCAAATACACATCAAATATCATGAGTTTTATGGCTGGAAAGTCACGTTTTCCAGCAGCAACAACAGCAACTTCAAAACCATCATAAACTTAATTTTCAAGCATTAAACAACAAGAATTCATGATCAAACCATCACACAAAAACTCAAAATCAAGTCTCAAGTAATAACATCTGATTTAGTACTTCAAGAACACAACCAATCATTGATTAATTTACCAAACCTTACCTCCTTTGCTGCTGCCCAAAAGTTGAACCAAAAACAAGCTTCCAAAAGCACTTTTACGCCTATTTTAACATTAAAAACAACTTTAGAACCATATGAACCATGAAGGCTGAAGCTTCATGATAATGAAAAGAAGGTTTTCCTCACCTCAAGGCAGCTAGAAATCACGTTTTCTTAGAGCTTATGGTGAGTGCACGAGAGATCCTAAAAGAAAACATGAAGAAAACATCATTAGCTTGCTTTCTCCACCATGGCTGAAACTTCAAGGAGGAAGAGCAGCCATCATACCTTGATTTACTCCTTGAAAGTTGTCATAGAAATGAAGAGGAGGAAGAGATGAACACTTTGGTCGGACTAGATTTTTGATAGGGGTTTTAGTTTGAGAAAGAACGGAGAAAGAAGCTTGAAGCTTTCATGGAAGTTTTCATGGAAGTTCTTCCATTTCTCTCTCAAGAATTTCGAAAATTCTAGCTTGTTTGGAAGAAAAGTTGATGGCAATGATGAGCCTAGGGATTTGTGGGGTTAGGATAAGCATTATCCTAAAGTTTGGTGTAAAAATATCTCAAGAAAGGATAATTACTAAAGCTAGATGTATTAGAATACAAGTGTTTCTTACTTTTTCTTTAAGAAAGCTTTTCTTGGAGAGAAAGAAAGGAAACATGTGGTGGCTAACTCTGGGAGAGCCACGTGTCACTAAAGAATAAGCATGAGCTTTACTAGTATAATTGATACTAGTAACATGATAATCATGAGAATAAAAGATATATGATGAAGCATTAGCATCGCTAAGTTCATCTAAGAATGCCAATATTATCCATTACCGGTAGATTTTTAGCTCAGTTATTATATTACTAAACATAGATCAACGTTAACCACAGTAGAAGAATAATAATATAATATTCCAAATAAAATAATATTATAAGAATATTATATTAATATAATTGATGAGCGGATAATTTATACGCTTTTGGCATTATTTTTAGGTAGTTTTTAGTATAATCTAGCTACTTTTAGGGATGCCTTCTTTAGTTTTTATGCTAAATTCATATTTCTGGACTTTACTATGAGTTTGTGTGTTTTTCTGTGGTTTCAGGTAATTTCTGGCTGAAATTGAGGGACCTGAGTAAAACTCTGATAAAAGGCTGACAAAGGACTGTTGATGCTGTTGGATTCTGACCTCTCTTTACTCGAAATGGATTTTCTGGAGCTACAGAACTCCAAATGGCATTGAAACATAGACATCTAGAGCTTTCCATCAGTATATAATAGTTCATACTTTATTCGAGATTAGACGACGCAAACTGGCGCTCAACGCCAGTTCTACGCTGCATTCTGGAGTCAAACGCCATAAACACGTCACAAACCTGAGTTGAACACCAAAAACACGTTACAACTTGGCGTTCAACTCCAATAGAAGCCTTAGCTCGTGGAAAGTTCAAGCTCAGTCCAAGCACACACCAAGTGGGCCCTGGAAGTGGATTTCTGCATCAATTACTTACTTCCGTAAACCCTAGTAGCTAGTCTAGTATAAATAGGACTTTTTACTATTATATTTTCATCCTGGATCCGGGGATTGTATTTTTGATCTTGTAATCACGTTTTGGGGGGCTGGCCTCTCGGCCATGCCTGGACCTTCATCACTTATGTATTTTCAACGGTGGAGTTTCTACACACCATAGATTAAGGGTGTGGAGCTCTGTTGTACCTCGAGTTTTAATGCAAGTACTTCTATTTTTTTATTCAATTCGACTTATTCTTGTTCTAAGATATTCGTTGCACTTCAACTTGATGAATGTGATGATCCGTGACACTCATCATCATTCTCACCTATGAACGCGCGTGACTGATAACCACTTCCGTTCTACCTTAGACCGGGCGCATATCTCTTGGATTCTTTAATCAGAATCTTCGTGGTATAAGCTAGAATTGATGGCAGCATTCATAGGAATCCGAAAAGTCTAACCTTGTCTGTGGTATTTCGAGTAGGATTCCGGGATTGAATGACTGTGACGAGCTTCAAACTCGCGATTGTTGGGTGTGATGATAAACGCAAAAGAATTAAGGGATTCTCTTCCAACATGATCGAGAACCGACAGATGATTAGCGTGCTATGACAGAGCATTTGGACCATTTTCACTGAGAGGATGGGATGTAGCCATTGGCAACAGTGATGCCCTACATACAGCTTGTGATGAGCGGATAATTTATATGCTTTTTGGCATTGTTTTTAGTATGTTTTTAGTATGTTTTAGTTAGTTTTTATTATATTTTTATTAGTTTTTATTTAAAATTCACTTTTCTGGACTTTACTATGAGTTTGTGTGTTTTTTTGTGATTTCAGGTATTTTCTGGCTGAAATTGAGGGACCTGAGCAAAAATCTGATTCAGAGGCTGAAAAGGACTGCAGATGCTGTTGGATTCTGACCTCCATGCACTCGAAGTGGATTTTATGGAGCTACAAAAGCCCAATTGGTGCGCTCTCAATTGCGTTGAAAAGTAGACATCCTGGGCTTTCTAGCAATGTTTAATAGTCCATACTTTGCCCGCGATTTGATGGCCCAAATAGGCATTCCAAGTCCGCTCAAGAATTCTGGCGTAAAATGCCAGAACTGGCACAAGAATGGGAGTTAAACGCCCAAACTGGCACAAAAGCTGGCGTTTAACTCCAAGAAAAGTCTCCACACATGAAAGCTTCAATGCTCAGCCCAAGCACATACCAAGTGGGTCCCGAAGTGGATTTTTATGTCATTTACTCATCTTTGTAAACCCTAAGCTACTAGTTCTCTACAAATAGGACCTTTTGCTATTGTATTTGACATCTTTTGATCACTTTAGATCTTAGGATCATCTTTGGACGTCTAGTTCTTAGATTATGAAAGGCTGGCCATTCGGCCATGCCTAGACCTTGTTCTTATGTATTTTCAATGGTGGAGTTTCTACACACCATAGATTAAGGTGTGGAGCTCTGCTGTACCTCGAGTATTAATGCAATTACTATTATTCTTCTATTCAATTCAGCTTATTCTTGTTCTAAGATATTCATTTGCACCCAAGAACTTGATGAATGTGATGATTATATGACACTCATCATCATTCTCACTTATGAACGCGTGCCTGACAACCACTTCCGTTCTATAAGCAAACAAGGCTTGAATGTTTATCTCTTGGATTCCTTAATCAGAATCTTCGTGGTATAAGCTAGAATTGATGGCGGCATTCAAGAGAATCTGGAAGGTCTAAACCTTGTCTGTGGTATTCTGAGTAGGATTCAAGGATTGAATGACTGTGACGAGCTTCAAACTCCTGAAGGTTGGGCGTTAGTGACAGACGCAAAAGAATCACTGGATTCTATTCCAAACTGATTGAGAACCGACAGATGATTAGCCATGCTGTGACAGAGCGCGTTGAACATTTTCACTAAGAGGACGGGATTGTAGCCACTGACAACGGTGATGCCCAACATACAGCTTGCCATGGAAAGGAGTAAGAAGGATTGGATGAAGACAGTAGGAAAGCAGAGAGACGGAAGGGACAAAGCATCTCCATATGCTTATCTAAAATTCTCACCAATGAATTACATAAGTATCTCTATCCTTATTTTATGTTTTATGTTATCCTCCATAACCATTTGAGTTCGCCTGACTGAGATTTACAAGATGACCATAGCTTGCTTCATACCAACAATCTCCGTGGGATCGACCCTTACTCGCGTAAGGTTTATTACTTGGACGACCCAGTGCACTTGTTGGTTAGTTGTGCGAAGTTGTGATAAAGAGTTGAGATTGCAATTGAGCATACCATGTTGATGGCGCCATTGATGATCACAATTTCGTGCACCAGCTTGCCATGGAAAGGAATAAGAAGGATTGGATAAAAGCAGTAGGAAAGCAAAGATTCAGAAGGAACACAGCACCTCCATACACTTGTCTGAAATTTCCACCATTGAATTACATGAGCAACTCTATCTTTATTTTCTATTTATTATTTATTATTATTTGAAAACCCAATGATCAATTATTATCTGCCTGACTGAGATTTACAAGGTGACCATAGCTTGCTTCATACCAACAATCTCCGTGGGATCGACCCTTACTCACGTAAGGAATTACTTGGACGACCCAGTGCACTTGCTGGTTAGTTGTGCGAAGTTGTGACTAAGTGTGATTCACGTTTGAGAGCACTACCAAGTTTTTGGCGCCATTGTTGATGATCACAATTTTGTGCACCAAGTTTTTAGCGCTGTTGCCGGGGATTGTTCGTGTATGGACAACTGACGGCTCATCTTGTTGCTCAGATTGGGTAATTTTATTTTATTTTATTTTGTTTGATTGTTCTTAATTTTCAAAAAAAAAAATATATTACTTATTCTGTTCTTCAGAATTTTTAAGAATGAATTCTAGAGTTTCATGAAGCATCTTGAAGCCTGGTTGGCTGTAAAGCCATGTCTAAATTCTTTTGGACTGAGGCTTCAAAACCATCTTTATAGAGGCAAGTTAATTGGAATATTAGCTGTATGCTAATGCTTGGCTGGCTATTGGCCATGTCTAGTATTTTGGACCAGAGCTTTCACATAAAGCTTGGCTGGCTATTAAGCCATGTCTAATTCCTGGACCGGAGCTTTAGACAAATATTGCATGATTCCTGGAATTCATATTAAAAATTTAGAATTTCTTATTTTATTTTTCCTATATGTTTTCGAAAAAATATAAAAATAAAATACAAAAAAATTAGAAAATCATAAAAAGAAAAAATATTTTGTGTTTCTTGTTAGAGTCTTGTGTCAAGTTTTAAGTTTGGTGTCAATTGCATATTCATCATGCATTTTTCGAAAATTGCATTCATGCATTGCATTCATCATGATCTTCAAGTTGTTCTTGATGAACTTTCTTGTTTGATCTTCATATTTTCTTATTTTGTGTTGTATGGTGTTTTTCATGTGTATTTTTGCATTCATAGTGTCTAAACATGAAAGATTTCTAAGTTTGGTGTCTTGCATGTTTTCTTTACATTGAAAATTTTTCAAAAATATGTTCTTGATGTTCATCATGATCTTCATAGTGT